>NC_045448.1:101179589-101508964 GCF_002776525.5 Piliocolobus tephrosceles
GATTCTCCTCTTTTCAGCACCCAATGACTCCTAACTGTCTTGCTCACTACCACAGTGCTGATTATTTATGACCATAAAATTATTTCACTTAAAAATAAGTGAGGCATTGTACTGAATAGGAATCAATGATATTGCCAGGTATCTCATCCTTCTGGCAATGGCCCACTGAATATTTAGATATAACACTAGTTAGGTAAATGTTACTTCCAGTAAAATTAGAAGCATAAAAAGCTCAGACCTATTTGGAATGCAGGATTAGTTAAATCTGTCATGTAAAACTATCTTCACAGCTGAGATGCTGCTGACTGAGGGCAAAGGGAATGTGGAATAAAAAATAGAAAACCAAAGTTATAAATAGCAACTCTAGTTAGATAAACAGAGATTAAATCCACAGTAACATCATTCTGGCAGCATTTCCCACCATAATTACTGATTTTCAGAAAAGAGCAACCACAGAGCTCTCCCAGTTAGCAAGACTGCATTCTCAAATGTATTCTTCACAGTCATGGTGAAGAGCGTCCTCCGTACCCTCCTCCTAGGGTGAGTGAGCAGATCTGACATGATCAACCCACCCTAACATACGAATCTCCATGAGCCTTTGTATACCTTCCTTTATAGTATATCAAAGAAAATCTAGCATTTCAACTTCACTAAGCACAGGCCATCTTTTGGTTAATGTTTCAGCCAACTAACCAAACAAACAGATCCTTTCTAACTTCTCAAACTGCAACACTAAACTCAGAATCTCCGCTTAGTAGGCTCATGCCAATAAACACATCTTGATCACACTGTATATTTCTTCCACTATTACTTCATTTCCACACATATTCCCTGGATTTTCATCTCCATAAATTGGAAAAATAATGTAGTTGGAGCTTAGTGCACGTCCTCATAGGTCACACTTTGTAGATCCTGTCTAGGGGCCTGCTGAAACCTGAGTCTGGTTATAGCTCTACAAACAAAGGAGGGTGATGGGGATAGGTCGTGAGGAAACTCAGTATTATCTTGCATGACAATTAGAATAAAGTGAGACCATTCCTCAGGCAAAGCAGAGTTAATCCCTAAGATGGAAATGGAAAGGTTGCTTTTTATGGTCAATGAGTCTCGTCAGCATTTAGAGGTTCAGTGTCTCCAGTTTTCTCATATATCCCCATTCCAATTTTTCGAATCTTATCCTCTCTTAGTCAGTATCCTTACTTTCACAGCAGCCACCTTATGAGGTTGGGAATTCATTGTGGCTTATAATTTAGCCACTCACAGAATGAGGCTTTGGCTTTGGTTTTGGTTTTCAGCAATCTAATCTCTGCAGCTATCGAAGATAAGAATTTCTTTCAGGGCAAACATACAAATTTTCATACAGCACCTGGGAATTTGAGTCCCTGAGCTCATCCTTTACTTTTATCACTTTGCCTAGTACAATTAGGGGTCAATCTCATTATACATGTTAGTTTGACAAAAATGTTCTAAGGTATCAAATACATGATCGCTCAGAATCTTGCCTTTTATAGATTTTGAATAGGATTATCCAATGCTAATTTGTCTATCTCTATTGACACGTCATGCCGTGGACTATCAATTCTATCTTTACAATTGGAAATAGAGACATTAGTGCCTTTAAATCTAATCAGATTAGAGAACCAATGCCAGAAACATCAGAACCAATTCAGAAAATCTCATCATCTTTAAGCAGTAATGGTAACAAAATCTGTACCAGTTAGTATTCTATAGAGCAACAGTATCGATAGGATATACAATGAGAAAGAGAGAATGTGAGATTATTTTAAGGAATTGTTTCTTACAACTGTGGAGACTGGCAAGTCTAAAATGTACAGATCTGTAAGATAGGCTGATAGGCTAGAAATTCAGGTAAGAGTTGATGCTGCAGCCAGGTGTGGTGACTCACGCCTGTGATCCCAGCACTTTGGGAGGCCGAGAGGGGCGGATCATCTGAGATCAGGAGTTTGATACCAGCCTGGCCAATGTGGAGAAACCCTGTCTCTATTAAAAATACAAAAATTAGTCGGGCATAGTGGCACATGCCTATAGTCCCAGCTACTCAGGGGGCTGAGGTAGGAGAATCGCTTGAACCTGAGAGGTGGAGGTTACGATGAGCCAAGATCATGCCACTGCACTCCAGCCTGGGTGACAGAGCAAGAACCTGTCTCACTGATAATAACAACAACAACAACAACAACAACAACAACAACGTTGATGCTGCAGTCTTGAGTCTAAAATCCAAAGGGCAGGCCAGCAGGCCAGGAGCTCAGGCAAGATTTCTATGTCGTAGTCTTGAGGCAGAATTTCTTCTTCTTTGGGAAACCTCAGTCTTTGTTCTTACAGCCTTCAGTTGATCAGAGGAGGCCTACTTACATTATGAGGGTTAATCTGCTTTAATTGAAGTTTACTGATTGTGAACATTAATTACATCAAAAATAACTTCACAACAATATCTAGACTAGTTTCTGATCAGCCAATAGGGCACCATATTCTGTCCAAGTTGACAAATAAAATTAATCACCCCACCCTATATTAAAGACCAGTGTTTATTTCTGCTGTCAGTATACTGGCCACTCAGAAGCGAGCTACCACTTTGGGAGGATGAGACAGGAGGATTGCTTGAGTCCAAAAGTTCAGGACCATCCTAGGCAACACAGCAAGACTCCATCTCTCTCAAATAAATAAATAAATACATAAATAAATACATAAATAAGGTGGATATGGTGGTGTATGCCTGTGGCCCCAGCTACTTAGGAGGCTGAAGTGGAAGGACCACTTGAGCCCAGGAGATTGAGGCTGCAGTGAACAACGATCATGCCACTGCACTCCAGCCTGGATGACAGAGCAAGACCGTATCTCAAAAATAAAAATAAATAAATAAAATAAAAATAAATGAATAAAATAAGTTTGCAACCAGAATTGTCCCTTAGAGGAAAAGTCCATGTTGTTGAGCCCAAGTATAAACTCTAGATGTGCCACAATGGCCGTTTGTCCTCAAGCCCATGAGCAAACATTGAGATGCCTACAGAAAATGACTGACTTCCACAAACTAGGTCTTCATATCCACTTTAATATAGAGTCTCCTTTGTGGAGTGCATCTTTCAATGAGTATTCAGGTGAGATAAAAATATTACTCGGGTCCCGTTTTGAGATGCCCACCTATCAAGTTGAGAAACTTCAAACTTCCTTGTTACTATTCCTCCAATCTTAACTTTTTCCAAGTCTCTGATTTTTAAACCAAAACATTAGGCAAGGTGCATCAAATAGTACAATTTTGCACCTCTTCTGTGGGAAAGTAGGATCACCAGATGTATTAGTCTATTCTCACATTGCTCTAAAGAACTACCTGAGACGGAGTAATTTATAAAGAAAAGAGGTTTAATTGAGTCACACTTCCACATGGTGTATAGGATGCATGGCGGGGGAGTCCCCAGGAAACTTACAATCATGGTAGAAGGCAAAGAGGAAGCAAGAATGTCTTACACGGCCAGGGAAGGAGGAAGAGAGAGAAGGGGGAGGTGCTACACACTTTTAAGCAACCAAATGTCAAGAGAACTCACTCATAATCATGAGAACAGCAAGGGGGAAATCTGCCTCCATGATCCAATCACCTCCCACCAGGCCCCTCCTCCAACACTGGGGATTACAAGTTGACATGGGATTTGGGCAGGGAAACAAATTCAAACCGTATCACCAGATGTACTGCTCAAAATTTTGCCATCAGGGAACATTTTTCTTCCTCATTTTACTGTGAAACCACTTTAAATATGGTTTGAATACTGCAATAATTCACTTCTAATCCACAGCTTGTGTGCAAAATACATATTAAACCAGGCATTTTTTTTCTTTTTTAAGCAGCTTGCCAGGGGAAAATCCTCCATGATGGCTTCTGTGTGGGCAAGAATCAAAAGTATAGTTTCTAAGAAGGTTAGCCACCTTTTCAGACAGTTTACTTGTGTCCTCAGGATCCAATTGAGTATAGTCTTATTTATATCACTTCTATTTGATTATAGAGATTATTGTGTAGTAATGGGGATGTCCACCTCTAGAACTTGGTGAATATCAAAGCATTAAATCATGAAGAACAGCTCAGGTCACATGGCTTCCTGGTATAGATGACCAAGTAATCAGTCTCAGCCAGGGCCCAGGGGCAACGGCCAGGAGTCTTTCTCTGAAGGAAAACGACTATTTTCCAAAAAGGGCATGGTTTTGTTCCAAAACACCAGATGGTCCATATAGCACATCGGATTTACTAGTAATAAAGTCAAGTTATCTGAATGATTGGAAGCAAGATTAGCTGAAGAAATAAGGAAGTTATTATCTTGGAACTCATATAAAACTGACATCCTTAGGAATTACACCATAAATGCGTGCAGTGATCATACCCACTGTGAAATTGTCTCCAAAATTCAGAAAGCCTCTAGGCATAAGGTAAAGAGTATGTGATGAAACAAAGTATCTGTGCATCCCAGACCACTAGACCCTCAAATACTTGAGTAGATTTTCAGGAGATTTATCCATTATATAGTCTTGATCATATATATATATATTTTTTTTTTTTTTTCTTTTTTTTTTTTTTTTTTTTTTTGAGATGGAGTCTTGCTCTGTCGCCCAGGCTGGAGTGCAGTGGCCGGATCTCAGCTCACTGCAAGCTCCGCCTCCTGGATTCTTGCCATTCTCCCACCTCAGCCTCCTGAGTAGCTGGGACCACAGGCGCCTGCCACCTCGCCCGGCTAGTTTTTTGTATTTTTTAGTAGAGACGGGGTTTCACCGGGTTAGCCAGGATGGTCTCGATCTCCTGACCTCGTGATCCGCCTGTCTCAGCCTCCCAAAGTGCTGGGATTACAGGCTTGAGCCACCGCGCCCGGCCTGATCACTTATATTTCTTACCGTAACATCTTACCATGTACTTCATCCTCACAGGGTCCTATTATTGATTGTCATGATTCCATCAATAAATGGATCAGTGTGATATTCTCTGAGACAATAAGGTAATCATGTTGTTTAAAGAGATTTAATTATGATAAAAAGATGAAGCCCTGGCTTAGCTCAGAGAGAACACAGAAAAGATTTATAATGGTTATTCTCAGGTAAAAGAAAGTTGTTTCTGATGTTCTAAGCTTATTGGAATAAAAACCAATGATAAAATGATAGCTCTGAGATGATTTATTTTCTCCAAAAAAATAAACTATATCTTGAAAAATAACTGAAATTTGAGTCACTACCTGCTCTTACACAAGACTGACCCATTATTATCTCTGATCAAGCAGCCAAATTACAAATCAATGTTAGAAGAGAGGGATTTCAGTAACATGGCAGAATAGGAGATTTCTACCATCATTCCCTGAAAGACTTATCAGTTTTGTCAACTACTCATGAACAACAGTAACTTTCTGGGAGTCTAGGAATCCAGAATTGTTCGAGCACACCAATGAAGAAAAATATCTGAAAATAAATACACTGGAAATGGTAAGAAGAACAGTTTGAACAGTTTCACTCTTCTCAGGCCACCACTCCACAAAGGTGTCACAATTCAGTTCCAGGAGAGATCTCCTTGGCCTACAATTTCTTCCATAGAAGAAAGTAAAAGCCTAATAAGTAAGCATCCATATAAGACGCTGCTCAAGAGGCCCACATCTTTGTTGCTCCACACAGAATACTGAGTTGACTGGCATGTCTGAGTGATTAAAAAAGGCTGACAGCAGGAAAGGGAGGCTATATAACCTGCTTATCACTCAACAGACTCCATCAGCAAGCCCATCCATGAGCTACTCGGGAAGTCTCATCTACTGATTTCCCCTCACAATTGGTTTGTGGACACTTTATGGACTCCATACACCTCATTTACTATTGCTAGTACAGCTTACTAAACATGCCCCTATAGTCAGTGAGTGAAAGTGTTTTGTGCAGACAGTCAGCTTGACAGTGCAGGCTTACAAAACACACAAATGTGAGCATTTCAGGGTACTGACCCAGTGGAAAAAAAGAAAAGCTCTCAGCACTCAACTTGGATTTGTAAGACCTAGAGAAGGCATGTAATCTTAAAAATTACCTCCTAAGAAAGTAAAAGAGGTGTGGAGAAGGTATATCCATAATAAAGTTATGAGAGTCCCCATATCCCTAGCTAGACTTTTTTGTAAAGTTGTTTCTCTCCCAAAACAATCAGTAGGAAGTGGAAAAGGTGAGTTTTTATTTAAATGTAAAAACAACAATAAAAGCCTTTAAGGAAAACAAAAAATCAAGGAAACATGATAATACCAAGGGAAGATAATAGCATTCCAGCATAACAGCAATAGCAAGTCCAAAAGAAATGTAGACCTGCTAGTTGCCTGACAAAAAATTTAAAGTAAGTATTCTGAGGAAGCTCAACTAGTTACAAGAGAACACAGACAAGTCAATCAAATTGAAAAAAGCAAGGCAAGAACAAAGTGAGAAGTTCAGTAAAGAGAACAACATCATAAAAAATAACCAAACTGAAATTGGATCTGAAAAATACAGTAAATAAAATGCAATAGAGAATAACAACAGTAGACTTGATTGAGCAGAAATAATCTGTGAACTCAAAGACAGTTAATTTGAAAATAGAAGAAAAAAGAATGAGAAAAAATAATGAGCACCTTCATAATTTATGGAACACCATCAAGATAACTGATATTTATATTTAGACATTTCAGAAAGATAAGAGAGAATAAAAGGGACAGAAAACTTAAAGAAATGAGCTAAAAAGTTTTTAAATCTGGGGAGAGATGGACATCTAGGAACACAATGCTTAAAACTCTCCAATCTGCCAGGCACAGTGGCTCACACCTGTAATCTCAGCACTTTAGGAGACCAAGGCAGGTGGATCAACTGAGGTCAGGAGTTCAGAACTACCCTGGCCAACATGGTGAAACTCTGTCTCTATGAAAAATACAAAAAAAAAAAAAAAAAAAAAAAATTAGGCAGGTCTGGTGGCATGCACCCGTAATCCCAGCTACTCGGGAGGCTGAGGCAGGAGAATTGCTTGAACCTGGGAGGCAGAGGTTGCAGTGAGATGAGATCACACCACTGCACTCCAGCCTGGGCAACAGAGAGAGACTCTGTCTCAAAAACAAAACAAAACAAACAAACAAACAAACAAACAAAACCTCTCCGATCAGTTCAACCCACAGAAGAATACTCCAAGACATAAAACAAAAAAAAAAAATCAAAGACAAAATGGGAATCTTGAAAGCAGCAAGAGAAGAGAGGTTTCTAACATGGAAGGGATCACCTATAACTCTATCAATGGATTTCTCAGCAGAGACTTTGCGGGCTGAGAGAGAGAGGAGAATAACATAGTCAAAGCACTGAAATAAATAAAAAAACTGCACCATGAATACTTTCTCCAGCAAAACTATCTTTCAGAAATGAAGGGGATAAAGATATTCCCAAACAAAAGCTGAAGGAGTTCATCTACATCAAACCTGCCTTTTAAGAAATGTTCAAGGGAATTCTTCAAGCTGCAACAAAAAGATGCTAATTAGTAAATATACAGTCAAATTCAGGATACTCTAATACTGTAATGGTATTATAGTATGTGTACAATGTATGTGTAAATCACTTGTAGCTCTAGTATAAAATTAAAAGACAAAACTATTAAAATAATAATAGCTGCAAAAATTTGTTAATAGATACATAATATTAAAACATTTAAGTTGTAACATCAAAAACATAAAATTTGAGGAGGGAATGAAGTAAAATTATAGAATTTTTGTAGGTAATTGAAGCTGTTATCAGCTTAAAATAGAGTATATAGCTATAAATTGTTTTAGGTAAACATCATAATAGACACAAAGTGAAAACATGGTTGATATACAAAAGATAATGAGAGAAGAATCAAAGCATGCAACTACAGAAAATCATCAGATCACAAAAGAAGATAGCAAGAGAGGAAGAAAAGAACAAAGATCTACAAAACAGTCAAGAAACAATTAACAAAATGGCAGTTATAAGTCCTTACCTCTGAATAGTTATCTTGAATATAAATTGGTTAAATTCTTCAATCAAAAGAGATAAAATCACTGTTTAAAAACAAAACAAAAAACAAATGAACAACAACAACAACAAAACCACCCAAGACCCAGCTATCTGATACCTAGAAGAGACTCACTTCTGCTTTCAAAACATAGACAGAAAGTGAAGTAATGGAAAAAGCAAAGCAATTCTGAGGAAAAAAAAAAAAGCTTGAGACATCACATTTTCTGATTTTAAATTATATTACAAAGCTATAGTAATCAAAACAGTATGATACAGGCATAAAGCATACAGAGGCTAATGGAACAGAATAGAAATGCTAGGAATAAACCCATACATATAAGGTCAACCAACCTCTGATGAAGTCATAAAGAATACACGATGAAGAAAAGACAGTCTCTCCAAAAAATGGTTTTGGGAAAACTGGATATCCACACAGAAAAAAAGGAAATTGGATCCTTATCTTACACCACACACATAAACACACACACAGATTAAAAAAAAAACAACAACTCAAAATAGGTTAAAAATGTAAACATAAGACGTGACACTGTAAAACTCCTAGAATTAAACATGAGGGAAAGCTGTACTGTTCTTGGCAATGAGTTTTTGGATATACCTAAAAAACAAATAACAAAAGCAAAAACAGACAAAAACAAAAGGAAATTCTTACAGCAATGAAAATAACACTATGAAAATGCAACCTATAGAATGGGAGGACATATTTGCAAATCTTACATTTGATAAGGGATTAATAACAAAAATGCAAGGAACTCATACAACTCAATAGCAATATAAAATATAACAAAATGAAACAAATAGGAGGATTAATAAATGGGAAAATATGTGAATAGAAATTTTCCAAAGAAGATATGTATTAATAGATGTCCAAAGGGTTTATAAAAAGGTGTTCAATATCATTAACCATCAAAAAATACACACCAAACCTACAACAAGATATCACTTCTCAACTTTTAGGATGGCTATTATGAAAACATCAAATAACAAAAGTTGGCAAATACGTGAAGAAAAGAGAACTCTCATATGTTATTGATTGCTGGAAATGTAAATTGCTCCCACCATTACAGAAAACAGTATGGAGGGTCCTCAAAAATGTAAAAACAGAGCTACCATGTAATCTAGCAATCTCACTTCTGTTTAGAAGTGGTATATAGCCAAAGGGAATAAAATCACTATCTCAACGAAATGCTTGCACTCTCATGTTCATTGTAGCACTGTACTACATCCAAAATATGGAAACAAACTAGGTGTTTATCAGAGAATGATTGGATAAAGAAAATGTGATATATATTGATATAGATAGATACACACATATATACATAATATATATACACACACACATATATACATGCAATGAATATTATTTAACCTTAATAAACAAGGAAATGCTGACATTTACAACAAAATGAATGACCCTAGAGGATGTTAAGTAGTAAGTGAAATATGCTAGAAACAGAAAGAAAAATACCGAATGATCTCACTTACGTGTAGAACCTAAAAATGTAGAATCCATAGAAACAGAATAGAAAGGTGGTTACTGGTAGTTGGGGTAGAGGTGAGGGATTGGGGAAATGGGTAGATGTTGGTCAAATGTGCAAACCTGCAAGTATAAGATAAATAAGATCTAGAAACTAATGTACAGCATGGTGACTATAGTTAATAATAATTAACTGGATACTTGAAATTTGCTAAGAGAGTAGATTTTTTTTTCTTCTTCTTCTTTTTTTTTTTTTTTTTTTGAGACGGAGTCTCGCTGTCACCCGGGCTGGAGTGCAGTGGCCGGATCTCAGCTCACTGCAAGCTCCGCCTCCCGGGTTTATGCCATTCTCCCCCCTCAGCCTCCCGAGTAGCTGGGACTACAGGCGCCTGCCACCTCGCCCGGCTAGTTTTTTTGTATTTTTTAGTAGAGACGAGGTTTCACCGTGTTAGTCAGGATGGTCTCCATTTCCTGACCTTGTGATCCACCCTTCTCTGCCTCCCAAAGTGCTGGGATTACAGGCTTGAGCCACCGCGCCCCGCCGAGAGTAGATTTTAAGTATTCTCATCACACACAAAAAAGTTAGCAATGTGAAGTGATAGATATGTTCATTAGCTTAATTGTGGCAATCATTTCACAGTGTATATGCGTATCAAAATAACACATTGAACTCCTTGAATATATACAATTTGTACTTGTCAATTATGCCTCTGTGAAGCTGACAAGTAAAGAAACTAAAAATACAGCCTGCAATATGGGAGTAGATAAGTTTGTAAATCATGTACCTATAAAGGACAGGTATCCAGAACATATAGAGAATTCTTATAGGCAAATAATTTCAAAATAAAATTACTCCAGAGGAGATAAGCAAGTTGCCATTAAGCACGTTAAAAGATGCTCTACATCATTAATCATTAGAGAAATGGAAATCAAAACCATAATGAAATATTATTTCACTAGGATGGCTATAATTAAAAAAAAGCAGACAATAGCAAGTGTTGGTGAAGATGTGGAGAAATTGGAATCATTGTGCACTACTGGTAGGAATGTAAACTGGTCCAGCTACTTTAGAAAACAATCTTGCAGCTCCTCAAAATGCTAAACATACAGTTAGCATATGATCCAGAAATTTTACCCCTAGGTATGAACCCAAGAGAAATGAGAAGATATGTCCACATAAAAACTTGTATATTGATATTCATAGCAGTATTATTTGTAATAACCCAAAGAAGAAACAACTCAAACATCTAACAGCTGATGGATGGATAAATGTGGTATATCCATGTAGCAGACTATTACTCAAAAATAGTGAGATATCAATATATACTACAACATGGATGAGCTTTGAAAACATTAAGCTAAATAAAAGAAGCTACTCACAAAAGACCACATACTGTATGATTCCATTTATGTGAAGCATCCAGCAAACAGTTACATCCATAGAGACAGAAAACAGATTAGTGCTTTCCAGGATTAGAGCAGAGGAGGAATGGCAACTGACTGCTCATATGCACAGAGTTTCTTTGCGGGGTGATGAAAATGTTCTAAAAGTCATTTTGGTGTTGATGCACAACATCGTGAATATACTAAAACTACTCAATTGTACACACTTTAAAAAGGTGAATTTTATTGCATGTAAATTATATCTCAGTAAAGTTCTTTTTTAAATAAAATAAAAACAAACATTAGGGAAATGGCCATGCCTGCATTCAAATCTATGATTGTCATTCTAAATCATAAATGTACGGAGATATATTGTATTCATTTTAAAGTACTGTATTACTAGAGGTTATTTAGAAGGCTTTGTATTGACCCTTTCTACATTAATTGGCTTCCATTCCATGGGTTATAGAACCAAAGTGGTTTTCTTTTGCCAAGTTTAGAAAGTCCATTCCAAATATATATACAGAAATAGGGTCTGAACCTTATGATGAATTTGGTTGAAACTCCATCACCTAATTCCCATAAATCACTGCTATGACCAGTGGAGCACAGAGGTGTTCCGGGTCCCCAGAAATTACTGTTAATCTAGAGGTAGTATCAAAATCTATCAGAAATAATCGCTATAATCACCATTCCCAAGTACATTTGGTACACGACTACAAGCGTTTTGAGCTAGGAACTGGATTTGTGTCTTTGTGATGTGACCGTGGAGTCACTTTTCAAGTGTGCCTAGCTTACCCTTAATTAAAGAGATTCTAGGTCGCAGACTCAGGGTTTTATTTTACTTTATTTGTATTATTTATTTATTTATTTATTTTTGAGACGGAGTCTTGCTCTGTCGCCCAGGCTGGAGTGCAGTGGCCAGATCTCAGCTCACTGCAAGCTCCGCCTCCCGGGTTTATGCCATTCTCCTGCCTCAGCCTCCCGAGTAGCTGGGACTACAGGCGCCGCCACCGCACCCAGCTAGTTTTTTGTATTTTTTAGTAGAGACGAGGTTTCACTGTGTTAGCCAGGATGGTCTCGATCTCCTGACCTGGTGATCCGCCCGTCTCGGCCTCCCAAAGTGCTGGGATTACAGGCTTGAGCCACCGCGCCCGGCCGGACTCAGAGTTTAAAATTGAACAAGAGACCATGGCTCTCTGCTGTGTTCTAAACGCGTCTCTCCAAAATTCCTGTGCTGAAACCTAACATCCAAAAGTAAGAGTATTAAGAGGTGGAATCTTTTGGGAAGCAATTAAGTCTGAGGGCTCTACCCTCGTGAATGTCATTAGTGTCTTTACGAAGGGGGTTGAAGGGAGCTTTCCTTATCTTTACCGAGATAAGGAAATCTATGCAAATGGCAGCATCTCTGAACTTTATCCTGAGCCTGCAAAGGACAACTATGACAGCACTTGTCTCTAATTCCGTGCATATGTCTGTGATTGTTTGGGGTGTGTGTTTCCTAATGCATTTCTCTCTTTTGCCTTGAATGGTACCGTTACGTGAACTTCATAAGAGTTGTCACAAATCAAATACTAGAGTCATTGGAGGAGTGAAAGCCAATTCTCACAGAAGTGCAAAGGGATGGTTTCATGGTAGAGATGGAACATGTGCTAGTCTTAAAAAGTAGGTAGCATTTAGATAGATGTCGATGTGAAGAGGATATTCACAGAGATCAGCATAATGCCAAAGAGAACCCCTGAAATTCTCAGTGAATGAACCCCCACCTGGCCAAAAAGCAAGGACTGGAACAAAGTTCAAAGGAGAAGATAAAATGCATATTTTGTCTTGTTCAGAATGCTATAAAATTATTTGGAAACCACATCTCTAATGTCTAAATATCTGTTTAGATAATAATTTCAGCAACTTCTGAAACAGAAGACAGTGAAGCAAGCAGCTAAAAGAGCCAGAAAACAGAATATATGTAGAAGTACTCTTAGTAATATTAGAAAGTATTTCTTGGATGCCCTATGTGTTAACAACCCATTTTCATTATTTTAAGTTCTCAATCAGTAACCTGAACTTAGGTTGCACATGAGCCCTTATGGTTTCTGCGTCTCCTTTTATTCTTTGCATTTTATTTTTACTTTTTGTATTCACACTTGTGTCTCCGTACTTCTGGAGGTGAATTGTTCTTTCACTTGATTATCAATATTCCCTCTTCGAAACTGACTGATGGCACCTTGCAGGAGAGAAAAAAATCTATCATTTACGTGAATGACAGAGATCAGGTATCATTTAGACAAATGTGTGCTTTCTGCAATCGGCAAACCTATTTATAGGGAAAGGTATCATACTGACAACTCCATGAAACATTTGGTTCACGTTCAGTGGTAAAATTATTCTTTCTTCTCTTTCAAATTTTAAAGTTATATGTTTCCAAGTCACTTTCTAGTGCAATACATCATTGACTAGGTGAGATTAATTTCCCTCACCCTCCAAAGCAACACTTACCAGGTTTTTAGACAGTTTTAATGCCATTAAAGGTAATATACTTTGGAAAAAGTATAGTTTTTCCTTAACGATTTCATTGTCTCTCATTCAGGGGTGGTTTTTTTTATTATTCTTTCTGAAAGTATGCTTTGAGAGTTCAATTATATGATTCTTAAATATCTTAAGTATAATGTTGTCTTTATAAACACACCTAATTTTACTTATTTTGCTTAAAGTATCATTTAAGTGGGCTCTTCAGGGGGCAGAAGTAAATAACAAGAGATTATCAGATTTTTTCTAATACTAGCTAAAAGTTAAACTTTTGTTGAGCCAAAAATTCGAAAAATCAAACCTTTGACTTTAGGAATAAAAGTAAGGTTTTTTAAATTCCTAAAGTCAAAATACTAGTCAGCTTTAAATTCCCTTGACCATGGATTTTATCACAATATTCTAAATGCATAAGCAATTACTATAAAAAGTAAACAAATTAATGAATAATACTTTTATGGCCAAAGATTCAGAGATTCAATTATTTTTCACACCACATATTAAATATTTGACAAAGTAGTTTACCAGTAAACTAAAAAACCAGAATGATTTACAGAGAATTTACCAATTCCTTACAATAGTCAAGAATCAGGAGAAATAGGATATCTGGAAATATATGTTAGAGAAAATGAAATAAAGCATTGATATTCCATCAGCATGAAATAAAATTAAACTCAATACAGAGCAGCTCCATATGGCATGTTATAATTTAGCATTCTTATTTTCAACATATATTTCTGATTTTGATCTAATTGCTACTAATTTACAAACTGTATTTTTAAAACACTATTAACTCACTCTTTAATTCGCATTTCTACTTGTTTAACTATATTCCAACATGTTAGCCAAGATTTTAATTGATTTTTGTAGTAGCCAGTTGTTAATAGGATAATTTGTCAATACAATACTAAAACAATTGTCTCAATGGCTCTAGGAGTTCAGTTCATCAGATAACAAAGTTGAGTTTTGTTTCATTAATTGAATGCAGGTGTAGGATTTGTTAGATGAAAGATAGAAATCCCTGTGGAACTGTGGACATCTGGGTCAGAGATCACTGAAAAATTAGTTAAGCATGATGGGTCAACAGTGACCCAGACAGGTGTCCTGCTTTGTTTCTCTGTGTCACTTCCTGTGCTCTTAAACACTTGTCTGTTGAGCTTGGACATGTAGGTCAACACATGGCTTTCTGAATCTGTAGTAAATTAGAAGCCAGGGGAGAATTCCTTATAGTCACAAACACATGATCCTAAACACCCACACAGTGTTAACTTCTCAAGGTAAAAATATTTCACTATATCTTTTTATGGTTTTAAAGAAGCTAGTGAGGAATTTTACCCCCAGCCCTTCAAGATGGGTGGTAACCTCAAAAGAGATGCAAACAAGTTATTTTTTAAGAATGGAAAAATAAAACGTAAGACACTGATTCACGCCCACAAAAGACATTCAATTCCCGAATAAAGGAAGTGATGCTAGTGGAAATAGTCTCCATTTTGAAAAACATGCTGATAATTTCAAAGACTTTTAGTATTCTCTAAATTTGTAGCCATGACACTTCACAGTTTTCTTTTTCTATCATTTTTCTTATACTGTCAAAACATTATCACTTATGAGTTGTATCTCGACCTTCTTATTCTCAGTAATGACACAATAGAATTATTCTTAAGGAGCTACACAATAATGCAGAACACAGCATGAGTGCAAATCCTAGTGTTTGACACTAAGTGAATGCACTTCTTTGGGACTCCTTCTGAGGATATAAACACACTCAATGAGCAGGCACACGTGAAAGCCATAGCTTAATTGTGGCCCTATTTATGCCTTGACTCCTAAGACACACGTATGCACAAGCACACACACACAGCATACATCATTTTTTTTCATTAAAAAACAACTTTAACAAAGTAAGTTCAAGAGGTCTTAAATCCAAAGGTAAGCCTAACTCAGGAAAAGAAGTTAAGACAAAGCGTATTAAGATCGAAAAAATTCAAAATCATATTATATGCAAATTAGTTAGCCAGCCTCCAAAAGAAAGCTAAAAGGACTATGTGAACTTGATTGACACATTGGAACCGAACTTACATTATGTTGTGTTGCAATAATTACCTGTGTCACTTGTTAAGAAATGCATACATGCCTTTTAAGTCTGATTTGTTATACCCCCTTAGGTAAATGCGTATATATTTCTTCTATTTGCTATGTTTTATAGATTCTAGGATGCATACTTTTTCACATTTGAACATCTCTGCAATTGGGATGTATTTTAAAAATCACTTTTTTATCAGGTTAATCACATCATTGTTTTGCTTTTGTGTCTTACTGGTGCTCGTAATAATGCTACATATTTTACAATGATGGCATCGTCGATTTTGAAGAAATGCAGATACAAACTAGCCCTTATTTCTATAGTAATAATATCTCACTTTTGCAACATTTTTTATTATGCCCATGCACAATGGCATCCTATGATAATGTGGCTGGAAAGCCTGACAACCTCGCCCTGTAGAGGGAGAGGATGGGATATCGGTGCTAAACAGGATTTACCAAGAGCTGGTGGCACAATAAGAGCAATTTAGTTTTGCTCCTGCATGTGTGCGTTTGATGTTATCAGGCCAGCAAAGGGTTAATAAGACAACGTACATCACCCCAATCATGGATACCTACTTGTCTAAGAGAGTTTATTGACTTAAAGAAAAATTAAGTTTTCCAAATGTTGTGTTTTCTTAACAGATCACTGAGAAAGGCAACTAGCATCCCCACGTTCCTGCCACTTACTGCTGGTTGGAAGGGTGAACTGAAAACGGAACACTCAAGGTGTCCAAGTACACTGGGTTAGAATATCTCGACTGCCCCAGGGGCTGTGTTGAGACAGGTGCAAGCATCTGCACTCCCTCGCACTAGGACCCAGGAGGGAACCAAGCCTGGAGATCTCCTTCTGTTGAAGGCCTAGAGTTTTCATGAGGGGACTGATCAGTGAGAGTCACTTGAAGAGGGGAGTACAGAATTTCTAGGTAGGAATCTCAGTGCTATGCTCTGAATATTACTGTTTCTCCAAAATTGCTATGTTGAAACCTCACCTCCAATGTTATGGCATTTGGAGGTGGCGACTCTGGGGAGTGATTAGGTGATAGTGGCGGAGCTTTCTTGAATGGGATTAGTGTCCTTATGAAAGGGACCTCAGAGGGCTCCCTCACCTTCTACCATGTGAGGACTCAGCAATAAGATGGCCGTCTATGAACCAGGAAGAGAGCCCACACCAGACGCCCAATCTGTGAGCACCTTGATCTTGGACTTCCAGCTATGAGAACAGTGAGAGATAAATTTCAGTTGTTTATAAGCCACCTAGTTTATGGCGTTTTGTTACAACCACCCAGGTGCACTAAGACACTAAGGAAGGAGAGTGAACTCAGCAAGGAAGGCGGCATCCAAAGGAAACGTCTCCTTGCACAGACCTCCCTTCATCGACCTCCAGTAGCCCTAAAATTCACTGCCTGCACTACCTTAGCCACGCTGGAGGCTGAGTAAACAAGGCAGCCAGGGAAAAAGGATGGGATTATGGTTTCTGATCACTTCAGACTAAGGGAAGCAGATACCCCATTAGTGGGACCATAAACAGACCGTCTGGAAAGGACTGACCGTCTGGAAAGGATGCTCAGCTGTGCCAGAGAAACAATGGGATTATGACTTCTGATTACCCCCAAAGCTTAGCAGTTCAGTTTCAGAGGAAAAAGGTAGATGTGAATACTACCTGGGTTTCAGTAGCAGGAACTCTAAATGGCTGGTACTTACATTTTTCATTTCACAGATGTGCAAAGCATGTCACAGAAAAGTTAACTGACTTGCCAAAGGTTTAGCATTTACTTAGCTTAAAACTGCTGAAACAAAGGCAAAAATTATTTTTTACTCCACAGTTATCAATTTTTCTAATATCCCTTATACATTGTGCAATATCCCTTACACATTGCCAATTCAGTCTCATGACTAGAAATCTTTGGATATACGCGGAACTTACAGTTGTGCAGTTAATTTATTAAGAAATTTAGAAAACCAACCAACCAACAAAAAGACTTCCCAAACATATATCTCTCAAGCTAATTCTTTTCTTTTCCTTTTCCTTTTTTTTTTTTTTTTTGTGACGGAGTCTCGCTCTGTAGCCCGGGCTGGAGTGCAGTGGCCGGATCTCAGCTCACTGCAAGCTCCGCCTCCCGGGTTTAGGCCATTCTCCTGCCTCAGCCTCCCGAGTAGCTGGGACTACAGGCGCCCGCCACATCGCCCGGCTATAATTCTTTTCAATGACTCAATCAATTGAAAACCAATTTTATAATTACTAAGTCATGTTTTTTAAGTCACAGAATTTAAATTATCTTCATGTGATTCTATACCACTTGACTTTATGTTTCCTACTAAGTAAATTTTTATGAAGATGCATTTTATATTTGTCAAATAGAAGACATTAAAATTTACTGCCTGAATTTCAAAAATTTATTTAAAAGCACACTCAAATCAGTTTTATTTATATATGCTCAATTACTTAATGTACAGATCAAATAGGTATCAGTTTTCAAGTTTTTATCCAGAATTGTAGTTATTTGTCATGGAATATATGGCTATGAACAAAGACACCAGAGTGAGGAGACAGAGACAGTAAAAATACAGCAGTAGGTAGGAGAGAACTTCCCGGAAGTTCTGTCTGATTCTACTGGTTGGGTAAGTAAAACCAAAGCCAACTAGGTATTTTGTCTACATTACCCAGAAAATTTTTAGTTTGATTTGGACAATTTGGAAGAAAAATTAGGGAAGGAAGATTGGCTTAATTACTCAAATTGATCAACTACATCATAAAAATTCACCACCAACTACAAAATATCTACCTTCTTAAAACGAACCAAGAAATTCCTAGCTTGGCCTTGTCCTTAGCTTTTATTTGTGAAGAACCTGCCCATCACGGTAATGACCCTGCTTATCTTCCTTCCTTCCTTATCAGCCTAACACTGCTCAGGGTAGAAGAGTATTTTGATGGGTAAATTTGTTTCTTTGCTGTTTGTTCTACTATGAGCCACATCAAGTTAGATTTGGTGATGGTCTTCGAAAGTTTAAATCTCAATTCCAGCAATTAAAAAGACAATTTCTCCCTTCCTGGTGATAATAATATCTTATAAATATGCTTTTTGTACAAAATTAATTTTCTTTTATCAAAATTTGTCCCACAAAATGGTTTCAAGTCTCTTGTTCCCAACATCAAACAGCATTCCTGGTTGAGGTCCTCACAAGTGGCACCGAGAGAGTTGTAACCAAAAGACTCCATCTCTTAACAGAACAAAAAACAGACGAGATCTTATCTAAAGTATACAATAAAGTTTAAACCATTGTTGATCTATTAGTAATTTAGTATTAACACATTTGAACCCTAACTTTAAAATAAAGCAAATAACTAAATATTGAAGACTCTTTAAAAAAAATTAAAGAAAACTATTGCCAGTTGCAAAAAAATAAAAGAAATTACTCAAAAACTTTGAAATACCAGGTGACCCCAATACAATTATACAAATGGAATACATTTTAAAATGATATTGAACAATTTGAAGTGATTTCACATTTTTATATTTTAGAGTTGGCAAATGAGTAAATGTCATAGATTTTCTACCGTTTTAAAATTAAATAAATGCTTCATTTTGTAGGTAAACTCTGCAATTTGCTGCCAAACCATGATTGCCAAGTGCATTGCAGATAGTGCCAGGATGTCGTTTACCTTTACTCAATCAGGAAACAATGAGAGCAAGTGTCTTTCCGATTCTACCTAGAGCTAGTCCCTGAAAGCTCTCACTGTTACAGTTCATCTTGTTCTCTTTTAGCTTGAACTGCTGGGGTGATACATTCTCATTACAAATTGATAAAGATAGCTGTTGTTATTTGTTTCTTGACAAAGGTAGAAAGAAAGCCTTGTTCGGCATGATGCAAACTGGTAAGTACTGTATGGCAGAATGAAGACAAAGTGGTGCCACTCTTGGTGGCCCAGCAAAGCTCCAGTGACAATGGGGAAAAGAGGCATCGGTCCTTCACAGATTTCTAGAAAATTCCTAGATGTATGTAAAGCATTTCTTTAGAAGTAAAATATGCCCAGAAAAACATTAAAAATGAAAATAAAAATAAATTTAAAAGATATTATAGAAGATATTTCTATTGAAGGAAGTGGAAAGTGGATTCGACATGACACTTACTTGCCCATATTAGCCGAATCTCTACTTTACATGTGTTTTGTTTTCTAGCCATAGATAGTCTAAACTACATCTTAGTTTGAAACAGTCCTGTGCGGCTGGGTGCAGTAGCTCATGCCTGCAATCCCAGCACTTTGGGAGGCCAAGGCAGGTGGATCATCTGAGGTCAGGAGTTCGAGACTAGCCTGGCCAACATGACGGAACACTGTCTATACTAAGAATACAAAAATTAGCAAGGTATAGTGGCAGACACTGGTAATCCTGGCTTCTCAGGAGACTGAGGCACAAGAATCGCTTGAATCCGGGAGACGGAGGTTGCAATGAGCCGAGATCACACCACTGCACTCCAGCCTGGGCAACAGAGCAAGACTCTGTCTCAAAAGAAAATAATAATAATAATAATAATAATAAGAGTCCTGTGCTTGACTGCTTAAATTGTTCCTTCCTCTGACTCCTCTAGCTTTGTAAAACAAGGTATGGATGCCCTTCTTCCTTTATATTACAGACTGAGTTAAAATAATCAAGCCAGGCTTGTTGTTTTTAGATCATGTGCTAAGACCAATCAGATGCATTTAAGCACTTACTTTGGGTAGTTAACATTAAATTATTATTATTATCATTATTATATACACACACATTGTAAATATTCCATTTCATTGACAAATGCAAAAAGACAGAGATAAATACTGAAGACAATATAATAAGGTATATAGAGAAACCTGGCCTCTGGGATTCCAGCCCTACCACTTATTTTTATGTTACCTCAGCAAGTTTCTTAACCTATCTATCTGGACATGCTTTTTCTTATTAGGCAAATGGGGACCAAAAAAGTCCTAAAGTTAGAACATGTGGGAAGATTGGTTACGAGGATTCAATAAGCATTTGAAATTCACAATACAATCCTGGAAACTGAAAGCCATCAGTATTCCTACTATCAAAACATTCAAGGATTGCTCCATGATCATCTACTGATGTTCAGTGGGTGATATTTGGGGAGAAATAGCTATTACCAAATCTTCTGTGTCAACACATCTAAGGGAAACTTAAACATGTATGTTTAACCTAAATGTGAAACATAACATTGCAACAATGCCACAGTTTCCCCTCTTGTGGGTACATAAATGTGCTGGAGATATGGTAATTTGTAACTATGAAAGAGATGGGTATATTTTACTGGCAACAATATAATGAAAATTGTGGCCCTCAATATTTTCAATTGATCCTTTTTCATTGGTTTTCATTAATAACTCTTCGGTAGTATGTACCCGTGAGCTATATTTAGTCTTTGTACCACTTGTTTTCCTAAGCCAAATGTTATCTTGTAACCCTTCACAGGGGAAGAAAGGGTCTTCCAGAATTTTTAGGTGCATTTTTGGTAAAAACGCATGGTTGGATTTGAGGAAAAAATGCTTTTATATTGCTTACTTAAATACATTCAAGTGTGAATAGTTGAACTTCTATTAAGGCTGTAGCTGATATTATTATTTTTTTAAATGTAGTGGGCAAAATGTGGAACAAAATGTGTGTGTATGTGTGTGTGTGTGTGTGTACATTGTGTTCCTTCTCTTAAGGCAGCATAGGGCATACGTTGTTTTCAAGCAAGCCTCGGACTCCTACAGCTCCAGCTGTCATGTGTAATTAAACATTTGGCCTCCACAATTACTCTACAGTGTACATATGCCAGCATTGCAAGCCTGGAATATGCATTTCAAAGAAGAATAATTCCCTGGAAATCCTAAATTGACAGGAGCAAAGACAGCCTGAAGGAAAGTAGTCAGCAAAAACTGTAAGGTCGGGATCTGATGATTAAAAAAGAAACTTCAAGAAGAACTTCAACCCTTAACTAAACCAATGGGAAAAGGAACGACAGTTGGCAAGCAGATTTCTGCATGGGGATTCTGACTAGGGAACCTCTTGGGGTAATTTAATATTATCAGTGTGGTTCACCTTGCTATATTCTGCCTTACCATTAATATCATTTAGACAGATATTTTTCTTCAAGTACATTTGGCATCACTTATTTCTTCATGAATCTTTAAATTATTAAATTTGACGATTCATGTTGAGTCTGTAGTTGATTTATCAGAAAGCATTCCTCTCCACTCTTCTGTCATTCCCCTCAGCTCCTGCAATACAGATGATTCCACTTACAAGTGGATGGTGGTATCTCAGGGAAAAAAAAAAAAAAAATGTAATGCTGAGTTGACATTTTTATTACAACTCCTTGTTTGTAGCAATTTGTTTTAATTCCATTTCCAATCATAGATGGATAAAACTAGGCACTTAACTTTTCATTAAATGCATTTTTTGTTTTTCATAGGAGGATTTGGATCAATTCTTACGTTGGCAAAGCTGTCATTTAGTTTCAGGCTGATCTCTTATATGTAGCCAATCTTAACATATACGACTTTCAGGAAGTGCATACAAATGAAGTATTTTCAAATCGCTTTAAAAATAAAAGAAAGAAGTGAAGAATAGAACAGCTCCACACTTGGTGCTCTCCCTGCCTGGGGCAAGATGTCCCCTCTCTCTGTTGACCAAAAGGCAGCATGCAAATGATTGTGAATATTCAGGGTCCTCTTCAATTCCTGCTCCATTTTGAAATTTTTCTGGAAAGTCTATGAAACCCGTTCAGAAGAGTCCAATTTGTATGACTTGTAAAGTGATTTGGGGGTACATTTTTTAAGGTTTGGGCCAGAATTAGACATAAGTACGTTATCATTTGGCTCCACAAATCAGCCAGTGCAGAAAAGAATATCTTGTTCTTTTTGAAATACTTATGTAATCCAAAATTTTATTATTAAATGAAACTAGAACTAATAAAAACTAATAATGCTTCCAAGCCCTGCGTTCCCACTGCTGAGAGAATTTGACATCATTTAAGCTATTACTCAATGTTTGAGGGAAATGACAAAGGAAACATGATTTTTTTTTTTTTTCAAAAGAGTTCTTGACGAAGTGAACTAATCTTTATATTAAACATCAGGTCTCTGAAGTTTCCAATGTAGTAAAGAGAGAACAAAACAAATTAACATCTATATTTCCCTTCTCTTAGTAAATATTTAGTTTATCTAAATGTTAATCATATCATTATAAGATCACTAAAATTATGCAAGAAAAATGTAATACGAATGTTACATTTTCAGCAAGGCAGCAAAATACATTATAGTAACTGAGAATAAGGAATTTTGAATCCCCATACCTCAAGTGTATATATGCAAATGAATAAAGCAAAGGACAATTTGCAGAGAAACTGATTACATTTTTAAATGATTGATCCCATTATATGTATCTGTTAAAACAAATCTAAAGATTTAGTACCTGTATTATCTCAGGTTACAGGATTTAGCCCTGTAAGCTTTTTGAATAAACAGCCCACTTCATTAAAGATGAAATAAAGTATTCTCTTGATAGTTTTGAATATTTACCTTGAAGATACGTAACATGCTGTGATCTGTAATTTGCTGAAGTATCTATTAAAACTCCACCTACTTTGTACTGTCACTGATGTGAAAAAAAAAGATTATTCATAGATACATAGTATGGATATTTTATAGATGTTCTCTTCATCTCGCGGATTTCACAGTGTGAAAATTTATTTTTTGAATCGGCCCTTAAACTAGCCTGCAGAGAATGAGAACATTAGAAAAATGTTGATTTTAAAGAACAACAGATGCCGCGCGGCTCACGCCTGTAATCCCAGCACTTTGGGACGCCGAGGCAGGAGGATCACCTGAGGTCAGGAGGTCAAGACCAGCCTGGCCAACATAGTGAAACCCTGTATCTACTAAAAATACAAAAATTAGCCAGACATGATAAGGGTGCCTGTAATCCCAGCTACTCAGCAGGCTGAGGCGGGAAAATCAGCTGAACCCCGGAAGCGACGGTTGCAGTGAGCCAAGACTGTGCCACTGCACTCCAGCCTGGGTAAGACTCCATAAAAAAGAAAAAAGAAAAAAAAAAGGAAAAAGAAGAAGAAAAGGAGGAGGAGGTGGTGGAAGAGTTGTTGTGATAAGGCTGAGAAGAAGGCGGAGGCAGAGGTGGCGGGGGGGTGGGTGGGTGGGGGCGTGGGAAGGCCGCGGGGGAGATGGTGGAGGAGACAGAGGAGGAGCAGGAGGAGGCGGCAGAGGAGGAGACAGAGGAGGTGGAGGAGGAGGAGGAGGAGGAGCTGGAGGAGGAGGAAAAGTTGTTTTTATGAGCCTGAGTGTAATGTTGACTTTTGGGATTTGACTGAGATTTAAACAACACTTCAGGATATTCTATTTTGAAACAGGGAAAAAAAGAATCATGAAAATATTTCATATGAACTTCAGCCAGTGAGTTCACCATTTGTGAGGATACAGGCATGAAAAGCAAAGTGATTCAGGAGAAATCTGGATTTTTCTTTTTAATATAGGGGTGCTAATACTGATGTGCTTATGTCACCAGCACTGTTTAGGGTTGTCACAGAAAACACAGAAAATACCTTTAAATTTTAATCATAAAAAAAAAAGTTAGTAAAAGTATGTCCTGTGTAACAGTTGGGATTTACTTGTAATAAAAATTATGTGTGGCCGGGTGTGGTGGCTCATGCCTGTAATCCCAGCACTTTGGGAGCCGAGGTGGGCGGATCACCTGAGGTCAGGAGTTCCACACCAGCCTGGCCAGCATGGTGAAATCCCATCTCTACTATAATATTAGCTGGGCATGGCGGTGCACGCCTGTAATTCCAGCTACTTGGGAGGCTGAGGCAGGAGAATTGCTTGAACCCAGGTGGAGGTTGCAGTGAGCTGAGATCACTAGCCACTGCACTCCAGCCTGGGTGACAGAATGAGACTCTGTCTCAAAAAAGAAAACTAAAAATTATGTGGTGCTTATCTGAAATTCAAATTAAACTGGTTGATATATACACACACACACACACACATACACACACGTGCGTGTGCGTGTATGTGTGTAATACAGAGAGAGATGTGGAACATACATCAATATAGCAACTCTACTCCATCATTTTATTGAAGATGACCAGAGACTAAAATAAAGCAAGATAAAAGAATAAAAGCCATACAAATTGAAAAGGAATGACTAAAATACTGTCGGTATTCACAGATGACATTATTGCATATTTAGAAAATAACAGTCTCAAAAAAGCTGCTAGAAAGGATCACAGAACACAAAATGAATAAAAATAAATTGAGTTTCTATACAGCAGTGATAAGAGTTGGAAATGGAAAATTTTAAAAAATTATTAATGACAGTAACACAAGAATGAAACATTTAAATAAAAAATCTATCAAAATATGCACAGGACATCTGTGGTGAAAACTATAAAACACTGATGAAAGAAATTCAAAAAGACCTAACTTGAGTTATAACATGTTATCAGTTACACGACTCATTGTTACTAAGATGTCAGTTTCCCTTTGATCTATAGGAGGTTGATTCTAGTCCCAAACAAAATTCCAAAAGAACTTTAAAAAAAACTGGCACACTGATTTTTCAAGTTTATAGGGAAGAGGCAATGAAGTAGAATAGCCCAAACAATTTTGAAAGATAATAAGTTGGATAATAATGATATTTAAATAATAATTTAAATAATAATGAGTTACCTGATTTCCTGTTTAAAGCCACAACAATCAGGACAGTATGGTATTGGGAAATGGCACATTGGGAGAGACGCCAGAAAATGATCCATACTATAAGGTCAAATGATTTTTGACAAAGGTGAAAAAAAGTAATTATATATAAAAAGAGTCTTTTCAACAGAAGGAGCTGGAACAATTGGATGTCTACATGTAACTAAAAGACAACTGGCTGGGCACGGTGGCTCACACCTGTAATCCCAGCACTTTGGGAGGTCGAGGCGGGCAGATCACGAGGTCAGGAGATCGAGATCATCCTGGCTAACATGGTGAAACCCTGTCTCTACTAAAATTACGAAAAATTAGCAGGGCGCGGTGGCACTCACCTGTAATCCCAGCTACTCAAAAGGCTGAGGCAGGAGAATCTCTTGAACCTGAGAGGCAGAGGTCGCAGTAAGCGATGATCGGCACTGCACTCCAGCCTGGGTGACAGAGCGAGACTCTGTCTCAAAAAAATAAAAAAATAAATAAGACAAAGAACCTTTCTCTATACCCGCATCAAATACAAACATTAACTCCAAAGGAATTATACACCAAAATGTAAAGCCTAAAACGATAAAACATCCGAAACCAAACAGAGAAAATGGTATTTTTAATATTGAAGAAGGCCAACAGTTTTTAGATATGACACCAAAAATATGATAAATAGAAGAAAAAATAATATTTAGACATCATCAAACTGAAAACCTTCTGTTCTTTGAACAACATTGTTAATAGAAGGAAAGCAAATACATAAATTTTGAGAAAATATTCATGGAAAACACCTCTGTGTATATATTCAGACTATACAGAGAACACTCAAGCATAAATGATACGAAATCAAATATCCAGGTAAAAGCATGGAAAAAGGATTTGAACAGAAATTTAACCAAAGATGAGATATGTATGTAGAAAGCAAATAAACACCTAAAAAGAAAATTAACGTGGTTAGTCATTAAGGAAATACAACTTAAAACTATAATGAGATACCACTATACACCAGTTACAATGGAGTTCTAAAAACTGACAATATCAGCTGCTGGTGAGAATGTGAAATGCCTGGGGCTCATACATTGCTGGTAAAAATGCAGAATGATTTGACCACTCAGGAGAACAGTTTAGTAGTTTGTATAAAGTTTTACAAACTGTTATTTAAAAACTTTATAAAAACTTTATATATAAAGTTACGTTCAGCAACGAGTTTAACAATCTCACTATTCATTATATGACAAAGATAAAAAGTCATATTCACACGTAAAGCTGTATGCACAGTGCATGTTTTTAAGACTTTATTCACAATCACCAGCAAATGGAAATAATCTAAATGTCCTTCAGTTGATGAATGGATGAAACAAACAATTGTTACATTCATGCAATGGAATATTATTCAGCATTAAAGAGGAACAGATTGCTGAACAAAGCAATATTGTTGTAATAAAAATGCAGTATGCTAAGTAAAAGAAACAAGACTCAACGTCATATTCTGTACCATTACATTTATGTAGTATTTTGGAAAAAGCGAAACTATCCAATCAAAAAAGTTTAGTGGTCGCCAAGGCCTTAGGATGGGAAAGTAGATTGCCTACAAAGGGATTCTTAGGAACTCTGAATGTGATCAAGAGAATTCTGTCTTTTGCTGTGTGTAGTGGTGGTAACACACCTTTATACATTTTTTAACACTCATACAACAGTCATGACTGACCTTTTCTTCATATAAATTATACCACAAAAAATAAAAGTGAACTGGTAGAATGTAAGAAAGATGGAAAAGGGAAAAATAATACCATTATAGAGGTGAAATACATATTTTGGTAAACAAAACTGATTAGATCATCAGGATGTAAAGGCAGATTTGAGAAAATTATATAAAACGAAGTGAAATAAACAATGATACATAGAAATTACAATGACTGGACACTAGATAAAAGAGATCCAACATACAAAAATGGGTGCTTCTGAAGAAGAAAGCTGAAAAGGGACAAGAAAAACGATACCTGTTCAAATATATTAGAAGAAATGTTTTCTGAATTCATAATGCAAATCTACAGATCTAAAGAGTTTTCATTTCCAGTTTGGAAAAGCAAACAAAACAAAGACTGGTAAAGTCAATTATGGTGAAGTCATTTAATTTCAAGGCTAAACTATGAGCAATTAAGCAGAAAAACAAATCACCTAAACAGACTAACATTATCTTGACTTTGACTTCTCCACCACATTGCTAAATTCCTGTAGACAGGAGATCAATGTCAACAAAGATCTGAAGGAGAGAATGTTTCAAGAATTTTATCATCAGATGAGGTTTTCTTTAACTTCAAAGGCACCAAACTGACACCAATAATCCTTTTTGAAAAAAAATAAAAGGATGTTATTTGAGGATGAAATTCAACCAATCCTGAGATGAAATAAAAGAACTGAACACTGGAGCCTTTATGACAAGAGCTGAAAGTGAACATGGAGTTATTTAAAATATAAAATCAAGACAAAATATACAATATGCTATTACTATACTATCTACCATGTTGACAATTTAAAAATACATCCATAACTAACAAAAATCAAAAAAATATGAGGCCAGCTTGTATAAGAATATTTAATTGAATTTATTATTTTTCTTAGCAAGGAGACAAACCTACTGCTAAAGTTGAAATGCATAATTACCAAACAAAACAAATGTCCCTAACACCCAAATGATTTTTATTTTATTTTAGAAGTGTCCTTTAAAAATTTCTTAAATGAGCTGAACACAATGTCACATGCCAGTAGTCCCATTACTTGGGAGACTGGGGTCAGAGGCTGATTGAGCCTGGGAGTTAGAGGCTGTTATGCACGAGATCATTCCTGTGAGTAGCCACTGCACTCCAGCCTGGGCAACCTACTGAGATCTCATCTCTAAAAAATAAATAAAATATAAATACCTTTTAGAAAATGATAAAAAAAATTCTCATAGATGAATAAACATCTACTAGATATTTAACCACTATTTTAATTTTATTCTTTTTTTCTGTGATTCAAATAAAACAAAATGTAGTCATTTATATGAAACACATGTGCATTATATTCTTTGTAATTTTTTATTTTTATGAATAATTCTGTCTGTTCATCTATCATCCCATGCAAATATAGGAAGAGAGAGATATCTAGAAAGATCTCCAGCAAATGTTGAGTTTTGATTTCTGGGTAATGGGAAATGAGGGTAGTTCTTGATTTATTGTTTGTATTATTCTGTGTTGCTTGAGTTTTTTCATAATGATCATTTTTTAAGATAAAAGTAATAGTGCAAAAATTATAGGAAAAATTTTTCTGTGTATTACATGTAGTTAAATTAAGAGGCTTCATCAAGTGATCATATAAGACATCTTCATTATTTTGGTTTTGTATTTTTAGGCATGTTTCTGTTTAATATTATTACAATGATTATGCTAGATAATAGTATGAGGAAGTAGTATTTGCAAAATAATTTTCTTCCACATGAAAAACTTAGGGTTTATTAATGATGCCTGGAGAGCATTGCTTAGCATGATGGTGAGACAGTGTTTGGGCTCAGAAGGAAAGAGTGTCTTTGTCAGTTGCAATGTCTGTCATCACTAGAAGAGGCAGTACACATAAATTTACTTTAGAAACAGAATATATGTAGATTATTTTAGATGTGTATTTATAAAGTCCCTAAGGTTCTGAAGAATATTTTGTGAGGTGTGCCAGTTATGGGGTTTAGGTTATGCTACCCCAAAATGTAGTATCTTAGCATTTGAGAAAACAGCAGAGGCAGGAAGATCAATCTCACCTTCTCTCACCCTTCTCACCTAAAGCAGGCCATAAAAGAATTCTCTGACCTTCATCTGAAGGAGTGTTGTCAGACCCTCATTAATATCCTTATCTCTGAAGACATAAGGATGCCTAGAAGAATCTGAAAAAAAAAAAAAAAAAACCCACAAGCCTTGCTAAGTTGCCCCCAGTCTACTATAATGAGATAAGACCCCTCATCCAATCACACTTCATAGCTGTCTACTCTTCATCAAACCTAAGCATAAAAATGCACATATTTACCTCCTTTTTGGGGTCTTCATTTCTGAAGGCTCCGTGTCACATAAAACTTACATTAAAATGTGTATGCTTTTCTTTTGTTAATCTGTCTTTTGTTATAGGTGCCTTAGCTATGAACCTAGTCATGGGTGAGAAAACAAATCTTTTCTGCCCTATACCAGTATCAAAATACATCTAAGTGTTTTTAGATCAATGAAGGAGCATTAAAGAGGAAACGCACATCATCTTAAAGAAGACCTAAATTGTCATGAGCACACTGTGAGTAGAAATATGGATATTAAAGGTGCTATTGGTGAGGGCTCAGAAGGAAGTTTTCCATGCTATGTGAAACGGAAGGAAGAGAAATCTTTGCTGTATGGCAACAGAAAGCTGAACAGAATTGTCCTGCAGTTATGGGGAAAGCATAACTTGTAAGAGGTGAACTTGGATAATTAGTTAAGGAGATTTCAAAAAATAAAATTCATGTTTGAAAGCTTCTAGTTCCTTTATGCTGTTGGTAGTAAAATGCAAGAGAGATATATTGAGAATACCTTTTAAGTAAAAAGAGACCAAGACTTGATGATTTGGGGAATTCTTGGCTATCCAGGTGGCAAAAGACAAAAAATTAAAAGATTAATTACTATTATTATTATTACTTTTGAGGCTGTGTCTTGCTCTGTCAACCAAGCTGGAGTGCAGAGGTGCAGTCATGACTCACTGCAGCCTCAAACTCCTGAGCTCAAGCCATCCTCCCACCTCAACCCCCTGAGTAGCTGGGACTGCAGGTGCACACCATCATGCCTGGCTAGTTTTTTGTGTTTTTTGTAGAGACAGGGTTTCTCTGTGTTGTCAAGGCTGGTCTTGAATCCCTGGGCTCAAGCGATTTGCCAGCCTCAGCCTCCCCAAGTGCTGGGATTACAGGCATGAGCCACCTTGCCTGGCCTACAGTTTTTTGTGTTTTTTTTCTCTTTTTTTAGCTAAAACCTCAGAAACACCACAATATCAGCTTGTTGAGTCACACAAAGGGCTCTTTGAAGAGACTGAAGGTATGCCTCCCAGATCCTCTGAAACCAGAGGGCCTTTAGGAAGATCGAGGGGTTAGTTCATCTCAGTAGAAGCCAAAGATAGAGGAGACATTACCTCAAAGAGATTTATGGATAGTGCTTCTAACTAATGGATTGAACCTCTGAAATTCACACGACATACACAAGGTTCTCAAGAACTGTGGGCCAGGAGAAACTTCTTGGGACAAAGAGAAGACCAAATGAAGGAAGGCTCTCAAATTCTATTGGCAGGAAGTGGAATGTGACAAAAGTACCCAGCTGCAAATACTGGACTGATCAGAACCTTAAGATAGATGATCTGGGGTTTTCTGGGTGGGCAAAATCTAATCACATAAAACCTCTAAATTCAAATAAATTTCTTTGATTGAAGGCAAACAGGGGGCAGAAGGAGAAGTCAGATTCAAAACATGAGACAGACTTGACCTGCTATTGCTGGGCCAAGATATATGGAAAGCACAAGAGAAACATAGGCGCTTCAGGCAGCAAAGACCAGGCTCCATCTGACAGCTACCAAGTAAACAGGACCTCGGACCTCCAACCAAAAGGAACAGAATTCGGCCAAACACCTGAATGTCAGCGGAAGAAAATTCCTCTTCAGGGTCTCTAGTAAGGAATGCAACCCAGCCAGCACCTTGAGTCCAATCCTCTGAAAGCATAAGGTGAGGTCCCCATCAGGTCCAAACCATAGACACTGTGAGAAAAATGATGTTGTTTGAAGCCACTAAGTTTATGTAATAAATCATATCAGCAACAGAAAACTAATATAGCCCCATATGATTTTTATAACAAGAAGAAATGTTTTTTAACAACCTGAAAGAGAAACTTTCACTAGGACTGCACAGAAGGGCCCATCAATATGAGATTCGGAAGGTGACCCATAACTGTTTAAACCAATGTAATCAATTAAGAAGGCAGCACAGTAACAATTGTTAAACAATTTTATTTCGTTGACAGAGAAAAACCCTATCTTTATATCCACTGACTTCGTTAGCTGTTGCAAATTAACATAGTACAACTTTTCCATATTTGGTATTATGAAAACCACAGGTGGTAGCAGCCTCTTAGAGGAACTCCCCAGTGTTTCCCATCTTCTGGTGTTACTCTCTGTGTAATCCCTTCCTACATTGTACCGGAGTTGGTCTGTGTGACCAATAAAACATGGCAGACATGATGGCGTGTCACCTCCACTGTTAGATTATAAGAGGCAATGCAGCTTTTTTTCATGGACTCTCTCTCACTCCTGCTCCCTTTGTTCTTAAAGAAGCCAGCTGCTGTATTGTGAACAGCCCTGTGGAGATTCATTTGCAGTGAGGAACCAAAGTCCCCAGCCACTGGTCACATAAGTGCACTTAAAGCGGATCACCAGCTTAGCCAGACCTCCAGATAACTGCAGCATTGGCCCACATCTTCAGTACAAGCCGAGGGGAGGTGCTGAGCCAGAACCAGCAGCTGAGCCGCACTTGCATTCCTGACCTCCAGAAACGGAGTGAGATAAATACTTGTTGGTTTTTATCACTAAGCTGGCATAATTTGCTACATAGCAATAGATAACTAACGTACCCCAGTGGTCAAAAAAGATTATCCCTGCCCCAAGCAATTATCCATGTAAAATAAGCATTAAACTCAATAGGTTCTACCACAGAACTTCTCTTATAAATCGAATCAAGAGTTAATAAGTTTGGCAGAAAATCAGAGAAATTAACTTAGGTTTTAGCAAATTCGTAAAAGTAAACACATAATTATCACTAGACTCTACTGGGGCAAAGATCATAGCCCATGTTCAGCACTGTCTACTGCTTAACTTCATGTCTCCCACACAAGCATATGCAGAGAGAGTGTTCTAATAACATTTTTGAAGAATAACTGACCAGATGAAGGCATAAATTAAAGGAAGTAGATAACACACAAGTTGTGACCTATTGTTGCTTTTTAAATAAGCCATAATGGTTATAGTGAGTGCCCTTTCCTTGGCAAAGGTTTAAATAATTTTTGCTTTTTTATCTATGTGGTTTTTGGCTCACCCATCCAAGATTTGGCAGCAACACAACTCTATCATTGATTGCTGCTAATCTAGGTCACCTAAAAAAAAATCCCAGATGTTTTAAAAAAAATGAATAAAAAGACAAAGAAGTGATGGTGAGCAGGACATTCAGGGTTTGATTAAAAAAAAAAAAGTGAGCCTGCCTGAAAACGGCATTGAACATCTGAAAATTTGGGTGGTGATCTCCCGTGTGGCTCCCATTTGAAACTTTGTGATTAAAAGAATCACTTCAATTTGCACCTTACACATACACTTTGCAGGTGAGCCTTGTGGAATAACAATGGGGCCAAAGGCATATGGAGTCTTCACTATTACTCAAAGATGAGTTTCCTAAGCCTCCTCTAACTGCCTCTGTCACAGGAACACATGCATCAGGAGTTATTTTGGCTTTTGCCTCTTGGCTCTTTAAATGAAAGCTTATCAAGGAATTTTGTGCCTGTGGTGTCACTGACACCTCTGCCACTTATTTATTTATTTTCAGTAGACCAGTAGCAGGAGAAGAAATAAGTAGGGCTCAAACTCATTAAAACTGATTGCCGAGGCACCTGCTGAGTAAGCACTATCAATACCAATGACCTTTGATCAGATTTCCGTGTTTCCTGCAACAGTTCTGTGAGTGGCAAATGATACCATTAGGAAAGAAAGCAAGAGAGTCACTGGGAGAAAGGCAGGGTATAAAGCATTTGCAACAACATGCTTCAGCGACAAGCTCTCACTGCTCTTTTAGCCACCAAACACCCGAAACGCAGTAGATTTATAGGGGGGAGAATCATGAAAAGATGTTGTGGCAAGTGGAATTTATCCTTTAATCATTGTCTATTTCCTCTCTGCCCTATTATAATTCTCTATCTATATGTCTACATATCTAAATATTTTGCTAAGTGGGAGGAGGTTTCAAAGGAATAAAATTGCACAGCTGTGCTCTTGGAAAATTGCTTTATATATAATAATGAATAAGCTCCTTTTAAAGTTTGGTTATTTAAATCAGACAAGCCATCTAACATTTCATTACTTAGTGGAACCTTTTATAAACCCTATGATATGAATAACTAGGCAATAACAATCACAGGGATACATTTCTTCCTAAAACTAGATTCAAAATGTTGCAAATAACTGGTTAGTTTTCATGAATATGTGTGTGTATATGTGGGTGAAGAGTGAAAAAAATCTGAAAAAGATAAATTCAAATTTAAAAAGAGATAAAGTCAAATTTGTTGCCTTGGTTATTTGGCTGTATTGTGCTTATGTGAATAGAGTGATGAAGTCAGAGTTTAATATGATCTCAACTAAACCTTTATTGCATTAGTTACCAAAATACCGGAATTCCAATGAGTCTCCTGTCTTAAATAAGATTGCCAGATAAAAGAGAGAACACAGTTGGATTTCAATTTCTGATAAATAACACATGACATTCTTATATAAGCATATCCCAAACATTATACAATATACACTTATTACATGATGTATTCTAAAAAAGAAATCCATGTTTATCTGAATTCCAAATTTAAATGGGCTTTCTGTATATTTGCAAAATGTGGCAGCCCCGTCTACCCATTCTTGTAGGCCATAGCTTATTGGATTTGCATAACTACTGATAACTTGTTATACCTATATATTTGCTATTTAACAGACTTTTTTAAAGGTTATTTCTATTTATAAATGGCTTTTTTATTTTCAATTTTTTTCTTCAAAATTTGTATACTTTCAAAATACAGCTTTTCAAAATACATCATATTGATGAAAAGACAACCTGAAATGAATGACTAAAAATGTTGATTTAATGTTGAAATTAAATATTTTTTATTTTAAATATTTTTATAAATATTATATATTTATGTATATATTTATTTTTTTATTTATTACGATATTGCTTAATAATAATAATCTGTAAAAACAAGAAAGCAGCATCACAACATGTTCTGTCATAGCAAGATAAATATGTGCATTTTTATATGGATTCTCCAGCCAACATTCTCGCGGTTGCCCAATCTTCAAAAATCTAGGCCCATGGCAGGGTGCGGTGGGTCATGCCTGTAATCCCAGCACTTTGGGAGGCCGAGGTGTGTGGATCACGAGGTCAGGAGATCAAGACCATCCTGGCTAACACGGTGAAACCCCGTCTCTACTAAAAATACAAAAAATGAGCCAAGCGTGGTGGTGGGCACCTGCAGTCCCAGCTACTCAGGAGGCTGAGGCAGGAGAATGGCGTGAACCTGGGAGGCGGAGCTTGCAGTGAGCAGAGATCGCGCCACTGCACTCCAGCCTGGGCGACAGAGTGAGACTCCATCTCAAAACAAGAAAAAAAGAGGAAGAAAAAAAAAAGAAATCTAGGCCCACACAATTGTCCCTTTCCAAGGCTGGTGTGGCCTCCTGGCAGCACTAAGCAGAGTCGCCACAACAACACCCCTGAATGACCTTGGAGTATCTGTACTAAGTTGACATTCAAGAGAATATTTTCCCTTAATCTTATAATATTGTACTGTACTAAATGTGAAGAACATGAATGATACCTAGGAACACAAGGGATGCTTTCCTTTAAATACGAACTAGCATACATCACTGAAATACATAGTGTGATTTTAAAAAATATTCCCCTCAATTTAAGAGAGGATATTAAATAAATTTTAGGGGCCCCTGTCAACATCCTCTTCATCTAGCTACATTTAAGGACTATTCATGACTGTATATCAAGGGATTGTGTTTAATTCAGTAATAGAAAACTAGGAGGTATTTATCTCTCTGAAGACTTTATTTTAAAGTACTGATAACAGTGAAAACTTGGAAACTAATTGTTTACATATTAGAGAATATTTAAATTGAGATTATAAACTTCTTAAAAACTACTAATTTAACCAAAAATAAAAAAACTTATTTAGGAATAGGCAATGAGAAAATGCAAAATACAAAATTGCATTTGATTAATAAATACAAAATTGTATATGAATAAAACAAGTTCTGAAAGATTATGGGCAAAAGAATTCATATTTGCTGAAGTTGCAGAATTTTAGTTAAATGTTTTATTTCTTATAGTTGAAGCTCTAGCCATATTTTATCATATTCGTTTTTGGAGTTAATGATTATTTTTCGAATTGTATTTTCATGGCCTACGTAGTATTGCTCGAAACTACATTCACATACTAAGTATTACCTTAAAACAAAACAGTGGCTTCCAAAATATATTTCAGAGTTATTTTCATCTTTTAATGTATTGTGATAATTCAGTATAATGTCCTTTGAAATGTATGCTTTCTGTGTCTATTCCATGTGCCATTTAATCCCAAGCGTGCCTCCTTGAACAGTCATAAATAAATAAGAAATCTGTAAACACTAAATTTTATGTTGTATATTTTAGCTTGAATAAAAAAGCCCTTACATTGGTTGTATCAGAAAATCTGTAACCAAGTGTTTGTGCTTACAGGGTAAAATAGCATTAGCTAATAATTATTTACTAAAGAATGTTGTCAGTCTTCAGTATAATAGAACCAATAATGCTAGAGCTGCAAATGAATGCAGCAAAGCAATGATTTTGAAATCATGGCAACCTTTACAAGTTAGAATATGTGTCATTATAATCTCTGTGAGACAAAATACACTACTGAACTGATAATTGTGCATGCAACACACAAAAGGTGTTACAGTAAGTTTAAGAATACTGGAGAACTAAAAATAGCAATATATTACACCAGATTCAGAACAAAGAGGTACAGGTAGATCTGCCGCAAATTTTAGTGCAGTTCTGGGTTAATGTTTATGATGAAGTCCAGTTGATAGTCAATGCTAGAGACCCCTGTAAGAGTAGCTGTGCAGCCTTTCCTCTAGAAATATGCATCTTTCCAAAGCATCAGATGGTTCAAAGTTAGGTGTTAGAGAGAAAAGGACCCTACTGCATGACTCTTATGAGGTGATTGATTTCTGATGTTAGGGTCTTTATCCCAGCTCATTTCTTTATTCTCCTCTCATGGAGTTTAAAGAATCTCAATGTTTGCATGCTTTATCTGAGGTCTCCAATAATTTTTTCTAGAACTCTATTTCAGAGTAGAGTTTTGCTTCCTATTTTTTGAACATCACTAGTTGTCTCTTTCATTGACTGGTCTTTAGAAGCTAAGGTTCATTGTGTTCCATTCCCTGGAAAAGATCATTTAAAAATGTCAGCTGGGATCCATAGTATAGTGTACAGTGACTCAAAAATTCCACCAAGTATACTGGAATAGTCCTGTCTTGATTGCAGTGGTGGTTACACGAATCTACAGATATGATACAATGTCATAGAACTGTATACACACATTGAACCAATGTGAATTTCCTGGTTTTGATATCGTGCTATACTATTTACTTTGTGAGCACTGGGGAAAACCACGTGAAGGGTACAGGATATCGTCTTGTCCTATCTGTGCTACTTCCTGTGGATCTACAAGTATTTGAAAATAAAAGGTTTAAAAAAATCACACTACATAAATTATGTTTTTTTCTTTACAAATATCATGACTTTGGCTATTTTTCCTTCCTAGCAGGCTCCTGCACTCCAAGAGTAATCTTCCATTATACTAATTGATCAGTTTTTACTACTCCCAACCACTTTTCCCTTCATCTGTTCAGCGGCAAGAAGGTGGGGACATCCAACGTGAAACATAGAAGTAGTCCATTTATGTTGAAATCAGAAAGTAAAATGCTGGAGAATCAAAAGTTAAAGAAAAGATGATAAACTGAATTAGACAAATAAAAATTTTGAAATAAAATATCAAAGGAAAAATAACTTGGGAAATCAAAAGATGCATATAATCGTGAAAATTCAGAGAAGAGAAAATTTCAGATTTGTAAGTGTCCTAGTTTATCTAGTCCATTGGCCCACATGGATAAAACTGTGGAATTGTTTTACAAGAAACGTTAACGCCTATATAATAATTAAAATTAGTGAAAGCTAATAGGTAGGCCAGAAGGTCAGAAAACTGGTAGACCAAACACATATTTAAAGAATTTGAAATAAATTGCATCCTGATTTTACAATAATAGAAGGTTAGACAAACCTGGGTTCAAATCCTGGTGACTCACTGTATAACCTTAGGAGTGTCGTATAACACATGCCTAAGGTTTAGATCTCGTCTATAAAAATGGAGTAATTGAATACTTGCTAAGCACTTAGTGCCTGAAAAAAGGTAATGCATTCAATAGATGTATCATAATATCATTAATCAGAGCAGGGCAGTATTTCTCAAATTGTATCATTCATTGCAAGAAACTAATTATCTCACTAATATAGATTGGTGTCCTACAAAAAACAAACAAAACAAGACAAAACAAACGCCCATACAACTGTTACCTTAATTAAAAAACATAAAGCATCCAATATACTGTGTTCTCCTCCTGAATTTTCACCACACAAACTAGAATATTAAAATTGCTGAAGTAAATAATCTGTGCAACTTTAACACAGCATTTTCCTGAGCTTATTTAGTTACACAGCTGTTGAAAAACCTCATGTTCATCTTGTGGGGCACGGGCCCTTGTTCAAAGAGCTCTGAAAGATCATTAACGACTAAGGTTTTTCAAACATTTTTAGCAGCAGAACTCATTTGTTACAACTCTTCTATACAAAACATATAGAGGCAGTGAATACTTTCCTCAGGCAGTTGAAATCTTTGTTATTTGATAGATTGTATTTTGTTTTCACAGTACCTAAAGCAACTTAACCTGTCAAGGAAACAGTTTGAAAATTCTGATGTAAATATCCCTGTGCTTCAGAAAGAGAATTCACCAGAAACAGTTCCTTTCAAATTCAGTTCTACAGATACATTCTCCAAGATATTTTAACATATTAAAAAACATTTTACATTTAATTTTAGTTATTCTCTCACAAATCAAATATTCTGAATCATCTGTGGTCATCTCAGGTATTCAGGAGAATTGTGTGGGTAAAAGACCAGTGGGTTATTTTGGTATCAGCTCTTGCATGGAAAGAGCTTGGAAACCATTACTTCCATTCTTACTAATGAAAGCTAGAAAACTAAAAAACAATTACTTCCTTTAAATTTATACATAACTTAGGTTACTACAGCCCTAAAGTCTAGAGCTATAGGCATATCCTGAGAGATACAGGATCCATTATTTCCCTGTATGGAACTGAAGCCTCTGGAATTCATGAACTGGTAGAAACACATGTAATTGTGAAGAAGTACTGGAGGTTGCATGTGAACTAGCATAGGAGTGAGAAGCTCCAGAGGGCTGCAGGCGTGGAGGGGTGGTGGTGGCAGGGGCGCTGTGCTTTCACAGACTTTCTCCACAAGACCCCTACCACATTCTCATAGTGAAGATCTGAGAATTCCCTCATTGCCCTGACTGAGGAGGAGAAGAGTAACCACGGTGAGGCACTCTCAGACTTTTCTCACTAACAGAACCCCAATCTCCAAGGAGGAGGACTCCTTCAGAGGACAGTTCTGAAACTTTATCCCAGAGGGAATAAATTCTGCCTCACTCCAGCAAAATCCAGAATTTCTGTCTCACCAATGGGAAGAAAAAAAACCTCAAGAACAAGAATGTAGTCAGCCAGGACAGGGTTTCACAGAAATAGAAACAACAACAACAAGAAAAAAAAAAAAAACCCCACTACAACCATGGAAGGAAATGGGTAAATGGTAAAGAGCGTAGACCATGTATAAGCGATAGAAACAGTTGTGAAGATCTCACTCATCCCTGAGACACAGGCCTACTAAAAGAATGGACTTTAATTAGCATATTACATCACCAGCAAGCCTCTGGGATAATAATAGAGAGCTAAAAGAGCTGGAAAAGGCACAACCTTTCTCTGGAGAACAGAAAAAGGATAGCCCCAACACCATGAGGGGAAATAAAAACAATAGAAGATTATAAAACCTCTGGTACTTATAGCTACAACAAACATTAAACACAGTCCAAATTTCCAAACGTATTAACATAAATCCTCATACTAAATGTCTCTGTAACTCAGTACCCATTACCCAATGCAACTTGTTCAGTTTTCAAAAAATTTTTACAAGGCATATCGAAAGACAAAACAAAAACAAACACAAAAACACACACAATCTGAAGTGCCAAAACAAGTATAAGGATCAAATTGACATAAAACACAGATGCTGGAACACAAAAAATTTAAAATAAGTATGATTATTTTGAGGGTGCTAATGGAAAATGGGTACAATATGCAAGGCTAGAAGGACAGTATCAGCAGAGATGGAAACTATCAGAAAGAACCAAAAGAAAGTGCTACAAATCAAAAACCAGGTAGCTGAAGATAAGAATGACTCCAATGCCTTCATTAGTAGAGTTAACACAGTTGAGAAAAAGAATCAGTGCGACAGAAAATAAGTCAATCAAAACTTCAGAAACCATAAGGAGGAGAAGCATACCAGAAGAAGAAGAAAGAGGGAATAAAACTGAAGAAATATTTGAAGTAATGGTAGTTTAAAAACTCTTCAATTTTAGTGGCAGGCAGCAAACCACAGAGCTAAAAAGCTCAGAAAACAAAGATGTTAAATATGAAACAAACAAACAAAAAAACATAAAAACAAAACCAACCTAAGCATATCATATTTAAACTTCAGAAAACTAAAGGCAAAGCTAAATCTTGAAGAGAGAGAAAAACAACTTACCTATACAGGAACAGGGATAAGACTTACATGAGGCTTTTCTTCAGAAATTATTCAAACAAGAAGAGAGTGATGTGAAATATTTAAATAACAGAAGGAAAAGAACCCTACCAACCTAGAATTCTAAATCTTGTAAAAAGAATAGTCAAAAGTGAAAAAGTAAAGATTTTCTCAGACAAATATAACTGAAGGAATTAATTAATTGCCAGTAGACTGGTTCTTTAAATAATGTTAAAAATAATTATTTAAGCAGAAACAAAATAATATAGGCCAAAAGCATGGCTGTATGTCACAAAAAGAAGGGCAGCTGAGAAGGAGTAAGTTAAGATATAAAAGTACTTTATTTCATTATTCATAATTGATATAAAATATAATTTTTAAACAACAATAATAATTTGCTGGGTAAATATAGAATTTGGGTAAAAGAAATGAAAGTATCACCAGAAGGAATAGAAATGAGATATTAGGAATATTCTGTTATAAGGTAAATATACTATATATTAAGCACTATAGTGTCCGTTGACAGGTGGATTTGATATTTAACATTTAAAAATATTTATTATAAATGATGGGACAAACAATGAATAAATTTTTAAAAATAGGTAACACAGTAGATAATATAGAATTATATAATCAATTAGAAGCAGAAAAGGCAGAAGAAAAGAAAACAACAAATGAAATCAATAGAGAACACTTACATAGACGGTAGATTTAAATCCAGTTATATTTATAATCACTGTAAGTGATTATAAGCCACGAAGTGTAAGTGGTTTTAATGTAACATTTGAAAGAGCTTATCATATGTATCTAAAACAAGAACAATGAAATCCAACCATATGCTGTCTCTAAGAAACCCCTTTAAATATGAAGACTCAGATAGGTTAAAAGTAAAGAGATGGAGAAAAATATACCATGCTGACATCAATCAATAGCTGTATTCCAACAAGTAGACATCACACAAAGAAAAATTATCAGAGATCAAGAGGGGCATTACAGAATAACAAATGTGTCAATGCTCCAAAACGTGCAATCCTAAACATGTACAGTAAGTCCTCTTTTAATGTCATCCATAGGTTCTGGGAAACCACTATTTTAAATGAAATGATAGATAACAAAACCAATTTTTCCCCCATCAATGTTATAGCAAAATGGCATTGAAGGAAATCATATTATGTGGAGACCTGCTGTATGTTATGTTGCTAAAAGTTGCAGTTTCCAAGAACCTGTGGACTTCACTAAATATGGACTTACCATACACACCTAACAACATATAATATCAATACATAAAAAGAAAATTGAAAGAACTAAAAGGAGAAAGAGTCAAATCCACTAATACACTTGGAGTCTTCAACATCTCTCAGTAACTACTAGAGCAAGCAGGAAGAAAATAAGAACAGATACCCTAAACAGCAATAGCAAACAATGTGATCAAATTGAACATTTTAGAATGATCCATTCAACAACAGTAAAATACACATGGAACAGTCACTAAAATAGATCACATTCTGGACCATAAAATATATCATAATAAACTTAAAAGAATAAAAATCATACGAAATAGATTATAGGGCTGCAAGAGAATTAAGCTAGAAATTAATAAAAACATATCTAAATTTTTGAAAATATGAGAGAATTAAAGTATTCACTTTAAAATAATTATTATGGATTAAAGAAATCTTAAGATAAATTACAAAATATTTTAACTAAATAAAAATAAAAATATAACTTATGGTTTGAGGATGAAGTGAAAACAGTATTTAGAGGAAAATTCATAGTGCTAAAATGCACATTATAGAAAAAAATTTGAAATTAATAACATATGTTTCCCTGTAAGGAAATTAGATTAAGAATAAATTAAACTCATGGAACGCCAAATTAAATGACGCAGAAAAATTAAGTAATTTTTATTAAGCCAACCAGAAAGAAGAAAATTATTAATATTAGAGCAGGAACTAATAAAACTGAAAACAAACAAAAAAACTGGTGAAAATCAACAAAGCCAAAAGCTATTTCTTTGAAAAGATTAATAAATTTGATAAACTTCTTTCCAGGCTAACCAAGAAAAAAACATACACGTCATAATCAGTATAGAGGTTATTGATCCCTTGGCTCAATAATCAGTGAAGTATTGCAGACAACTTTGTACGACAAACCTATTAACTTAGATACAACAATCAGTTTTTTGAAAGATAGTATAACTACTAAAATTAATTCAAAAGGAAATAGAAAACATGAGTAGTCTTACATCTATTAATAATTTTAAATTAGTAGTGAAAAACTAAAAACAAGATTGGGCACGGTGGCTCACGCTTGTAATCCCAGCACTTTGGGAGGGAGAGGTGGGCGGATCACGTGGTCAGGAGTTCTAGACCAGCCTGGTCAATATTGTGAAACCCTGTCTTTACTGAAAATACAAAAATTAGCTAGACGTGGTGGCATGTGCACCCATAGTCCCAGTTACTCAGGAGGCTGAGACAAAACAATTGCTTGAACCCAGGAGGCAGAGGTTGCACTCTAGCCTGGGTGGCAAAGCAAGACTCTCTCAAAAAAAAAAAAAAAAACAAACTTAAATACAAAACAAATAAAACCCACCAGGTCCAGGGGTTTTCTCAAGTAAATTCTACCAAACACTTAAAGAAATAATATAAATTCTATGCAATATCTTTGAAAAACAATAAAAGAGGAAGGAATATTTACCAGCACATTTTACAAGACCTACATTTGGTCGGGTGCAATGGCTCATGCCTTTAATCCCAGCACTTTGGGAGGCCGAGAAGGGCAGATAACTTAAGGTCAGGAGTTTGAAACCAGACTGGCCAACATAGTGAAACCACATCTTTACTAAAAAATACAAAAATTAGCCAGTAACGGTGGCCTGTGCCTGTAATTCCAGCTATTAAGGAGCTGAGGCACAAGAATTGCTTGAACTCTGGAGGCAGAGATTGCAGTGAGCCGAGATCAACATTTGAAAATCAATGTATGTAGTTTACCACACCAAAAGGCCAAAGAAGAAGAATCATATGATCCTATGAATAGGTGTAGTAAAAACATTTGACAAAATCCAACACCCATTCACAATTAAAAACTCCAGAATACTAAGAATAGAGGGGATCTTTTTCAACTTGATAAGGGACATCTACGAAAAGCTTCTACAGCTAACATAAAAAATAGTAAGAAATAGGATGCTTCTCCTCCAACAGCAGGAACAAGACAAGGATGTCTTCTTTCAGCACTTCCACTCAACATTTTACTAGAAGTCATAAGGAGGATGGTAAGACAAAATAAATAAATATACAAAGACATAAGAAATCCACAGCTTGGGAAGAAGGAATAAAACCGTATTTGTTTGCCTAGGTAGAAAACCCCAAAGGAAAAACAAAAATGTACTACAAGCAAGGAGAGCAAGGTCACAAGAGAAAAGGTGAATATACAAGAATGAATTGGTTTTCTATATACCAGCAATGAACATTAGAATTTGGATATTGAAAATCAAACACAATAAACACTTCCTTAACACCAAAATAATTAAAGAAATGTTTATGTATAAATCTAACATAATGCATTCAGAATGTATACATATACGTGAAAAATTACAAAACTTTGGTTAAAGAAATTAAAGACCTAAGTAATTTTAGAAATGAGTAGATACGAAGACTATATACAAAGGAAACTATACATAATCAATGTTCTTTGGTTGGTAAAGTTGTTCCCCACAACCATCTGAGCTAACAATTTTTAAACCACTGTTCATGTATACTGGCATTGAACAAATAAAAAAGGGATGGATGACGGGGAGCCAGTTCCTCACTGTCAGACTAGGATAGAGCAGGTAAGCCAGGGGAGAAAGCTAGAATGAACCATGTGGTATTAGATTAGATTTGGGAACATCAGTATAAACTCACGTTTGCTCAATATAGACTGCAAATAAATATATATTTTACAAGTAGTTACAGACATACGTGTTTACGATGATTGGAATTCATATATATATGGGCTAGTTCTGTCTGTGAAGAGAGACTAGAGCAAATCCAGTCTTTGAACCTTCAATGTGTATGACTAAATCAACAAAATGATTAAATATGGCACTTGTATCTGAGGTTCAAATAAAATAGAGCAAAGGAAAGAAAGAAGAAATAAAAAGGAGAAGATTTTAAAGACACTTGCCAAGCAATCTGAGGGCAGAATCCTAGAGTTTTTGCATTTTTTCTCCACGAGTTTACAATTTTCTCACCCACACCAAATTTACCAGGATATTTTATGAATGACCTTTATTGAATCTTTCCAGAGAAGTCAACTTAATTTTTATAAAAACAGTCATCCACTTGATTTTTATATTCAAGTTTATTTGAGGAATAATTATAATGGAATAAATTAATAATAAATACAGAAATAATGAAATGACAATAACAAGCACAACTAGCCGGGAAAGATTGGAAAGGAACACAGCCCCTCGTTGATAAAAGTTCCCTCGCCTGCGGTTAGCGTCACAGCAGGGTGTAGAGCAAGAGAGTCCAATGGCCAGCACATAGCAGGCCCCCAGCATCTGCCAGTTTTCATAGAGCCAGTGTGGAATGTCTGCTGCTATTCTGAGAAGCTGGCAAGTGGTACTGTATTAGAAAAAAAAAAAAAAAATAGTGTAAGGAGCAAACAAAACCCATAATGTCCTGGAGATTATTGCTGAAGATGAATCTGAACTTCCTTAAGTAAAAAGAGGAAGTTGATTGAAATAAAAAGATTATATGGAGGAAAGTCGACAAAACAAATATGATGGCTAATGCCATGGGATGCCCAGTGGTGAAATTAGTATTTGAATCAGTTGACTCAGTAAAGGTGGCATCCCTCCCCAGTATGGGCACGCATTATCCAATCTGTTGAGGGCCTGAGTAGAACAAAAGGCAGAGGAAGGAGAAAAACCTCCCCTTTTCTTAGGCCTAACCATTTGAACTGAACCATGGGGTGCTCCTGCCTTCTGACTGAGATCTACACCAGATTGTCTCTCTCGGTTCTCGGGCCTTCAGAATCTGGTTGAATTATACCACTGGCTTTTCTCCGGTCTCCAGCTCAGACAGTGGATCATGAGAACTGTCAGTCTCACAATTGCATGAGCCAATTCCTTCTGATAAATCCCTTCAGATAGATGATAGATAGATAGATGATAGATAGATAGATAGATAGATAGATAGATAGATAGATAGATAGATACATACATACATACATACATACATAAATACATAGATCGATAGATACATAGATAGATACATAGATAGATAGATAGACACATACATACATACATACATAGAGATGTAGTTATCTCTATTCATCAAGGTGGTAGAATACATTTCATATATTCAATTCTGTATAAATTTCAACTTGACCTTCTTGCATGTCAAAAAGAGCCAAATAGCAGCAGTTCCATATAGTTTCACCAGAGACTGTAGTATATGTTCATGCTGATAGAAATAATTTGGTAAAAATGGAATGCTGATATAGAAATATATGGAGGGATTCAAGATGTACATTTTGTGAGAAAAGAAAAAGGACACATTTGTAAGAAAGATGGTTTATGGTACATTTTCTGAGCCATCAAAGTTTTGAAAATATTTTCAGTTTTCTTTACTGATAAAATAAACTTTCTGTGCTCATGAAATATTAGGTTTATATATCATGCAAATTGCATATCAAACATTGTATATCACAATTTTTCTACAAAAACTTAAAGGATTTAAGTATTTTCTGACTTGAATGTTCAGAGAAGTCTAATGTGATCATAACTGTTATGTCATTCCAAGTAATCTGTTTTTTGTTTGATTTGTTAATTAAAAAATTATTTAGTTCGTTGAGAATTATTTTGTCTTTTTTTGTTTGCACGGTCTATATAATTTTACTTCCATTCTTGGGTAATATTTTTAATTTGGGAAAAACTTTCTTGTTTTGAGAATTGCTTGTGCTTCTGTTGTTACTTTTTTATTTTCTTTAGGAACACATGCAAACTTTCATTCCCTCTTCCCCATATCTTTAACTTGCTTACATCTGCTTTGTGTAGAAAATTCTCACGTCCTCTGCATTTCAGATTCAGCTGTCCACAGTGCCAGTTCTGCATCTCATGATTCCAGTACACATTTTCATTTTCATCTTGCCTTTTTAGTTTTCTAGTGATCTTTTACTCGGGTATCTTCTTTTCATCTCAGATTATTAACTTTTCCTCTTCAATTAAATCGGTTCACAGATTTCTGCCCTCGCTTTACAGAGGTTCTGCTTTTTTTTTTTTTTTTTTTGCATGCTATTGAAGATACCAACATGATTTATTGCTATCACTTTACTATTGATATTATTATTTTTCTCTAGTTTCCATACTAAATTATTTCCACTGATCTTTTCTTTAACTTCTCAGTATGATGATTTACTTATTTTACAATGTTTTTACAAGCTACAGATATGTTATTTTGTCTACCAGGCTTGAATAAAGTAAAATCTATCCAGACATAGCCAACAGACCTGTGTATAAATTATTCTTATCTCAGTTCTCAATCTGGTCATATTTTTCTGGATTCCCCTCCTCAGATCAGTCTATGAGTAGCAGGTTAATTTTCCAGCCTCTGGACAAGTTCACTGCTTTAATCAGGCTTCAATTTTTTTGTAGCTGCCTTGTTCTTAAATAGCCCATCTTCTAACCCACTACCTTGATTTCTGACACATGAGGTCAGAATAAAGAATAGAAAACTGTTGTGTAATACCAAGAATGTATCACTTTCAAATATCTTCCTCTTCATTCTCTTTCACTTATCCTTAACCATTTAGTGTGTGTGTGTGTGTGTGTGTGTGTGTGTGTGTGTGTGTGTGAAACATGCATTCCTAGATTCAATGTGCCAGTGCTGGTCTCCCATGCCCACCCAAATATCCACTCTCCCGAACACTCAGTTGCTGCCATTTAAAAATATTTTTTACTCTCTTTTACCACCAGGGAGTTACAGATGAAATTAGAAATTTCCATAGCACTCTGACTAGAAAAGCAACACTCAAATCACAGGAAAATATTTAATATGTTAGTTAGAGAGACTCAGACTTTTTAGAATTTTTAAAGTAGTATAGATACATAACAGCTGTAGATATTTATGGGATACATGTGATATTTTGGTACTAGCATGTGTAATATGTAATGATCAAATCTGGGTAATTGATATATCAATCACCTTAAGCATTTGTTATTTCTTTGTATTAGGAACATTCCAATTTAATTCTTCTAGTTATTTTGAAGTATACAATAAATCGTTGTTAACTATAGTCACAATAGTTAACAACACCCTAGTGTTCCACTAAACACTAGCTCTTATTCCTTCTAACTGTATTTTTGTAGCTATGAAGCACCCCCCGTTTATCCTCCCTCCCCCTATTACCCTTCCCAGCCTTTGGCAACCATCTGTAACCTATCTATAACCATCATTCCACTGTCTGTCTCCGTGAGTTCAATATTTTTAGCTCCCACATATGGGTGAGAACCTTCAAAATTTGTCTTTCTATACCTGGCTTATTTCACATAACATAATAATTTCCAGTTCCATCCATGTTGTTGCGAATAACAGGATTTCATTCTTTTTATGGCTAAATAATATTCCATAGAGTATATGTACCACATTTTCTTTATACATTCATTTACTGCTGGACATTCAGGTTGATTCCATATTTTGGTTATTGTGAATAGTGCTGCAATAAACATGAGAGTCCAGATATCTCTGTGATATACTGATGTTCTTTCTTTTGGATATACACCCAGCAACAAGATCGCTGAATCATGTTGTAGTTATGTTTTTAGTTTGGGAAACCTCCACACTGTTTTCCATAGTGGCTGTACTAATTTCCATTCGCACCAACAATGTAAAAGATTTTCCCTATCTCCACATCATTGCCAGCATTTGTTACTGCCTGTCTTTTGGATAAAGACATTTTAACTTGGATGAGACAATATCTCATTGTAGTCTGGATTTGCATTTATCTGATTATTAGTTATGCCTAACACCTTTTTATCTATCTGTTGGCCATCTGTAGCCTTCTTTTGAGAAATGCCTATTCAGATCATTTGCTCATTTTTAAACTGGATTATTTCGTCTTTTTCCTATTGAGTTGTTTGAGTTTCTCATGTATTCTGCTTGTCAATCCTTTGTTAGATGGGTAGTTTGCTAATATTTTCTCCCATTCTGTGGGTTTTCCTTTCACTTTGTTTATTGTTTCTTTTGCTGCACATAAGCTTCTTAGCTTTATGTGATCTCATTTGTCCTTTTTTGCTTTGTTTGCCTGTACTTTTGAGGTCTTAGGCATAAAATGTTTACCCAGACCAATGTCTTAGAAAGTTTCCCCAATGTTTTCTCCTAACAGTTCTGTAAGTTTCAGGTTTTAGATTTAGTATTTAATCCATTTTTATTTGATTTTTTTATATGGCCAGAGATACGGGTCTAGTTTCATTTTTCTGCATGTGGGTATTCAGTTCTTCCAGCATGATTTACTAAAGGGTTTGTCCTTTCCCCATTGTGTGTTCCTGGTACCTTTGTCAAAAATGAATTCACTATAAATGCATGCATTTGTTTCTGGGTTGTCTATTCTGTTCCATTGGTCTATATGTCTGTTTTTATGCCAGTAGATGCTGTTTTGGTTACTATAGCTTTGTATTATAATTTCAAGTCAGGTAATAAAATGCCTCCAGCTTTATTCTTTTTGCTCAAGATTGTTTTGGCTATTCTGGGTCTTCTGCGATTCTGTATAAATTTTAGGATTATTTTTTATTTCTGTGAGAAATGTCATGTGTATTTTGATAGGGATTGCGTTGAATATTCAGTAGATTGCTTTGGCTAGTAAGACCAAGATTTTTTGAACAAGAGACTTGGAAGAAGACATAGAATCAATAAAATACTTCCCTTCTTGCTTTGAGGTAGGCAAGCTAGCTGTGATTTAGGCAGCAGAGCATGGGTGGATTAGCAGTGTACATTTTCAGAACCAATGGTTCCACCTGCTTGGCATTTAGTAGAAACGTCTCCTAGATTTTGGCAACTGGGTTTTACATTGTCTTTTTATACCTAGGCCTAGGATTGAAAAAGCTGTATTAGAGTAGCATTCACAGTTATTTAAAAGCAAACACAGAAACAAAACACTTTGCTTTCTTTGATTTTACTCATAAGCTTTTACGGTAAACTGTACACCATAAATTTCTACCTTGCTGTTTCCATGTTTTTCTTTATGGCTTTTAAAGCTCTCATTCTTCTTTCATTACTTCTGCCTTTTTTTTAGCTTTTCTTTTAAATACCCCTTACTGTCTGCTAATTCCAGGACTAACCTTGCTTTTAATCCTATCTTCTTTCATATCAACTCCAATTTTTTCCTACCTCAGTTCCAATTTGTTTTTGCCTTTTCCTGCATAGTAACAGTTTGGAATTTCCCCCTCTTCTGCTGGCCTTTATATTTCCAGTTTCACATCAAGGCTAATTAATTACACAATATATACTGAAATATTGAAGTGTCCTTAATGATCCCACAGCAGGTAGTGGCAGATTTGAATACTGTGCTTCCAGCTCTGTTCAGTCAGTCATATCGTCAACCTTCCAAATAAATTATTTAGAAAATACCATTCCTCTTCTCAATGGGAGCACCAAGTAGGAAGAAAAATGAAATCAGCTTCTTGGACTACTCACTAGAGAGAAATCACATAAATCATGAAATTTATTTTGGGCAACTGACCATTTACAAGCCTGTGTTTCAGCTGGTTGTTTCTCTATGGTATAGTACAGAGGGCTAACTTTGAGAAAGCTACCATAATTTTTTTTTCCCAAGAGATTTTGGTGATTATACCAAGGCATGAAGAATCTTTTTTAACCTACACCTGTATTTGGCCTTTGCTCTATTCTATGTATAGAATAGATGTATACATAGATGTTTAGAAGCTATGTAAAAAGCTTCTAAACAACTAAAGTATGAGGGAGAAGGGAGAAAAAAGCAATGACTTGTGAATTTTCCAAAGGACCATTGACCACTGCTCTTATGCTGGAGATTCATTTACGTTCATCTCTTAAAGCTACTCCTGCTGTTCTTTACCTCTTGACAAATTACAAGTTGTCATCGTATTGTAAATATCAGTTGGGGAATATGTAATGAAAAATCTCATGGGCCGAGCAAAGCATCACATTATTAATTTGTCAGAAATGCTATTACCTAGAGAACCAATTTTAACATTGCAGCTTCTGTAACATAGCATGAGAGTCACTCACACTGGGCAGAATTTAGTAGTATCAGAAAATGCATTGCGAGAGCACCACCAAAGTGATTTATTTCAATTTTGCCAGTAATATCTTACTTTTGTGTTTTTTAATGATAAAAAGTCATCAAAGATTAAAAAGGCAAAAATTCTTCTGAAAGGAGTTTCCACTTAGAAATCTAGATTTCATGATTCATTTTTCTAGTTTTAACTCATTTAATCATATGGAATTGTTGGTATTTGACCCACCAAAAAGAGGGAAGAAATTACCCTAGAATCCTGAGCACCCTCACTTCAATAAAATAAATCTGACTACTTCTCATGAAATAGTTACTTTATCAGTCAAAAAATGAGAAATCATACTTAGAAGTAATAAAAAGGTATGACTTGATAGGGGCAAAATTTATCAAAAAGAATTATCTGAAAATTTTAAATACATCACATGGTGCATCCTCATGTATGTTTAACATCATGGCACCCTGCATTTGCACATTAAAAGGCTAAGATGGGAGGGCCAGTTTTGTCATGGGCTATGTGAATGACATACCTGGTCAAACCAATCCCCTGACTGCTATGCAAATCAGACACTGCATCCACCAGCCTCCTCATATACCTGGTTGGTTTCTGCAGTACTCGGGGGTTTCCTCTCTCAGCTTTGGAGTCCCCTCCTTCTGTCTCTGTATGGAGGATCTTCTTCCTTCTTACTCACCTATTAAACTCTCTGCTTCTTAAAACCACCCCATGTGTGTCCACGTGGTTTTATCCAATTTGGTTCAAGACAAGAGCCCTGGTGTTCCTCCACTCATCGGAGCCATATCAATATTCTTAGTTCTCATGAAATACTTTATTTATGCTGATTAAACATATATGGGTTTGTTCTTCTGGCAGTCTTTTACAATTATTATTATAGACTCAGAGGGTACATGTGCAGGTTTGGTACATGCTTCTGGCTGTTCTTACTCCTCAGTGCACAGGTCTGGGAAGTCATTAGGCTGACCCATTTTCCTGGATGTTCCACGAGAGAGTGCCCTGAGAAAGGGAAAAGTGAAAGGAGGAAGAAAGAACTTAGCTGTACCTGGGATATGGAACAATCTTGGCATATAGAGTTATGAGACAGTGAGAGTTATCTAGTTGCTGTCTTCTTCTTCTTTTTTTCTTCCTTAGGTTTTCAGTTGCTCTACTTATCTATTTCAAATAAAAGTTACATTAAGAGTCTACTCAAAAGTAGTTGTAATTTTTACAATAAGATTTTCAAACCGTAACCATTGGTAGCTTTTATAAAACAGGTTAAATATGCCAATGTGGATGAAGCAGAGACAAAGTGAGAACCTCACAAGAATATCCTGGAAAAAGGTAGCCTAGTTTCACCCCTGAATTAATTAAAGTTGCATGCTACAGTTTAGGAATACTTTTTGCTGATGTTGGTGAATATAGAAAACAGGACTTGCCTTTGGCTTCAATGCTTTACTAAAACAGTTGTAAAATAGTAATGATTTTTTATGTATATTTCTGTAAAACAAAAAAGAGACATTAGAAACATTATGTAAATGTCATAAAATACTTTTCTCATGCTAGTTCTAATTTCCTTTTTTATGTAGGAAAGGGAACTTTAAAATTATATGATAACAACAACAATAAAAATGGATGTTTTCTTACCATTGTTTTTCCTTCTTATTCCATCCACTATCTCCTCAGGAGAAAAGACATACATAAGTTAGACTGATATAACCTCTATAGCTGCTGTCTACTCATTATGAGATTGTTCTGCATGTTTTAACTTTACGAAGCATAAAACTTCCAGGGACAAAATCACTCCTGACACAACATCTAAAACTAAGAAATTTTATTTGAAGAAACAGAGTCTTGGGCAGGATCCAGCACATCAATCTTTAAAGAGGTGCTTCCTCTTATGTCCTAGAGAGGAAGAAAACTCGTGCCCCAATACACAAAATAATCAGAATATTTCAGTGCTTTTGTTTTTTAAGACTATGGTTACATTTGCTTATATAAGGAAAAATTAGGTTTATTCCTTTCTGTCAATAACCTTATGTCTTTGAAATGGTTTATCACATAATTATTTCTGATGAAGAGTTGACTCAGAACTTACTAACAGTTTTTTCAGAAAAATTTTGAATATGTCTGAACATAAGTCTGTAACATAGTATTAACAGAATGTTCAGGAACATGGCTATTTTAATAAAAATATAATTTAAAAAAAAATTCTTCCAAATCAATAATTCATCTAAATAAGTCAGACTGAATGATTGTGTGTATATACCCTCCAAGAAGAGAAGAAAGGTTATGTTTTTAACTCTTTAATATAAAGTAGATAAGAATGCAAAAAGATAAGACAGTGGCAAGATTTTCTGTTTCAACCCTAAATGTAAAGACCTGGGTAATTGTCACTTCAATTCTTACAAGAAAAACACGTAGAAACTCAACAGTTTTACTTACATGCATGGGCGAAGTACTAGCAAACCATCACTTGAAATCTGGGTAGACAGGCAAATCTAGAGTCCCAGCTAAGATTTGTTTACTTGGAGGAGAAACTGCTTGAGACATAAACTGGTAGAAACTTAAAACGGTAATTTTGACAAATAGCTGAAGGCTGAGTATGTACCAGCATGACAGTGAACAACTCCTAGAGCTTCAGTCTAAGGGGTTTTCAGATTTTCATGGGTTTTACTTTCAGGAACCCCACCAGATTGTCACATTGCCACAGTAAAAAAAAAAAAAAAAAAAAAAAATCCTTGATGAATACTCCAACTGAAACAAGAAAAGCATTCTCGAAAATAGAAGCCCATTCCCCAGAGGGGGACAAAACCCTTTATCAGAGCCTTGCCTTACCTGGAGAAAGGCATTTCTCCCACACAGCTCCCTCCGAGCTGTTCTGTCTCAGGTAAAAGGGAGAACAAAAGCTAAGAACTAGAATTGAAGGTCACAGGTCAAGAATAAGCAAAGTAAAAGACTGAAATTGAGGAAACTATATAAAACTTTCATTCCACCATACTTTTCCACATAACAAATAGAGTTCCGCTATACTAACGGTGGGTTACTGTTAAAAGAGTTTCAAGACACTAACTCTCTATGAGAAAAATTATAGAAAGATTACAAATATATTAATTGCAGGGAAAACATATTTCAGAACCAGGAAAATCATCCTGGAGAAAAGGGGATATGACACAATGATTAAGGAGTCAATTTTCAAAGAAGGCCTAACAATCCTAACTCTAGTCTGACTGATTATCTGCCTGCTTGGTCTATCAGTTATTGATAGAGGCCTGCTGATGTCTCTAACTATAATAGTGGATTTGTCTATTTTAGGTGTACACACCTAACAACAGGGCATCAAAAAATGTAAAGTAAGCAGACAGAACTGATAGGAGAAATAGACAAATCCACTGTAATAGTTAGAGACTGCAGCCTGCCTCTATCAATAACCAATAGACCAAGCAGGCATATAATCAGTAAGACTAGAGTTGACATAAACATTATCATCCACCATCTTAATCTAATTGACATTTGTATAGTGCTCCACTCAATACCAGGAGAATTCATATTCTTCTCTATCTCATGTGGAACATTTACCAAAATAGACTGCATCTGGGCCTTAAAACATACCTTACGTAATTCAAAATAGTGGAATTCCAACAATCTATGCTGTCAAACCACAATAGAATTAAACTAAAAAGAAATAACAGGAAGATAGTTTGAACATATCCAAATATTTGGAGATTAATCACACCAGTATCACATTGGTCAAAAAAAAATTTCAAGAGGAAATTTTAAATTTTGTGTGTGTATGTGACAAAGTCTCCCTCTGTTGCCCAAGCTGGAGTGCAGTGGTATGATCTTGGCTCACTGTAACTTCTGCCTCCCGGATTCAAGCATTTCTCCTGCCTCATCCTCCTGAGTAACTGGGATTACAGGCCACCATGCCAGGCTTATTTATTTATTTATTTATTTATTTATTTTGGTTTTTTTTTAGTTGAATCAGGGTTTCACCATGTTGGCCAGGCTGGTCTCAAACTCCTGACCTCAAGTGATCCTCCTGCCTTGGCCTCCCAAAGTGCTGCAATTACAGGCGGAGCCACTGTGCCCAGCCAGAAATCTAAAAATAATTTTAACAAAATTAAAATGAAAATACTTTTATCAAAATCTGTGGGATGAAAAAAAGTAGTGCTTACAGGGAAGTTTAAAGGATTAAATGCATATTTTAGAAATGAAAGAAGATTTAATGTTCATCTTAAACTCCCACCTTAGGAAACTAGAAAAGGAAGAGTCATGCTTTATTTTATTATAAAATAAAATAAATAAGAAAAATTAGAGATGAAATCGAACGTAGGAAAACAACAGAAAAAAAGTCAACACTGAAAAACTGATTCTTTGAACAGATCAATGAGATAAATAAAATAAAATAATGTTGACAAACCTCTTGCCAGGTTAATCACGAAAAAAGAGTTGAAAAAAATGAGCAATATCAGAAATGAAAGAAAGTTGGGCATTATGAGTCCCATGAACATAAAAATATAATAAAGAAATATGGGAAGGAGAGCATCAGGATACATAGCAAATGCATGCGGGGTTTAATATCTCGGTGATGGGTTGATAGGTGCAGCAAACCACCATGGTACATGTTTACCTATGTAACAAAACCGCATATCCTGCACATGTATCCCAGAACTTAAAATTAAATCAAATTAAAAAGTAAAAAAGAAAAATAAATTTTAAAAATTCATAGTAAAGAAATATTATAACAAGCTTATGTCCACAAATATAATATAGATTAAGTTGACCAATTTTTTGAAAGACACAAACCACCAAAACTCACACAAGAAACAACAGCTAGGCTGAACAGGCCTGCTAATCAAATCAATAATGAATAACCTTCAAAACAAAAATGACGAGGTGAATTATTTCAATGACAAATTCTATATAATATTTAAGAAATAAAAATGACACCAATTCTTCATCATATCTCCCAAAACGTAGAAGCTTGGGGAATACTTTCTAATTCATTGTATAAAGCCAACAATACCCTAATATGAAAAACAGATAAAGACATACAGTAAGGAAAATTACCAGCCAATATTTCTCAAAACCATAGATGTAAAAATCCTTAGCAATATGAAATCTAGTAATGTATTAAAAAATACATAGCACAACCCAGTGGGATTTATTTCAGATATGCAAGGCTAGTTCAATATTCACAAATCCATTCATGTATTTCATCACATCAATGACCTAATAAAGAAAAATCAAGTGATCATATCAATAGATACAGAAAAGGCTTTATAAGACAAATCCAGCACCATTCATGAAAAAATTATTAGCAACCAGGCATATAAGGGAACTTTCTCAACTTGGTGAAAAGCATCTTAATAAAACCTACAGCTAAGAACGTACTTAATAGTGAGAGACTAGATGCTTTCTACCTAAAAGCAAAAACAAAGCAAGGATGTCTTCTAATTCCACTCCTATGTAGATTCATACCAGAATTTCTAGCTAGTGCAAAAGACAGGAAAAAAATACACAGGATAGGAAGGGGAAAATTAAATTCTCTTTTTTTCACAGATAAAATTATTATCTGTATAATCCCAAGAAATTGGCATACAACAATTTCAGCAAGTAAATAAATAAATAGTATTGGATTGTAGCCCAAAGTATAAAATAGATACCTATGAGTCCAAACTAATAGATGTAAATGTTTGAATAAATAGATTGCCTGTGAAGAAGAGTTTTGATTAATTTATTTACATATGCAGATACCGTGTCTTCAAGGAGGTGGAGCATAAGTCTCCCCTTCTTAAGTGAGTCACACGTAGTAATTTCCTTCAAAGAGCAGGATATGGAAAAGGGGGAAAACAGTAACTTTACAGTGGAGAAAGCTGATAAACTCTATCTCAGCAACTGATGGTTAACATCAACAGCGATATGTCATACTGATAATATATACTCTTGAAAAAATGTGATGAGAAGTGTGCTTTACCTCTGTGGCCTTCCTCCTAACAACCCATAATGAAATTCTAATTAAGAGGCTTTCCAGAAAAATGTCAGACCAGGATTCCTCAAAACTCTCAAGGTCATTAAAAACAGAGTCTGAGAAATGACCATAGCCAAGAGGAGCCTAAAGAAATGCACAATGAAAGGTAATGATGTCCTGGATGGAGACCCGGAACAGAAAATGGACATCAGTGAAAACTAAGGAAGCTAAATCATATGTAAATTTTAGTTAGCAATGATTTATCAACATTGGTTCCTTAACGGTAACAAAATGTACCAAACTAATATAAAGTGTTAACAAAAAGAGAAGTTGAGTAGGGGGTGTATGAGGATCTCTCCCCTACCGTTTAAATCTAAACTCTTCTAGGCCGGGCGCAGTGGCTCATGCCTGTAGTTCCAACACTTTGGGAGGCTGTGGCGGGCGGATCATGAGGTCAGCAGATCAAGACCATCCTGACCAACATAGTGAAACCTCGTCTCTACTCTAATACAAAAATTAGCCAGAAGTGGTGATGTGTGCTTGTAATCCTAGCTACTTGGGAGGCTGAGGCAGGGGAATCACTTGAACTGGGGAGTCAGACTTTGCAGTGAGCCAAGATTGTGCCACTGCACTCCAGCCCAGCAACAGAGCGAGACTCTGTCTCAAAACAAACAAACGAAAAATCTAAACTCTTCTAAAATAAAAAAAAAAAAATACGTATATTTGAAATGCATTTACTTAGCTATTAAAAAATTTTTAGAAGGTGACAAATATTGTTCTGGAAAGTATATGCTTGGTTCTTCAATCTGATGTGGAAAAGTATCAGACACACATTATTAAATGATAGGTCCTTTATGATGGTAGGTATCTGAATGGTAATCCAAAATCCATACGTCTTGCAATTTTATTTCTAAAGACCTTTTAGAGTCTCTGTACTCTATTCACAGTCAATGAAAGTAATGGCTTTCACTAGCGTGATTCAAAGCACATTTGTTGGAAACTTAGTATGTGAACAATATTTTGGCAGACTCTATGGAAATTCAAGGATATTTCAGAGAGGTATTTTGTCCTCAACATATTTTTTTAAAAAACTTAAAAAAAAAACAATACCTAACAAATTCTTTTTTTCCAAAAGTTGTAAATCAGATATGGTCTATACCAGTGAAACTTGTGATCATGGAACTACTGCCTCTTCATTGTAATAAACACCTTGACATTCCTGAGAAGATGTATAATGAAAATAACTGTTGAGTTTTTTGCCGTTTCTTATTTGTTTGTCTTAATAAGCTAGCAAACCAAGATGATTTACTCAAGGTCAAAGAAAAACAAGAGAAAGAACTGAATTCCTGTGCCAATGAATTTTTTTCATGCAGCCACTCATGTCTGGGTTACAGTTATTTCATGTTAAAATGGTTATAATGTAGTTAGGTGAAAAGCCCAGCAGGATGGAACATTGTCCTGGAAAAAATAAAATCATCACGTTTGAAGTCAATCCCAATATGTTACATTTCTTTTTAAAAAAGAAAATATTCAATGTACAAGAAAAATGTTAGTGACATTTTTCATTTAAAATGTGGCACTATGACAAAGCAAGAGAGCTACATCTGCTGATATTTTGGAGTGAAAGAAAATCAGCAACTTCTCTGAGTCTTTGTAGACTTACATCGTTCAGATGTTTTAAGTAGTTGAATCACTGTGTACCTTCCAGTCACACATTTCCCATTTTATTTAAGGAGAAACTGCAGAAAACTACAGAAAATTTGTCAAATTTATTGAAACAAAACATTTATTCTGCCTTTCCAGGTTTCTCCCCTGCACGTACAACCTTTCAAGAGAATATTGCCTCTCCATACATCTCAGCATTCCTTTTCTTTTAAAGACTCTAGACACATCAAAGTCCTATTAATCATTTAGTTAATCTGTGATACGGAGGAGTTTGAAAATAATTCATCTGGATATCACAACCTAGAATTCTAAGCCAAGATCAGGAAAAGTTCTGAAGCCAAAATAAAGATTTTTGATTTAGCCATAATCACCCGTGACAGAAAAACTTCGGTGAACACATCTTAAGGGAAGACTGCATGGGTCATTTTGGAACATTTCTCAAGGTCAAGAGGACGGCATGTGAACTGTGAAGGTTGTTATTGTCCCTCTATTTTCAACCTTAGTGGGTCTTTGCTGTTCTTATAATCTCGCAACAATGTCTATGTTACATGTTATGTAACATAGCTACATACAGTATGGAACCATTCTACTCATTTCACTTGATGTGAAGCCTTTATTAAGGTGCCTAATATACACAGTTTAAGGAGACGGAGAGATGTAAGTGCCTTGCAGGAAAGGAGCAGCATATGACATCCTTATTAGTTAATATTCTGTTGGACAATTGTGCTGACCAATTGCTCACTGTGCTTATCACTGTGATTTCTGCCACCTTGAACTTTGGCGTCCAGAAAAATATCTTCCTTTAGTTCTACCCACCCTTAAATGATCCTTTCTGAGCCTCAATTTTTTTTTTATCCGCAAAATAGTTTAACACCAGGGGCCTATAATATAGGGTTGCTGTGATATTAAGTGAACTAAACATTCCACACTCTTCTAACAGTGCCTGACACAGAAAAGCACTCAGTAAGTGTAAACTATTATGATTATCATTAGGTACAATAAATTTTCATTGACAACAAGATGAATTGATGTATTATACGATTCTATTTCATGAAAACTATGTGGCAATTAGAGGAAATCCGGCCACTGCACTCCAGCCTGGGCGACAGAGCGAGACTCCGTCTCAAAAAAAAAAAAAAAATTTTAGAAAAAACATTTAAAATGGTCAGAAACCTAATTTCACATGAAATTCAACAAGCATATTGCTGTGCTGCCAATATTCAGACCTGGCTTCATACTTTCAGCATGACGAGGAAAAAACTAACACTGTGCTTTAAAGTGTTCTTTGAAGTTCTAAGAACAAAACTTGTCATAAATTAATTTCAGCATTTCAGGTTCGAAAAAAATTCTTGTAATCACAACTTTGCATCTTTTCATTATTAATAAGATCACTGGACTTTTTCGAACTACATTGTATGCAGCTTGATCTTTCTGTCTTCTGTGGCACATGCCTCTCTGTATTTTGATGGAGTGACCTTTCAGAAATGATTTGTAATTTTCCTAAATTAATACATTTTATGAAAACAAGTGACACAATGATTCTTTGAAAAGTCTGGGGCCACAAATAGTTTTTCCTTTAATCTTTTGTTTTCAATCACTGGGTGATCAAAGATGTTCTATTTAAAATGGGTCACTTAATACATTAAACGACCAGGTACAATTTATATTGTCTGCTGCACTGACTTATGTTCACATGTAAAAGAGTTGAATAAATGTATCAGTGAGTATAATATGAAACTTTTACAGTATGGTTTTTCACAGTTACTTCTACAGCCTCGTTAAATTTTCTTTTACTCCTTTAAAAAAATACAAATATGTCCATTAAAAATACTAACAAAAGAAAACATACAAATGGAAAGGAAGTGAATATTGAAAGAAAGATCTTTTAGCTTTTTTAAGTATCCACTCTATTTCTGAACAAAATTATGCTGTTGCCTCAACATTTTCCATTCCCAGTTTTTCTCCATCTGTTTTCCGCTGTTTACTTACATTTTCCTTTTCTTAGTCTTCTTACACCCTATTCCAAACCTCAGAGCTGCTGATGGAAGAAGACAAGGGATAGAGTGAGAATCTAGTCAGGACCAATGAGAATGACTTCAGTCGGAAGTGGAGGAGGGCAAGAACTTTGAACTGGTTCATAAATAACAGGAATGAAGCTTTAGTTGTTATTTCTTAACCAGGACAAATAAATAAATATACGTGTTTTATAGATATGTTATATATATACACACATATATACATATATAATATATATTTGTCCTATACATATGCATTATGCACACACACAGAGACAGAATATGTGTCTTTACTTTCATCTTGCATTGGCTTTTATATCAAATGAACCACTCAGTGATGGCTTGCAGCTTTTATCTCAGACTATTTTCCTTTAATATCTTCTATTTGAAATGTGAATAATAATAATAAGTAAGATCTGTCAATCCTGGTCATGGGAGAAGGACCAAAATTTGAGCAGCCATAATGTTCTAAGAGCTCCTGAGCAATGCTCTTCCAAGGGTAAATAACTTTGAGCCAAGAGCAAGTATCAGTGGTAAACAAGAAAGCAATTTCTTATATGTAAGCCTTATTAACATTGTTCATCTGGAAGGTTATGCAACAGATATTTATATTCTTGTTTTCAGGCTGCTTCCAACACAGGAAAATCTCCTAAGACTTTGCAAGCCAAGCTTTTTTGTTTTTGATTTTGTTTTTGTTTTTGGGGTAGTCCAATACCAAATGGCCTCAGCTCTTAAAAAAGCAACACAGGTTGGAATGTTCTGGTATTTCTTCATTCTTTAATTCTGGTCACACTCATATTAGATTTATTTCCCAGTAGGTTTCATTTATCTTGGTATGTATTCTAATACTTACGTGTGTTTTCTCATAGATCACAAATGTAGCTAAGGGTATGCTAAATGGATATTGAACACTATCTGTAAAATACATGAAGATATTATTGCTAGTTTGAGAGAATAGAGCCTACATACAAAAAGTAGAACCCCTCAGTTGTGAACATCAACTCCTCCACTGAAGCAATGTATTTCTGGAGAGAAAAAAGAAATTTTTTAAAAATCCATCTTTATTTTATATTAAAACAATAATTATGATGGGTTTCCTGTGAGCTGCTGCATACTTCATTAAATATTCAATATTTCTTGGGCACATTGGTAGAAAATATTTCTAGTAAAAACGTATACTCTCTCAGAAAACCGGCTGTTAATTTACAATGAATATATTAGTGAGATCTTATTTTGTGTCCAGTAACAGGTCCTTAATGATCATATTGCAACTCACACACACCAGAAAAGAAAAATATTGACTAACACTAGATAGAAAACACAGCCTGGTTAAATTGCTTTTGAGTCATGTAATTTTTGTTAGGTCATACTCAACTTGAAAGGACTTGGTCTATTGTAGGTGCATAGGAAATATTTTTTAGATAAAGCGATCTCCAGGCATACTTTGGAGATATTGCGTGTTCAGTTGCAAGTCACCAGAAAAAAGTGAATATGGTGACAAAGTTAGTCAAGTGCGTTGTTTTTGTGTTCCAGTACACATGAAAGTTACGTTTTTACTATACTGTAGTTTAGGATTATAGGTGTGAGCCATCACCCCTGGCTGGCAGCTGTATTTATAACCACTTTTAACTATATGCAAATTAAGGGACTTTTTAGAACTTTCTAGAGTTTCTGGAGTTTCCAGCACTATGTAAAGTAACTTTTGCTCATGTCCATGGGCATGTGGCCATACATATAAAAGTTACGTTTTTACTATATTGTAGTTTATTAAATGTACTATAGCATTGTGTCTAAAAATATACATGTGTATATCATAATTAACATGCATTATTGCTAAAAAAAAAAATGCTAAAGATCATCTGAGCCTTCAAGCAGTCATAATCTTTATGTTGGCGGAGGGTCTTCCCTCCATGCTGATGACTGCTGACTGATAAGGGTGGTGGTTGCTAAAGCTTGGGGTGGCTGTGGCAATTTCTCAAATAATATAACAAAGAAGTTTGCCTCACTGATTGACTCTTCCTTTCATGAAATATCTGCAGCATGTGAAGCCACTTGATAGCATTTTCCCACATTAGAACTTCTTTCAAAGTTGGATTCAATCCTCTCAAACCTTACCATGGTTGTAGCAACTAAGTTAATGAAATTCTAAATCTTATGTTGTCATTTCAACAGTTCTTACAGTAGCTTCATAAGAAACTGAGTCCACCTCAAGAAATCACTTTTGTTGTTTATCCATAAGAAGCAACTCCTCATTCACCTAGTTTGATCATGAGACTGTAGCAATTCAGTCCCCTTTTCAGGCCCCACTTCTAATTCTAGTTCACTTGCTATTTCTACCACAACTGCAGTTACTTTTCTCCACTGAACTCTTGAAATCCTCAAAGTCATCCTCAAAGTCATCCTCAAAGTCATCCATGAGGATTGGAATAAACTTCTTTCAAACTCCCATTAATGTTGATATTTTCACTTCCTCCCATGAATCACAAATGTTCTTAATGACATCTAGAATTGTGACTGCTTTCCAGAAGGTTTTCAATTTACTTTGACCAGATTCATCAGAAGAATCACTCTGTATGGCAGTTACAGTCTTATAAAATATATTTCTTAAATAATAAGACATGGCAATGCTCATTGATCCATGAGTTGAATGATGGATATTGTGTTAGCAGGCATGAAAACAATATAAATCCCCTTGTATATCTGCATCACAGCTCTTGGAGGACTGGGTGCATTGTCAATGGGCTTTAATATCTAAAAAGAATCTTTTTTTCCTGAGCAGTAGGTCTCAAAAGTGGGCTCAGGCCGGGTGCGGTGGCCCACGCCTGTAATCCCAGCATTTTGGAAGGCCAAGGCGGGTGGATCACAAGGTCAGGAGATCGAGACCATACTGGCTAACACGTGAAACCCCATTTCTACTAAAAATACAAAAAATTAGCCAGGCGTGTTGATGGGCACCTGTAGTCCCAGCTACTTGGGAGGCTGAGGCAGGAGAATGGCATGAACCTGGGAGGCAGAGCTTATGGTGAGCCCAGATGGTGCCACTGCACTCCAGCCTGGGCAACAGAGCCAGACTCCATCTCAAAAAAAAAAAAAAAAAGAAAAGAATGGGCTTAAAATATTCAGCGACCCATGCTGTACACAGACATCTTCACACCTTCATAAGAAACAGATTCTATCTCAAGAAACCACTTTTGTTGTTCATCCATAAGAAGCAACTCCTCATTCACCAAGTTTGATCATGAGATTGTAGCAGTTCAGTCCCCTCTTCATGCTCCACTTCTCATTCCAGTTCACTTGCTATTTCTACCACAATTGCAGTTACTTTTCTCCACTGAACTCTTGAAATCCTCAAAGTCATCCTCAAAGTCATCCGTGAGGATTGGAATAAGCTTCTTTCAAACTCCCATTGTGTAGAGAAAGCACAGACAGAGTAGATTGAGCGAAATTCCTAAAGGCCCTAAGATTTTTAGAATGGTTAATGAGATTGCCTTCAACCTAAAGTCACCAGCTGCATTAGCTCCTAATAAGAGAGTCAGCCTGTTCTTTAAAGACTTGAAGCCAAGCTCTCTAGTTATGAAAGATAGCATCTTCTTCCAATAGAAGGTTGCTTCATCTACATTGAAAGTATGTTGTTTAGCATAGCCTCCTTCATCAGTTATCTCAGCTAGATCTTCTGGCTAACTTGCTGCTGCTTCTATATCAGCACTTGCTGTTTTGCTCTGCACTGTTATGTTATGGAGATATCATCTTTCCTTAAACATCATGAACTGACTTCTGTTGCCTTAAAACTTTTCTTCTGCAGCTTCCTTGCCTCTTTCAGACTTCACAGAATTAAAGAGAGCTAGAGTCTTTCTCTGGATTAGGCTTTGTCTTAAGGGAATTTTGTAGCTGGTTTGATCTTCTATTAAGACCATTAAAACTTTCTCCATATAAGCAATAAGGTTGTTTCACTTTCTTCCCATTCATGTGTTCACTGGAGTAGCACTTTTAATTTATTTCAAGAACATTTGTTTGACGTTAACAACTTGGTTTACTGGTGCAAGAGGCCTAGCTTTTGGCCTATCTTGGTTTTTGACATGCCTTCCTCACTACACTTAATCATTCCTAGCTTTTGATTTAAAGTAAGAAATGTGGGACTCTTCCTTTCACTTGAAAACTTAGAGGCCATGACAGGATTGTTAATTTGCCTAATTTCAATATCCTTATGTCTCAGGAAAAAGGGAGGCTTGAGAAGAGGGAGAAAGATAACAGAAAGACCTGTCAGTGTAGCAAGCAGAACACACACAACATTGATCAATTAAGTTTGTCGTCTTATATGGATGCTGCACCTGGTGTCCTGAAGCAATTACAATAGTAACACCAGAGGTCACTGATCACAGATCACCATAATAGATATGACAATAGTGAAAATGTTTGAAATATTGTAAGAATTGCAAACATGACACAAAAACTCAAAGCGGACACGTGTTGTTGGGAAAATGGCACCTATAGACTTTTTGGAGGCAGGGTTGCACAAATCTTTAATGGGTAAAAAACACAATGTCTGCAAAGTACGATAAAGTCAAGCACAATAAAATGAAGTATGCCATTATTTGTATCAAAAAGGCTAGCAGTATGACACCTTTCCTGTTACCACATAGAATCCACTTACGGGGAGATAGAGTCAGAATCAGGTCATATAGAAGAAAGATGACTGTTAGGTGAATAATAAAGGCAAATATTTGCAAAATGTATAAAAGAATAAAAGGAACTCCTTGAGTTTTGAGGAAGTTTAAATAGGGAATAATAGAGTTCCATGCATAGAATATATAGAAATTACAACTCAAGACTGAATATGGACCAATGGTAGAAAGTGAACCTGAAGATACTAATGTTCTACTAGTCCCTTGCTCTGTGACAGGTGCAGGATCCTACATAATTGTCACAAAAGCCCCAATATCAGAGAGTGACCATTTTAATAGTAATTATAATAAATAGTTTATGGAAATGGAAGTCCTGCTAGATTTGTTAGCAACGTCATAGGTTCAGATAATCTTTCAACAGTCAAAACTTAAAGTTTTGTTTACACTACTTCACTGTAAAGACAAGGAAACATTAATTTATACAGAAAAATAAAAATGGCTGGTGCAAAGTCACCAGCCATTAACCCAGTGAATTAATGCAGAAATAAGAATAGAAAGAATCCAGATCACTCTGAAGTTCTTTACATCACCCCACACTGCTGTTTAGTTATTCTCTCATATTATCCCAGACTCTTGCTATTAAAAATACTTCAATAGCAAATTCAATAAATATAGATTATTATTAAACCTTTTATTGTATTTTATTCATTTTGTTACAAGAGCAAAGTTTTGAGACTATGGCCATTCTAATTCAGGTTGAGAACAGAATGTGAATTTTCGGTTTGAGTATATGCCCTCATTTTAATGATATGGTTTTCATTAAACTCTCATTGATTATTAGCATTTACAAATGGGATTCATTCAATCATCTACTAAATATAATAGATGTTCTGCTTTCTAATGGATTTAAACCAGTACATAAATGCCAGCAGGAAGTTCCAATCACACTGAATTAAGATTGTGCATTAATCTTAGTTAGGTTGGCTTTACGTAGTGTACTGGACATGATCATTTGGCAAAATAAAAACAAATGCTTACATTTGACCTGTGACTTGTGTTTTATAAAAACATAACAATTAGAGATGTAATTATGCATTTTTTTCAGCTGCACTCACCTAGTCAGCTGTCTAGATATTATGTTAAACTCATTTTTCTCCATATTGGAGTTTATTTCTATCCAGATTATTTTTATTAATTGTACAAAAAAGTAGACCTTGGTTTCAGTTTCATACATTTTATGTGTTAGACACTTATTGTTTTTAGCAACATATGTACTCAATTGTAGATACACTATGTCATTCTTTTTTTTTTTTTTTTTTTGAGACGGAGTCTCGCTCTGCCGCCCAGGCTGGAGTGCAGTGGCCGGATCTCAGCTCACTGCAAGCTCCGCCTCCCGGGTTCACGCCATTCTCCTGCCTCAGCCTCCCGAGTAGCTGGGACTACAGGTGCCCGCCACGTCCCCCGGCTAGTTTTTTGTATTTTTAGTAGAGACGGGGTTTCACCATGTTAGCCAGGATGGTCTCGATCTCCTGACCTCGTGATCCGCCCGTCTCAGCCTCCCAAAGTGCTGGGATTACAGGCTTGAGCCACCGCGCCCGGCCCCACTATGTCATTCTTATTTACTGTTATCAGTTCTACCATTTCCTCAAACAAGAGAACAAAGTGAGAAAACGTACCATAATTATTTGGCACCTACTAAACAGTATTAGAGTGGACCACATAAATATTTGTCTTACAGATGATGTGAGTGATTATATATTCTCCAGTTTTAAAGTTCACTTCATTAGTGGTTTCAAAAGTTTATCCAAAATGTTGTTTCATGTTAGACTGGATTCATGTCTCCCTTTATATTTGGGTGGTTACACCAATACCCTTACTTGCCACGTGGAATTCTGCTTCCTTTTCTCCCAGATTCTCTGAAGCAGCAGAACTGGCTGTTAAGAAAAATTTTTCACATACCTCTGGGGTAGCTGAGCAATATCTTCCCTTCTGATGCTCATTAGATGGAAGAAAGAAAAAAATAATTGTGACAAAGTTGTCAGTGTCCTGAACGCCTGGCTTTTCTTCAATTTCTTCTTTGCTTCAGGCAATACTCGAAGTGACTTGGAGGAGACATTTTTATTTTGACACTCTCCTCCTGTAAGCAAACTCAATAAACTCAGAATCAAGGCTAGTGTTTTCTCAGCTCCTTTATGTGTACTTTGTAGTGACTGTCCAAACTTACCTATTTAGTTTCTGCAATATTTTCATATAAATCAATATATCATCGAAAGACATATAAAGTAATATATTTTCAGGAATGTGTTCTGGAATTTCCAATAGGGTGTTCCATCCATATACAAGTATTAAAAATTAAATGTAGAGGGACTTCTAGTTTGCAGTCCTATATGTAAAAAGCTTGAAAGTTATAACTCTTAGCATGACAACTGGAAAAACAGAACACATTGACCTAAGATCTTAGATCGATCAAAAAATAGAATTTGCAGGGTGAACTACACTCCTGAAGACTGGAGAAAGAGAGAAAGAGAGAGAGAAAGAGAGAAAGAATATAGAGAAGAAGGACGTTTTACCAGGGTCAGAAGCAATGCTGGAGCCAGGAACTTGTAGGAACATTTGAAGGGAATTGACTAATTTCCCTGACTGAGCTTGAGTGTAGACTAGATTGAGAGATGAAAATGCCTGGGGAGCCAGTCCTATGAGGGGTTGCCACTTTCTCGCTTCTGAGTTTTACCTCTTAGGAGCTCCAAGCATTTTTAAATGTGAAGATCAGAGAAAAAAATCCCCTCCTGCTTCAGGCAGGGAAAGAGAAAGGTAACTATTTTCTAACATGCTTGGAGTTTTTTTGTTCTCCTTAATAAAGGCTTGCCCTCAGAGGAAACTGTTTTATTTGAACCTAACAAACATGGGTTTTACCAGAGCCTAACTAACCTGGGGAAAAGGAAATAAAATATTCCATTCCAATCCTCTCTAGCCTGCCTGCCTGACCCGAGGAAGATGTGTTAGGCAGTTTGCACTCTCATAAAATACCACATAGCCTGGGTGACTTAAGCAACAGAAATTTGTTTCCTCTCAGGAAACTGGAAATCCAGTGTTAGGGTGCAGGCAAGGTGAGGGCGCACTTCCCAACTTGCAGACTGCTACCTCTTCACTATGTTCTCCCATAGCCATAGCCAACTCTGCAGTGTCTTTTCTTATAAGGGCACAAATCCCATTATGGGGGCCTCACCCTCATGACCACACATCAGCCTAATTATCTCTTAAAGCTCCCATCTCCAAATACCATCACATTGATATTAGGGCTTCACCATATGAATTTTAATAGAAAACGGTTGAGTCCATAGCAGAAAAGAAAAACTGAGAATTACTGGTAAACATCACAGCTCATTAACAGAAGTTCACTATACTATACCACAAGGCAGCAGTAAACAAAACAGCATGGTAATGGTACAAAAATAGACACATAGACCAATGGAACAGAATAGAGAACCCAGAGATAAGAACACTTGCAACCATCTGGTCTTCAAAAACAATCCACAAGAAAAAAGAAAAGAAAAAGAAAAAACAATGGGGAAAGATTCCCTATTCAATAAATGGTGCTGGGATAACTGTCTAGCCATATGCAGAAGGTTTAAACTGGACCCACTCCTTACACTATAAACAAAAATCAACTCAAGATGGATTAAAAACTTAAATCTAAAATCAAAAGCTACAAAAAACACAGAAGACAACCTAGGTAATATCATTCTTGTTACAGGACCTGTCAAAGATTTTATGAAAAAGACACCAAAAGCAATTACAACAAAAACAAAAATTGACAAAAGGGACCTAATTAAACGAAAGAGCTTCTGCACAGCCAAAGAGTCTCTCAATGGAGTAAACAGACAACCTAGACAGTGGGAGAAAATATTTGCAAACTGCATCTGATAAAGTTCTAATATCCAGCGTATAAAGAACTTAAATAATTTAACCAGCAAAAAAACAAACAACCCCATTAAAAAGAGGGCAAAGGACAAATTTCAACAGAAAACATACATACTGCCAACAAGCATATGAAAAAAATGCTCAGCATCACTAACCATTAGAAAAATGCAAATCAAAATCACAATAACATACCATCTCACACTAGTCAGAACGACTATTATTAAAACTTAAATAACAGAGGCTGGCCAGGCACGGTGGCTCACGCCTGTAATCCCAGCACTTTGGGAGGCCGAGGCGGGTGGATCACGAGATCAGGAGTTAGAGACATGAGATCAGCCTGGCCAACATGGTGAAACCCCGTCTCTATTAAAAGTACAAAAATTAGCTGGGCATGGTCGTGTGTGCCTGTAGTCCCAGCTACTTAAGAGGCTGAGGCAGGAGGATTGCTTGAACCCAGGAGGTGGAGGTTGCAGTAAGCCAATGAGCCAGTGAGTGCAATGAGCACCTTTGCACTCCAGCCTGGGCAACAGAGCAAGACTACATCTCAAAAATAAATAAATAAATAACAGAAGCTGTCCAGGTTATGGAGAAAATGGAATGACTATGCACTGCTGGTGGGAGTGTGACCTAGTTCAGCCATTGCAGAAAGCAGTCTGGCAATTTCTTAAAGAACTTCAAGAATTACCATTTGACACAGCAATCCTGTTATTGGGTGTATACCCAATATAAATTCTTCCACCGTAGACACACACATGCATATGTTCATCACAGCACTATTCACGACAGCAAAGACGTGGAACCAACCTAAATGCCCATCAGTGGTAGACTGCATAAAGAAAAGGTGGTACATATACACTATAGAATACTTTGCAGCCATAAAAAAGAGTGAGAACAAGATCATGTCCTTTGTTGAGCTCAAGTCCGAGGCTGCAGTGAGCTCTGATCATGCTACTGCCCTCCAGCCTGGGTCACAGAGCAAGACCTCACCTGTAAAATAAGTTGAAGGGGATATAACGATTTCTCAGCAGCAACATGGATGAAGCTGGAAGCCTTATCTTAAGCAGTACCGGAAAATTAGTCAATTCCCTTTAAATGCTCCTACAAGTTCCTGGCTCCAGCATTGCTTCTGACCCTGGTAAAATGTCCTTCTTCTCTATATTGTCTCTCTCTCTCTCTCTCTCTCTCTCTCTCCAGTCTTCAGGGGTGTAGTTCACCCTGCAAATTCTCTGTTTTGATAGATCTAAGATCTTAGGTCAGTTTGTTCTGTTTTTCTAGTTGTGATGCTAGGAGCGATAACTTTCAAGCTTTTTACGTATAGGACTGCAAACAGAACATACCACATGTTCTCACTTATAGGTGGAAGCTAAGCTTTGAGTGCATGTGGCTGCAAATAAGGGAACTACAGACACCCGGGCTTACCTGAGCTTGGAGAGTGGGAAGAGGCTAAGGATTGAAAAACTACCTATCAGATACTGTGTTTATTACTTGAGTGATGAAATAATTTGTACACTAAACCCCCGGGACACACAGTTCACCTATATAGCAAACCTGCACATGTACCCCTAAACCTTTTTTTTTTTTTAAAGGAAAAACTCACCAACTCAGGATTCTCTATTCAGAAAACCTATTCTTCAAATGTGAAGTGGAGCAGGTGTGATGGCACATGCCTGTAATTCCATGTCCTCAGGAGGCTGAGTTGGGAGGATTGCTTGAGCTCAGGAGTTCAAACTGAGCTATGATCATGCCACTGATCTCCAGCCTGGGCCACAGAGCAAGACCTCATCCCTAAAAAAAACAAAAAAAGATGAAGGGGATATAAAGATTTCTCAGATAAACAAGCATAGTTGGCATTTGCCAGCAGTAGACCTAACTTGCAATAAATATTACCAGAGTCCTCCAAAAAATAAAAAGTGAAAATGATATAGGTCAGAAACTCAGACCTACAAAAAGAAAGGAAAGGTGTTAGAGATAAAATAAATGAAAGTAAAATAAAATCTTTTAATTTTTAATTTTCCTACTCTTAATTATCTAAAGGGTAACAGTATATTCCAAAAATAAAAACTATGTATTAGATTATTACAGTTTTTGAAAAATAAAATGCATGACATGAATGTTATAAGAAATGGGTGAGAGGCATTGGTAATACTTGATTATAAAATACCTTCACTACTCATGACGCATTATAGTGTTATTTAAAAATGTATGTACATTAGTAGTGCATTCTACAGACTCTTGGGATACCATTAAAATTATTTTCAGTAAGCATAATTTATATGCTAAGGGAGAATAGAAAATAAAATCATATAAAATACTCAATTAAAACCAGAAAGGCAAAAAAAAGTGGATAACAAATAAATAAAGAAAAGAAGAAAGATCAATGAATGTAAAGCACTTACAAATATGGTAGACATTAATTCAACTACATCAATAATCAGTTTAAATGGGAATGGTCTAAATATACCAATTAAAATACAGAGGTTGTCACAATGAATCAAAATGAAAACAAATGATGAAAATAAGATCCAATGATATGTTGCCTATAGAAAACCCACTTTATAAATAAAAAGACAGATTAAAGATAAGGAATGGAGAAAGATGTATCACGCTAGCAAGAGCAAATGAAAATGGAATGGCTATATTAATTGCAGACAAAGCAAACCTTAGAGCAAATAAGATTACCTGGGATAGAGAGGAGCATTATGTAATGAAATAGTGTTCCAAACTCCAAGAAGACATAACAATTTTTAAGGTGTATGCACTTAACAACAAAGCATCAAAATACAGCAGGCAAAAACTGATATAATCGCAAGGAGAAATAGACAAATCCACTATTATAAGCTGGAGACTTCAACACTTCTTTATCAATAATTGACAGATCAAGAAAATCAGTAAAAATGTAGTTGAACTGAACAGTATCGTCAATCAACACTATCTAACATCTCTAGTATGGTTCATCCAACAACAGTAGAAGAAACATTCTTCTCAAGCTCACATGGAACATTCACCATGATAGACCACAGTGTGGCTATAAAACAAACTTAAAATCATTTAAATAATAGAAATTATCCAACATATGTTCTCAGACCACAATGGAATTAAACTCAAAACAATAAGATAATGATAGTTGCAAAATTCCAAACTATTTGGAAGGTATACAACATACTTCTAAATAACACATAGGTAAAAGAAGAATTTTCAAGATAAATTTAAAAACAATTCGGATTAAATTAGACTGAAAATACAACTTACTAAAATGGATGGGATGCATCACAAGCAGTATTTACAGGAAGTTGATAGCATCAAATACATGTATTAGAAAAGAAGAATGTTCTAAAATCAATAATCCCATATTCCACCTTAGAAAGTTTAAAAAGAAGAGCAAATTAGATCTAACATAAGCAGCAGAAAATAAATAATAAAAATTAGAGTAGTAGTCAAGAAAATAAAAAATAGAGAATCAGCATAGAAAAATCAATGAAACCAAGAACTGGTTCTTCCTCAACTTGATAAGGAGTAGAAAGAGAAAATCTATAGCTAACATCATATTTGATTATAAGTATTAAAAGCTTTCTTCTTAAGATTGGATGCAAGCCAAGTGTGTTCTCACTACTCTTCTTCAACATTGTACTGAAAGTCTTAGCTAATGCAGTAAGACAAGGAAAGAAAATAACAGAAGTGCAGGTTGGGAAGGAAGAAATAAAACTCTATGTGCACACAGATAATATTCATATAAATAACTAAGGTCAGGAGTTCGAGACCAGCCTGGCCAACATAGTGAAATCCCATCTATAAAAATTAGCTGGGCGTGGTGTGTGCACCTGTAATCTCAGCTCCTCCAGAGGCTGAGGCAGGAGAATCACTTGAACCTGGGAAATGAAGGTTGCTGTGAGTTAAGATTGTGGCTCTGCACTCCAGCCTGGGAGACAGAGCAAGACTCTAAATATAAAAACATACACACACACACACACACACACACATACACACATACACACACACACACACATACACACATATATGGAAAACACAATGTGTCAGGATACAAGCCTAATATGTAAAAGTCAATTGCTTTCCTGTTCATTTCATAACAACAATGAACCATTGGAATATAAAATTTAAGACATACCATTTGCAATAGCACCAAAAAGATGGAAATACTTAGGTATAAATCTAATAAAGTATGTATAAGTTCTATATGAGGAAAGCTACAAAACTGATGAAAGAAATTAAAGATCTAAATACCTGGAGAGATATTCCATATTCTTGGATAAGAGGACAAATATCGTTAAGTTGTCAGTTCTTAATTTGATGTATTGATTCAACACAATCCAACTGATTGTAAACTGATGAAAGAAATTAAAGATCTAAATACCTGAGGGATATTCCATATTCTTGGATAAGAGGACAAATATTGTTAAGTTGTCAGTTCTTAATTTGATGTATTCATTCAACACAATCCAAATGATTGTAAACTGTATATGAAAAGGCAAAAGACTCAGAATAGTTGATAACACGATGAAAAAAAATCAAAGCATTGATACTCTGTCTTCAAGAAAAATGCCAAAAATTCAGCCTAGAGAGAAACTTTATACCTTTCACACAAATTAATTCAGAATGCATCATAGACTTAAATATAAAATGCAAAATTATACAATTTCTAGAAGATATCATAGAAGATCACTTTGGTTACCGTGGGTTTGCTGATGACTTTTTAGTTGCTCTTCAAAAGCGACTCAAAAGGAAATAAAAAGATGAGTCACAGACTGGGAGAAAATATTTGCAAAAGATGTATCTGACAAAGAACTTTTTTGAAAAATATACGATCAACTCAAAAAGCTCAACAATAAGAGAACAACAACAACAAAACCAGTTTAGAAGTAGGGAAAAGATCTGGACAGACATCTCATCAAGGACATGTAGATGGCAAATAAATGTATGAAAGGGTGCTCAATCCTCATTAGGGAATTGCAAATTAAAACAACGATGAGATAGCGCTACACATGCGTTATAAAGCTGAAATCTAAAGCAAGCGCAATACCAAATGCTGGCAAGAAGCTAGAGCGACAGGAGCTCTCATTCATTGCTGATGGGAATGCACAGTGGTGCAGTCATTGTGGAAGAGAGTTTAGCAGTTTTTTATAAAGCTACATATAGTCTTACCATACCACCCAGCAATCACAACTCTTGCTATTTATCCAAATGAGTTGAAAATTTATGTCCACACACAGTCCTGCACATGAATGTTTATAGCAGCATTATTCAGAAACGCCAAAAATAGGAAGCAACCAATGTCCTTCAATAGGTGAATGGGTAAATACACTGCAGTACATCCAGACAATGAGAAATCACTGAGTAATAAAAATAAATGAAATATCAAGCCGAAAAAAGATTTAGAGAAACCTCAAAGGCACGTTGCTAAAGAAGCCAGTCTACATGATTCCAACTAGACTTTTGGAAAAAGGCAAAAAGTAGCAACAATAAAAAGATCAGTGGTTGTAAGGAACGTGAGGGAGGGATAGAGGGGAGGGGGGAAAGAATGAAAAGGTGGAATATAGCGGAAGTTTAGGACAGTGAAACTATTCTTCATGGTATTAACGATAGGTGCGTAACATGATGCATTTGTGAAAACCCAGAGTAGGACATAACATATACAGTGAACCCTAATATAAACGATGTACTGTAGTTAATAATAAGGTATCAATATTGGCTCAGGAGCTGTGACACATGTACCACACTAAGGCAAGATGTGAATAAGGGGGAGCTGTGTGCATGGTAGAGGGAAGTCTATGAGAATTCTCTGTACTTTCTACTCAATGCTTTTAACCCTAAAACTACTCTAAAAACCAAACTCTATTAACATAAACAAAATTAGATGTGAAGATTCCGTAACATATAATTCTGAAATGCTTCCTCTGTAGAACTTGTGGTATGTTTTAATATCAAAGTTTTATTGATTTGGGATGGGCGGCATCCTTTATTAACATTCTTAATCAAACAATGACAGACAGTCACCAATTCTGTAGATCTGCAGCTGGGTTGACATATGCAAATATAGAGTATCTCCCAGACTCTTTGCTGCTGTTGTGTATGAATTCATTTTTAAGGCTTAAAAAATTTGATTCACCTTCCGTAATGTTCATATATGGGTTGCTAGTTCTTTGCACTACATAAATTGATCTTGGAACATCTGTGAGAAGTCTTAAATACCTCTCATGCCCCCATGGGAGTAAATATGACTCATATATAAACAGACACTTTTTTTAATATCTAAAATCCCTATCAATTTCATGGCAACTATAAATAACCATTAATTTACAACCCTAAAACTAGTTTCTTCGATTATGCTTCATATAATTATATATATTTTAAATGCAAATATTTGTTTATAAATATTATCCAAAGAACTAATAAGCTCTTTTAAATACCAAAATATCTCACTTTCTCTAATTATGATAATTTTATAGCTGGATAAATAGCATGTCAGACTGTTTGCTCCTCCTTTATCCATTGTGGTGCACTCAAATGGGAAATCTAAAAAATAAAATCTGTGGCAGATTTTCCAACTGCTTCTGGGTTTGAACATCAAATGCTAAGGAAATGTGTGTTTTTCTGTGGAGTTGCCATACATAAAATCACGGCAAACGTAAGATGCATTATGCTACGTTTCTGCACAGCAAGGGATATTTAAGATGGTTTGTCTAACATGTATTATTTTTCCTAATTTAGTCTTCTATCGTGTTTCATCAAGCCTGTTTGACATAAAACAGATTCTAAGTGCCGAACCCAGTAACTTCAGATCTTCAAAAAGCAATAGTTTTTATTTTGAAATTTCTTACATTTTAAATTTTAGAGCTCAAATCTAGTATGGTAAATAGATAAATCCAAACAAAGAAGAATATGCAGTGTATTATCTTATTCATTTGAAATTCTGAAAAAAAGTCAAATCTGTAAGGTCACAAATAAGATCAGTTAGGGAAATGGCTACAGAGGAGAAGGAACTGGTTTCAAAAGGGCGTGAAGTAACTTTTTGATATGATAGAATTCAGTTGTCCTGTTTTTCTACCATGGTCATTGTTACATGATCGTATGCATTTATGAAAGTATGTGCAACTTTACCTCCCAAATATTAATTTTATTGTATGTCAATTGTGCTTTAATGACCCTGACTTGAGAAGAGGAAAAACAATTATTGAAAAGTCAGGAAACAACAGATGTTGGAGAGGATGTGGAGAAATAGGAATGCTTTTACACTGTTGGTGGCAATGTGAATTACTTCTACCATTATGGAAGACAGTATGGTGATTCCTCAAAGATGCAGAACCAGAAACACCATTTGACCCAGCAATCCCACTACTGGGTGTATACACAAAGGATTGTAAATCATTCTACTATAAAGACATGCACACATGTGTTTATTGCAGCATTGTTCACAATAGCAAAGACTTGGAGCCAACCCAAATGCCCTTCAATGATAGACTGAATAAATAAAATGTGGCACATATACACCATGGAATACTATGCAGCCACAAAAAATAACGACTTCATGTCCTTTGTGGGGACATGGATGAACCTGGAAGCCATCATTCTCAACAAACTAACACAGAACAGAAACCAAACGCCACATGTTCTCACTCATAAGTGGGAGTTGAACAATGAGAATGCATGGACACAGGGAGGGCAACATCATACACCGGGACTTCTTGTGGGGTGGGAGACAAGGGGAGGGAGAAGATCAGGACAAATACCTAATGCATGCAGGGCTTAAAACCTAGATGACAGGTTGATATGTGCAGAAAACCACCATGGCGCATGTATACCTGTGTAACAAACCTGCACATTCAGCACATGTATCTCAGAACTTAAAATAAAATATTTAAAAAAAGAAGAGAAAAAAAGGAAACTGAGACAGATGAATATCATTCTTATGAAACCATTTAATTCTAGAAAGGTGAAGAATCATTTGCTCAACAGGTATTCCACAAGGTCCTTTCTATGTATTGGTAAAATTTGTATTCATTAAGCTGTCTTCTCAAACATAAAACTTCCTTTTGACTGCTATAGAGGTTTCTACTCATTGAAAGCACATGCAGAAGGCAGAATTTATGTACTCTTATCTATGAATGATAATTTTCAGATGTGTGACATTTATACTACAACAGATACAATTTTTAATTAAAATTTAAAAACCCTGTGAGTGTCAACATTTTACAGAAAATGTTCCTAAATGGTAACTTTGAGTGAGGAGCACAGGCATGGTAAATGGTAGAGTGCTAACACTTATTGCCCCTTCCTCTGCAGGAACTCAATTCTAGTAGCAGAAACAGAGAGTCAAATAACTTTCTCAATAGCGACAACTTTAATGGTTACACAGAGGAACAAAGTTATTTGGAAGTCTGCAGAGGGAGCGATGGAATATGTGCAATATTCCCATTGAATTTCAAACATCCAATGAAATACTTTCACCCATCATGGAAGGCCATGTTCCTGCACTGTCCTACCACATTCCATTGGTCGTGATGGATTCCCACATATCCACTTCTAATATGGTACCTTTTCCTTCTTATTGATTTATTTATTTTTATTTTTTGAGACAGAATCTCGCTCTGTCGCCCACGCTGGAGTGCAGTGGCACGATCTCGGTTCACTGCAAGCTCCACCTCCCAGGTTCATGCCATTCTCCCACCTCAGTCTCCCAAGTAGCTGGGACTACAGGCACCCGCCACCACGCCTGGCTAATTTTTTTGTATTTTTAGTAGAGACGGGGTTTCACAGTGTTACCCAGGATAGTCTCCATCCCCTGACCTTGAGATCCGCCCATCTCGGGCTCCCAAAGTTCTGGGATTACAGGCTTGAGCAACCGTGCCCGACCATGTTACCTCTTCCTTCTAATACCATAAGTGGTTGACAAAATCTGTTTCTGAAATTTAGCTCAAATGTCTCTTCTTGCCAGAAGGGCAAAGGAGCTTCATTACCCTAGCCCAGGCAACCACAGACAGTCTTGTAACATTTTATTCTAATGTATTTTCTTCACCTTAGCATTTATCCTATTTTAAATAGTTGATTTTTTGATTATGTTTTCCATGTATTTTCTGCTCTTCCCCTGATTAAACTGAAGTTCCTTGAAGGAGCAGCCTCATCCTGTCTGGTTGAGGTTGGGATCTGGAAGAGTGGACACGGGCCATTGCAGGTTGTCTGTGCTGGAGCTTTAATCTCAAGTCTTTATTTATCTGTGAGTTCATTACCAATTCAACTCAACAAGTACAAACTACCTCAAAATACATTTCTGCCCCAAATGTAAGACAGAAAATGACACAACTGAGAATATAATGGAAATAATATAGTTGCATTATTTATCAAGAGTACTCTGAATTCTACAAACAATATAGTGAAATAAAAGCTGCAGTCCACAACAATTTGACAGTGCATCAGTCAAAGCTGTGTATTACAGAATACTACTCACGCATTCATAGGACAATTGGGCATATTCTAGTTATAGGATGATTATATCTGTACATCAATACCTTCTTTATTTCAGTTTATTAGAGCCACAAAATGCTATTTGATTTGATGTTGAAATATCTTACAGGTATTTTTGCCTAGATTTGACAGATTGAATGAATTTAAACATCACCCATATGTGAGTCTGTGAAGACCAAAATTTTATATCAAAAAATTTTCTCATGGGTATAGTTAAAGAAACCACAATAGTAAAAACTTAAAGATTGATTGTATTGACAATTTTTTAAAGTGGTGACTCAGATATGATCAAATAGTCAATGTTTTCCATGATGATATGATTACTGAGAGTTTTCTCATAAAAATTATAATGCAAATGTGATCTCATTTTAGTTACCAATTAGAGGAGGGTATTATGTTTGCACATTAAAATGTGATTTTGCTATACTAGATAATTTTGCTTAATTTAAATGTTGAGCTTCTCCTTTCAGCTACCAGCATTCTTCTCTTTGGAAATTCTGTTCATATTTAGGGCCATTGTATTATTTTCTCTCTACATCCTTTGGTACTGTTGCATACTTGCCCTGACTCCATGGCAGTGTCTTGTAAAGATTTGGACAATCCATACAGTAAGAAATAACCTTTTTATTAATCAATAGGGACTTTATTACTCAGCACAAGTAAGGAGCTTTTTCTCCAAAGCACATGCAGCCTGTGTACTGGCAGAAATGAACTCTTGATGGAGCCCAAACACAATCGCACACATGGGCACACAAACTTGTGATAAAATATGTCTCAAAACAATACTTAAATTTAGCATGTACATATGCCATAGTATGTCAATTTTTTTTTTTTTTTTTTTTTTTTTTTTGAGACTGAGTCTTGCTCTGTCGCCCAGGCTGGAGTGCAGTGGCCGGATCTCTGCTCACTGCAAGCTTCACCTCCTGGGTTCAGGCCATTCTCCTGCCTCAGCCTCCTGAGTAGCTGAAAATACAGGCACCCACCACCTCGCCTGGCTAGTTTTTTTGTATTTTTTAGTAGAGACGGGGTTTCACGGTGTTAACCAGGATGGTCTCGATCTCCTGACCTTGTGATCCGCCCATCTCAGCCTCCTAAAGTGCTGGGATTACAGGCTTGAGCCACTGCACTGGCCAGTACGTCAATTTTTTAAAATAAGGCTAACTCTGATAAGATACGGTGTCTGACATAGTAGTTCTCAGTAAACATTTACTGATTAAAATTGTTGACTGTTCAATTTTTGGCACCTAATTTACAGTACATAAGTGGTTAGATATAACTTTTAATATGCAGGGATTATGGAGATTATAATACATGTATATGGGACTTTAACATGCTGGAGGATGCCTAAGACAGCATGGGCCTTAGGACATTAGTTACACAAATGCATAGTGAGTATTTCAAGGTGTCCCAGATATAGCTATAAACAAAAGACAAAAATCTTCATCCTCATGGAATGAACATTCTGGTAGGTGAAGATCCATCTTGAAGAGGAAAAAGGAGTAAAGTATGAGATGGTGATGAGTGCTATGATAAAAAAAAATACTGCAGGGAACAGGACAGAGACAAGGCTGCTGCCATGTTGGGGGACTGGCAGGGAGTGCCTCACAGAGAAGCTGGCATTTGGGTAAAGGCTTTAATGAGGTGGGTTCATGAGCATCATGACCTGACCTGGTGTTGTATAGAGGAGTGGAAGGAAGAATAACGGTCCCCAGAGAGCTCAACATTCTAAAACCAAGACCTGTGAGTATGTCAGTTTGCACGTAATGGGAAACTAAAGTTGCAGATGGAATTAAGGCTGTTATTAAACTGATCTTGAGGAGGTTATCCTGGATAATCCGAGTGGGCCCATTGTAACGAAAAGGGTCCTTATACATGGAGGAGGGAGGCAGAGAATCAATCAGAGAGAGATATAAAGATGTACACTGCAGGCTTTGAAGTAGAGGAAGGCACCGTGAGCTAAGGAATGTGAGAAAGCTGAAAAGCAAAACGAAATGCATCCCACCTTCAGATCTTCCGGGAGTAACACAGCTCTACCTACACCTTGATTTTAGCCCAGTGAGATCCATTTCTGTCTTCTGACCTCTAGAACTGGAAGAGGATAAATTTGTGTTGTTCTCAGCCACTCAGTTTGAGGTCAATTTTATAGCAGCAATAGAAAAATTAATACATGAGACATATAAACAAACTTGGCTTAGGAAAACTTCAGGAAGAGGTGGCAAAAGGCCTGAAAAAGTCATGAATGGGCTTCCCGTTCCCCTTCCATGACAGTGTCATTGTGAGGTGTGCAGGGTTTCTCAGGTCCCACGTCTCTGCCATGGTTTCCTGCTGCTTCTCTCCAGTCATTAGTTGCATTTGGCAGTTTTACTTACTTTAGGAAGTCTCTTTCAATAATGAACAATGACATTTTACAAACGCATTCTTCTCATGATCCTGTTTTTGTGAAATGTATGTATGGTATGTGTGTGTCCGCCTGTCTAAACTCAAGGGGAAGAAAACCTGGAAAATATATGCTTCAAAAAAAAGGACTTGGAGCCGGAGGCAGTGGCTGATGCCTGTAATCCCAGGACTTTGGGAGACTGAAGCAGGCGGATCACCTGAGATCAGGAGTTCAAGACCAGACTGACTAACACAGCAAAATCCCATTTCCATTAAAAATACAAAAATTAGCTGGGCATCATGGCTTGTGCCTGTAATCTTACAGGCTGAGGCAGGAGAATCGCTTGAATCCAGGAGGCAGAGGCTGTAGTGAGCCGAGATCGCACCTGGGCAACAGAGTGAAACTCTGTCTCAAAAAAAAAAAAAAAAAAAAAAAAGACCTGGAGTTGGATGGGCAAGAGGGAACTTCCATTTTCTACTTTAGATGTTTTTCCTAGAAAATTGGCCGATTCATAAATATTTTGCACACACATGCTTTTAAAGAAGGAAAAAATAGGGGGACACCCAAGGTGGCCGAATAAGAACAGCTCCAGCCTCCAGCTCCCAGCATGAGCGACACAGAAGACGGGTGGTTTCTGCATTCTCAACTGAGGTACCGGGTTCATCTCACTAGGTCGTGTCGGACAGTTGGTGCTGGTCAGCAGGTGCAGCCCAACCAGTGAGAGCTGAAGCAGGGTGAGGCATCCCCTCACCTGGGCAGTGCAAGGGGGAAGGGAATTCCTTTTCCTAGCCAAGGGAAACTGAGAGACACAACACTTGGAAAATTGGGTAACTCCCACCCTAATGCTGTGCTTTACTGAGGGTCTTAGCAAACCGCACACCAGGAGATTATATCCCACACCTGGCCAGGAGGGTCCCACGCCCATGGAACCTCCCTCATTGCTAGCACAGCAGTCTGAGATCTAACTGCAAGGTGGCAGCAAGACCAGGGGAGGGGCGCCCGCCATTGCTGAGGCTTAAGTAGGTAAACAAAGCCACTGGGAAGCTGGAACTGGATGGAGCCCACCGCAGCTCAAGGAGGCCTGTCTGCCTCTGTAGACTCAACCTCTGGGGACAGGGCATAGCTAAATAAAAAGCAGCAGAAACCTCTGCAGATGTAAATGTCCCTGTCTGACAGCTTTGAAGAGAGTAGTGGTTCTCCCAGCATAGAGGTTGAGATCTGAGAAAGAACAGACTGCCTGCTCAAGTGGGTCCCTGACCCCTGAGTAGTCTAACTGGGAGACATCCCCCACTAGGTGCAGACTGACACCTCACACCTCACATGGCTGGGTACATCTCTGAGACGAAGCTTCCAGAGCAAGAATCAGACAGCAACATTCGCTGTTCAGCAATATTCTATCTTCTGCAGCCTCCGCTGCTGGTACTCAGGCAAACAGGGTCTGGAGTGGACTTCAAGCAAACTCCAACAGACCTGCAGCTGAGGGTCCTGACTGTTAGAAGGAAAACTAACAAACAGAAAGGACACCCACACCAAAACCCCATCAGTATGTCACCATCATCAAAGACCAAAGGCAGATAAAACCACAAAGATGGGGAAAAAGCAGTACAGAAAAGCTGGAAATTCAAAAAATTAGAACACATCTCCCTCTCCAAAGGAACAAAGCTCATCACCAGCAATGCAACAAAGCTGGATGGAGAATGACTTTGACGAGCTGAGAGAAGAAGCCTTCAGTTGATCAAACTTCTCAGAGTTAAAGGAGAAACTACATACCCAGCACAAAACACTAAAAACTTGAAAAAAGAATGGAAGAATGGATAATAAATGGTGCTGGGAAAATTGGCTAGCCATAAGTAGAAAGCTGAAACTGAATCCTTTCCTTACTCCTTATATGAAAATTAATTCAAGATGGATTAGAGACTTAAATGTTATACCTAAAACCATACAAACCCTAGAAGAAAATCCAGGTAATATCATTCAGGACATAGGCATGGGCAAGGACTTCATGTCTAAAACACCAAAAGCAATGGCAACAAAAGCCAAAATTGACAAATGGGATCTAATTAAACTAAAGAGCTTCTGCAGAGCAAAAGAAACTACCATCAGAGTGACAAGGCAACCTACAGAACGGGAGAAAAGTTTTGCAATCTACTCATCTGACAAAGGGCTAATATCCAGAACCTACAAAGAACTTAAACAAATTTACAAGAAAGAAACAAGCAATCCCATCAAAAAGTGGGCAAATGATATAAACAGACACTTCTCAAAAGAAGACATTCATACAGTCAACAGACACATGAAAAAATGCTCATCATCACTCGCCATCAGAGAAATGCAAATCAAAACCACAATGAGATACCATCTCACACCAGTTAGAATGGGGATCATTAAAAAGGCAGGAAACAGCAGGTGCTGGAGAGGATGTGGAGAAATAGGAACACTTTTACACTGTTGGTGGGACTGTAACTAGTTCAACCATGGTGGAAAACAGTGTGGCGATTCCTCAAGGATCTACAACTAGAAATACCATTTGACCCAGCCATACCATTACTGGGTATATACCCAAAGTATTATAAATCATGCTGCTATAAAGACACATGCACATGTATGTTTATTGTGGCCCTATTCACAATAGCAGAGACTATTGGAATCAACCCAAATGTTGATCAGTGACAGACTGGATTAAGAAAATGTAGCACATATACACCATTGAATACTATGCAGCCATAAAAAAGGATGAGTCCATGTCCTTTGTAGGGACATGGATGCAGCTGGAAACCATCATTCTCAGCAAACTATCGCAAGAAAAGAAAACCAAATACTGCACACATGTTCTCACTCATAGGTGGGAACTGAACAATGAGATCACTTGGACACAGGAAGGGGAGCATCACACACTGGGTCCTATTGTGGGGAGGGGATGGGGGGAGGGATAGCATTAGGAAGTATACCTAATGTAAATGACGAGTTAATGGGTGCAGCACACCATCACGGCACATGTATACATATGTAACAAACCTGCACGTTGTGTACATGTACCCTAGAACTTAAAGTATAATAAAAAAAGAAAGAAGGAAAAAATAAATAAACGTATCGAGAACTACATACAGATGCCAATTTTATAATTGTATTTTGCAGCCGTTAATGCAACCTGAAATGCTGGTATTTTTCTACATGGTCCATGCTTGGCAAGACATACATGATCAGGTGAATTATTTTGACTATTGGAAGTCACAGTAAGTTTTTATTTTCTTGCTCAATCATAAACAAACATGAGGAGAAACAAGCAATTATACTGATCCCCAAATCACATATTCATCATAAGTCAAAACAGTCAAATATAGGCAATTTCATATGATTTAACCTAAATGTTATTGCAAAAGAGAAATATTGCGAGTCCATAATATTTTATGAAAACAGGTACATGGGCACACGTATACCGACATAGTCCTATTACATGTAGAAAGGCATTGTCCTTTGGAATCTTTGCTAATAGATCAATGAAAGGTCTGTAAAATTGAGTGCAATGTAGGCAGTCAGGATCAGCATATGCAAAATGAAAAGAAAAAAAAAGAAACACTGAAATGGGGCTTATCTATTTACTCAGCAGTTGATAAAGCCTGACAAGTTAATTAAGTCACTTTTATTAAGGTTGCAATAACATGTGATACTTCAGTGATAATACACTTAACTGGTGTGGACAATATTTTTTAAAAAAACACACTAATAAAAAAATAGCAATTAAAAGTTTATACCTTAAAAATGATTTAAACTAAATGACCTAAATTAAGTAATCTGAAGTAATGCAATTTTGTCTATAAGATGATTTTTAAAACACCAAGCTGCCCTAGAATGATGGCAGAAAATCAGGAATTGTTCAACACATTCGAAATGGGAATGGGAATAAATATTTCATAATATAATACAAAGGTATCAATATTTAAAAGCCTTCGTTCATACTTTACAAAATTCTTAATCCAACTGCTGTTTCTGAGATGATGATATCAGATGGACACAATTCTTTTCAGGTATTTTATCATATTAAGGGTATATGTTTATTATCTCAGGCCCAGCTTAACTAATTTCATTCTCAGGGTCAAAAACTTTCTGAAAATAACTGCTCGGGGATGTTCATTATTAATAGTGTTCCTCTCTCGTTAATAGTTTATGGTGAGCTTCTCAGAATATTATGAGACTGTAAAAATTCTATCCCAATAAATGTGTCTATCGTAATAAATTGGATATAAGTTATAGTCTATGAGTTTCACATTGATTTATGCTTGTCATAACAAGTAGCTGCACATGGTCTGCACAACCTGGCAGAGTGCAGCATATGGTTTGCTGTTTGTGGGTGCAGAAGACTCAGAAATAATCCCCATTTACAGAAAATAATTATAAAATAAGATCAGAAAATCACTTTACTCACATTTATTATTTCTTTTCTAAACTAATTTGAGCAGGAAACCTCCTCTAGATCAACAATTTATTTCTTCAGGACACTCTTTTACTTGACGTGGAAAACCCGAGCCAATTGAATGTGCTGCTGGAAGTGATTACAGGTTAAAGACGAGAGCAGGCAACAGAGATCTGCCCTACACACACATTTGGTGCATTTGTCCATCTGATAAAATCCTGCATCTTATTTTCTTGTTACATTTCTGTCACACATATAATTGACATAGTTTTTTAAAATACAATGGAAACAAATTGCCTTAAATTTTAATTATGAAAACTGCAATATTCCATTATGCAATCCAAAAATTCTCATGCAACCTAAAAATTGTAGATGTAATAACTCAACTCTAAATATCAGGATAAAAACAGAAACACTCAGTTTATTATCATAAAACTCAGAAATGTTCTCATGGTTAGTATTTTTGTGTTGATGGCATAGTACTAACATGATGGATTATTTTGTGTCCAGGCTTTGTGTTGTATTCACCCAGACTTGGTTAGTTACTTTGACAGCATATATATTCCCCTCTCTTAAACAGAAATGTGAATAAAAAAAAAACTGAAACTTGGAACTCTGACATTTTACCTTTGACTATTTCCAAATAAAGACTTAGAATTTCTAGTTCTTAAAAAAAAAAAAAAAAGGAAATATTTGTCTTCTTTGAGATTTTTGGAATGATTTTATACTAGACTTAAAATATTCATTTAGTAAGTTTAAAATGAAAGAAACATTTAAGTAAGAATGCATATTGCGAGATGAATAATACAAAATAATTTAAATAGCTTCATGTAGTTTATCTTCTTCAGTACAAGTATGTAATACTAAACCTGATAGCAAGTAGAACACTTCACCCACAGGTGAGAAATGAGAAATTTTAAGGCCTATTGAACACAACATAATTTCACAGTGGGTCAGCACAAATTTATATAGCACAGGTGTTTCTATAATTGGAGTCCATTGGAAAAATGCACAGTATTCTATCCTCACCAATGTTCAAATACAGCTCCATCTGGGTATTTTGCTGATCTCATAATAATAGGTATCTTATTAAAATGTAAAAATAATACAAGTACATTTCAAAATTAATTATCTTGAAAAATTCTTTGCTTCTTGCATAAGGGATTTTTTTTATCCCTAATAGAGTTAAGGCGATACAATTTTTAAGAATATATGTATATATGCTTTAATACAATTTCAATGACAATTTCAAATTTCAAAAATAAAACATTGTTTAAATAGTGCAATATATTAAAAAAAACAGAAAAAAGTGTGAAATAATTTTAAGTCTTATAGTCAAAAATTAATTTTTTTTAATTAGAGGTAAGAGTCACCTCACTTCCTATTTGAGTTCTACTTATACATTTCTAAGATTTTCTCAGTTGTTTTCTGTGTAACATAATGCTGTTCAGTTATTTTATTTTATCAAAACTGTACTTGCTCTTTGGAGAAAGATGAACTTGTTATTCTGCTTTATTGGGACATTCATTTATTAGGTTTTAAAGAGTGTCTTAGTGCTTCTTTTAGAAAGGCAAGAGTTTTTTATAAGTTAAAGATGAGATTTTTTTTAATCTTGATATTTGATAAAGAAAAGATACTTCAAGAGATTATTAGAATGTACAACAGAGTTCGATGTTTAGAGAACAAAATATTCTGGGTGAAATGGTGCAACTGGGCATTAGTTGTATAAGGAGACAGAGGAGGGTTGGTCTGATCAACCAAGAGACTGATTTGATATGCACGACTTTAAGCAAAAAGAAAAAAGAAAAAAAAAGAAGAAAATAAAATAAAAAAAAGGTTTACTGTGCTTCATTTGGTTTTAACAACACAAGAGTGGGCTAGTTTGAATTCGTCTCTTTGTATATCCAGTCCAGCCCTGCCCCTTTCCTTAGCCCTAGGTCTTTGTCAAGTTCTGCTCCTGGAACATTGTTGACCCAGCGACACCTCACGTTTTTGCTCATCTTCAAGCTGAGAAACCTTTAACCTTCCCTCATTCATCAGAAGGCTATCGCTCACAAAGTAAATTTAAAATTTTGGGCAATCTTCAAATTATAAAAATTATAAATACTGTAATATAAGTATTCTAATGTAATAAATAACATATGTTTTGTACATTTTTTCAGAATAGAAATAGAAAATTGGGTCCCTTAGATTGTAACAGTAAGAAACACAAATCCTGACTTGGGAACAGAGAGGGATCTAGGAAGTTGGGTGGCACATCTGCCGCGTGCGGCCAGGTGCAGTGGCTCACACCTGCAATTTCAGCACTTTGGGAGTCCGAGGCAGGAGGATCATCTGAGGTTAGGAGTTTGAGACCAGTCTGTCCAACATGTGAGACCTCATCTCTACTGCAAATACAAAAATCAGCTGTGCGTGGTGGCACACACCTGTAATCCCAGCTACTTGGGAGGCTGAGGCAGGAGAATCACTTGAACCCGGGAGGCAGAGGTTGCAGTAAACTGAGATTATGCCATTGCACTCCAGCCTGAACAACAAGAGAAAAAGTCCACCAAAAAAACAAAAACAAAAACAAAAACAAAAAACAAACAAAAACAAAACAAAAAAAAAACAAAGAAGAACCAGAAGGCTGGATGTCTGGAGGTCAGAACAGCCTCCACTGTATTGGTCTACAGGCCTGAGTAAGTACAAATAAGTCAATCCTTCAGAGAAAATGTGACTTACCCTTTTTCTCAGCCTCAAATTATTCTTGCTTCCAATAAAATCAATTATGCCCATTTATTTTCTCTTTACTCTTTTCCTTTTTCTCTGCTCTCCATTTTCCTTTTTCCTTCCTCTCATTCTCCCGTCTCAAGCTATTATATCTGATAAATATCCACATTGTGACTTAGTGAATGCTTTAACACATTTAAGTCTGGGAACAGAGAAAAATTGACTTCCTGTTTTCCTATATAAATACCCATTATTTCTTTCTCTTGCCTGATTGCTCTGGCCAGAACTTTCAATACTATGTTGAATAGGAGTGGTGATCCTTGTCTTGTGCCGGTTTTCAAAGAGAATGTTTCCAGCTTCTGCCCATTCAGTATGATATTGGTTGTGGGCAGATGACAGTCCAAAATCTCCTTAAGCTGATAAGCAACTTCAGCAAATTCTCAGGATGCAAAAATCAATGGCAAAAATCACAAGCATTCCTATACACCAATAATAGACAGAGGGCCAAATCACGAGTGAACTCCCACTCACATTTGCTACAAAGAGAATAAAATACCTCGGAATACAACTTACAAGGGATGTAAAGGACCTCTTCAAAGGAAACTACAAACCACTGCTCAAGGAAATAAGAGAGGACACAAACAAAGAGAAAAACATTCCATGCTCATGGATAGGAAGAATCAATATTGTGAAAACGGCCATACTGCCCAAAGTAATTTATAGATTCAATGCTATCCCCATCCAGGTACCACTGACTTTCTTCATAGAATTAGAAAAAAAAACTGCTTTGAATTTCATATGAACCAAAAAAGAGCCTGTATAGCCAAGACAATCCTAAGCAAAAAGAACAAAGCTGGAGGTATCCCACTACCTGACTTCAAAGTATACTACAAGGCTACAGTAACCAAAACAGCATGGTACTGGTACCAGAACAGATTTATAGACCCATGGAACAGAACAGAGACCTCAGAAGTAACTCCACACATCTAGAACCATCTGATCCTTGACAAACCTGATAAAAACAGGCAATGGGGAAAGGATTCCCTATTTAATAAATTGTGTTGGGAAAATTGGCCAGCCATATGCAGAAAACTGAAACTAGACCCCTTCCTTACACTTTATACAAAAATTAACTCAAGATAAATTAAACACTTAAGTGTCAGACCTAAAGCCATAAAAACTCTAGAAGAAAACCTAGGCAATACCATTCAGGACATAGGCATGGGCAAGGACTTCATGACTAAAACACCAAAAGCAATGACAACAAAAGCCATAATAGACAAATAGGATGTAATTAAACTAAAGAGCTTCTGCACAGCAAAGGAAACTATCATCAGAGTGAACAGGCAGCCTACAGAATGGGAGAAAATATTTGCCATCTATCCATCTGACAAAGCACTAATATCCAGAATCTACAAGCAACTTAAACAAATTTACAAGAAAAAAACAACCCTATGAAAAAGTGGGCAAAGGATATGAGCAGACATTCTCAAAAGAAGATATTTATGCAGCCAAAAAACATGAAAAACGCTCATCATCACTGGTCCTTAGAGAAATGCAAATAAAAACCACAGTGAGACACCATCTCATGCCTGTTAGAATGGTGGTCGTTAAAAAGTCAGGAAACAACAGATGCTGGAGAGGACGTGGAAAAATAGGAATGTTTTTACACTGTTGGTGGGAGTGTAAATTAGTTCAACCATTGTGGAAGACAGTGTGGCAATTCCTCAAGGATCTAGAATCAGAAATATCGTTTGACCCAGCAATCTCATTACTGGCTATATGTCCAAAGGATTATAAATCATTCTACGATAAAGACACAGGCACACATATGTTTATTGCGGCACTGTTCATAATAGCAAAGACTTGGAACCAACTCAAATGCCCATCAATGATAGCCTGGGTAAAGAAAATGTGGCACATATACACCATTGAATACTATGCAGCCATAAAAAAGGATGAGTTCACGTTCTTTGCAGGGATATGGATGAAGCTGGAAACCATCATTCTCAGCAAACTAACACAGGAACAGAAAACTGAACACAGCATGTTCTCACTCATATGTGGGAGTTGGGCAATGAGAACATGGGGACACAGGGAGAGGAACATCACACATCGGGTCTGTTCAGGGAGTAGAGGGCTAGGGAAGGGATAGAATTAGGAGAAATACCTAATATAGGTGATGGAGTTGATGGGTGCAGCAAACCATCATGGCACGTGTGTACCTATGTAACAAACCTGCACTTTCTGCACATATATCTCATTACTTAAAGTATAATTTGTAAAAAGTTTAAGTCAGTAAATATTTTCTCCATAAACAAATAATTTAAATCACCAGAAAATAAATGCTATGGTTGACCGAGCTAAGGGACTATACAAGTTCATACTGAAATTATACTCTGTAAATCACAATACCATGAAATTGCAGTCATTTTTTCCAAAACACGTATCTATAACAAAAACATGTTCTTTCAAGTAATAAATAATAGCATCAAAGTCATTGAACCAGCTAAAAAACAATGCCTCCTTGGTAACCTTTAACCACCAAATATAATAATAGAGCCACTATTGAATTGGGCCTAACGTGCTGAAACCTACTCTAGAACTGGCATAGCTTTGTGATCCATAAATGGCTTTTCAATGTCATCAAAAGAGGAGCTGAGGACTTCACACATTGATCGGCAGTATTGCAAAAGAGACAAGAAATGATGGGTTAATCAAGTCAAGGCTAAAGGCCCTGGGACTACCAGACCCCACACCTGAAACTTACAGCCTACAGCTGAGTGCCCAGAAGGGAACCATGCAGGACACAGTTCTCTCTGCTGACTGCTGAAAGGTTTCCATAGTGATACTTTTTACTAATTTATTGAATAACTTAACATTTACTTTTTTCCCAGCTTTCTTTTGCAAGCACTTTGAAACATATCCCCTTTTAAACTTTCAAATTAACTTTTACTGAACCAGAACCATTTATATCCAAGTGGAAACTGAGCATTGTTCCATGCAGATCTACATTTTATAAATGATCCTTGGAAATATATGAAAAAATTGACTTCAAAATCTCCATTTCATAATTTTCTTATATTGCTTCTAAGATAGGAAATGATACTATAAGATTTCTATGCCTCGCAAGTATATGTCGTGAAAGGTTAATTAAAATGTATTCTATAGTTAACAATTTTTTTAAAAAAATATCAAATTTGTTTAGTAATGAAAAAACAAAAACACTCAAACCAAATTTGAGGTATCAAATAAATGGGGTTTTTTGATGTTGTTAAAATGACCTTAATCATTCTGATTACTCTACATCTTCTTGTACTTAAATGCAAAAGACAGTGTCTATAAAAGCCGTGTCTACCATGAATAACAACCTCAATACAAAGGCAAAGTTTCTATGAAGCAGCATTCTTGTCTGCTTCTTAAAAAATTTACAACCAACTTTTAAAGTGTTTTCTATTTTGCATTATTCAATTTTTATTTTTCTAAGTAACTCAGCTAAATCTTATGATAAATAAGACCTGTGTAAAAATGGTAAAGAAAATTTTATTTATATTCCCTTCGTACCTACAAAATCACAAATCTGCTGCAAATGAAAAACGCCAAAATACTTGTAGAGATATCTGTGTATTCAATTTTATCCTTGTATATGATAAAGATATGTAGAAACATCTCATGTAGATTTCTGAACTCAAATACTTCCCTACCATATTGGAAAATTATATTTCTGAAACAGATAGTTTGAGTATACAAGTGACCCACCCGTGCCAAATCTCAGGGGTAGGACTGACATTTTTTTGTTTGCCCTTATTTAAAACTACCATTGCTTTAAGAAGTTGGTGTCAAGTGGTCACCACCCTACGTATGGTATAAAAAATTCCTCTGTGCATTTCCACGGTTCCATGAGTATGAGAAACCGAGTGTGCTTCCATTTACTTTACTTCAAACATTAGTTATTTTTGTGACTTACTGGTAAGGTAGAAAGCACTATGGTTTGAAATGAAGCTCCAGATTCTCCCAATTTAAAACCAAAGCGTGCACATTTTCAGGATAATATGTCTTCGGCAAGAAGAACATGCTAGCCATCACTGGTTTCCATAGCCAATTATTTCCCCCATGTCAGGGGATAAGGTATTGTTGAGTTGTTCCTAAGTTGGTATCTCCTTGAAGAAATGACGTAAGCCACCCTGTCTAGTAAATCTACTGGGAAAGGGGATGAAAATATAACATGTTAGCCTCACTTTACTAATGTCACATTCTGAATCAGAGAAATCTACATGCATGGGTACAAACACCCCTTAGATTTTATGCATCAAGTAGTTATTGAGCATTTGCTAAGTCCAGGCATTCTTCTACGCTCTGGAAAATCTGTTGTGAAGAGAATGAAGCCCCTGCCTACAGGATGATTCCATTCTGGAAGTGGCAGTGGGAGGGCCTTCCAATACTTTTGGTCATAAGTGTTTGCTCAGATTTAAGTTGAATTTCCTGGTGGTCTTTACATTGCTACTGTGTTTCAATGAAAAATTTGTTCTTCCAGCTTTATCCTGGGGTTAATAGTAGAAAGGGCCAGTGTCCTTTCATAGTAGGGGCTACATTGGCATGTGTTTTAGAGACCTTGCAGCAATGTTTCCCAATAAAAATTAAATTCACTCCAAGCTTATAAGGACACAATCAAGCTGAATCAAGATTCATCAATAAATTAGGGATAAGAATTTCAAGACTCTTGCCAGAGAATCTATTATATTCTTTTAACAATTGTAAAAGACTTAGTTTCCCTTTTAATCCATTTGTAAGTGAAATTAGAAATCCATTTGTAAGTAAATTAGAAATCCTTCAGAGTGATTTTTTTAAACAAACTTGAATATTATTATTTCGTCTTTTAAAAACTAAGCCTTCACTAAAAAAGCGCAAGATTGTATCTCTGTAATGTAAAGATCTAATGGTATCCATTAGGATGCTTTAGTACTCTTCTTTACTTCCCATTCAAAAGCATAAAGATTGCCTTAATACCTACACAGAAGAGTTTTGTGCAATTAATGGTTTAGATAGCTGCTCACTGAAGAAAGGAGTAAGATTTAATTATTTTTTGTTTTTAGAAAAAAAAATTCCTCCTGCAGTCTGCCTTTTAATGTTTATCCTCTCTATAATATACCCATGCTAATCTAACAATAATTGAGAATGCCTACTCAATTTTGTATTTATTGATTTCAACATATATTCTTACTTTGGAAAAATAGGTATTTCACATTCTAAAGATTTGATGGGCAGAGTCTAGAATCAATTTAGCTCTTAAAATAGACTTCTCATAAACAATGAAGTTACATATCTCTTTTTAAAATGAACTCAAGATATCACTTATTTATTCAGTAAGATGATAGCCCCCTCTCAAATCTAAATCCTTCCATATTTGTAGGGAAATGCTCCGCAGGTTTCAACATTACCTATCACTGCTCTTTTGATTCTTTCAATAATATGTGGACAGATTTGGGTACATTTAAGTCTAAACAGGAGGAATAGTCAAAAACTCTAATTGACAGAATACCTGTACTGCAGTTTCTCAGATGATTGTGTATGTGTGTGTGTGTGTGTGTGTGTGTGTGAGAGAGAGAGAGAGAGGGAGAGAGAAAGTGCAAGGGATATAGAGACAGCAAAAGAGATAGAAAGTGAGAGTTTTGCACAAAATTAAGCAAGAAAAAGAAATACGTGGTTATGCTTCTTAGCAAGGGGGTAACTTCCTTTTAGAATTCAACTTCCAGAGTTGCTGTGTCTAGGAGAACTATTATTCATCTTCTCCAAGCCTAGGCTTTTTCCCTAAATGCATAAGCTAAAAGATGGGCCTTTGATAAGTAATATTTAAAATTGATTTTATTTTATTGTTGCACAAAAGATTCTGCGAATTCCTTAATTCACTGTACAATCTAATTACAGCTTGATTTCTCAGTGGGAAAATATATTACCCTATCTTCTCAAGTTACTTTTTGATTATTATCTTCTATGGCTACTGCAGCCCTGGATTACAGCCCAGTCATTTCTTTCAGTTTAGTCCTCTCTGTAGCACTGAGTATTACAGTCGATTTGATCATACAGCATTTAATATTGATTATGCAACTGGTGAACAGACTGTAGTATTCAGGCCTGGCTGTTGTGGATACATTTCGTAGCATGTATTCATACTAATGCACCTTTGTGGGTAGGTTGTTGATAGTGATTAGAGTTGCCGGGAAGGTTTCATATTTAAAACTCATTGAGTTTACAACCATATGACAATTACAGGAACAAAAACCTGCTCTGCATCTAATTATTTTTCCAAAATATTTTTCATATATAATAATATCATCGAAAAGTATAAGTTTAAACTCTGTGAGTATTGTGCTCTGTTGAGGGCCGCTTTATCTTCTTTATTGTTTATTTTTTGACAAATCTTCTATGCTTCTTAAGAACTCCAGTTAATGTTGATGTGGGTGCTGACAAAGAGAATGATATGGGGTTCTTGTTTCAGAGAGGAGACCAAATCTAAGCAAATGAATGAAAACGCAGAAAGTAAAAGCTTACCTTTATTCTGTTTCTGCTCTCTCTTTTTTTGATCTCAGTGTCTTTCCTTTCTACCTCTCTGTCTCTGTTTCCTGATCTGTCTCTGCTCTTTCTACACCTCCCCTATCCAAACACAGACAGACACACACTTCCAGGGCTTTGGAGACCGGCCTCTGTAGAGTGTGTGACTACAGAAACTGGCCTTAATAACATGAGGTGCTAATTGTTTCTGCCTGCTGCTCCTGCCTCCAGCATCCTTTGCATCTGTCTTCAGAACCTCTCCTGCTCTGCTCACTTGGGAAGGCCAAGGCTTTGGCCAAGGGAAACACTCACACAATTGTAGTAGTGAATTCATGGTCTCAACTCAGAGTTAGGAAACCCTAAGATCAGTGTGCAGGACCTGTGTGCCCCCACCACCTGCAGACTACCACCTGTTCCCGCTCCGGTGACTCTTCAATACTGTGCTGGACTCAGCTGGGGTCATGGGCCACAGAGACTTTCTGGTTTCCAAGGTCTCCAGTTACACAAGGGTATCTTTATCATAAAGCTACTGTTTTCTTTTTTAAAATTAAATTTGCTATCTTTATTTTTTAAGTTAACAGTTGGTCATGTAGCTCTACTTTTGAGGATGACATTTCTTTTTCCAGTTAAAGACATAAAACTAAATGTAGCTTACGTATATAGACTCTGGGTCATATAGACTTTAGAAAAAATTTAAAAAAATTAATTGCAATGGTGTAAAATGTAAAATTTAAATTCGTTCTACATTTCACAGGCTTGCACAATGAATTCAGTTCTATAATATTGACTTTAGTTACACAAGATCTGTTGCGTTTGACTGGAGTCAGAATCCCTCCCCTAATGTAATTGAAAACATAACATTTGATAGATGATTTGAGATAATTTTAATTACCTTTTAAGAGAACCTTTGATTTAAAAATGAAAATTTCCATATTGATTTTCGAACTGCATATAAAATCAGTGTTCGAGCTTATTTTTAATACTTTTTTGAACCAAACTTTAAGACAGACTAAAGTATACACTGTTCAAAATTATTTAAGATGCTTTTTGAACATTCTCTCCAAGAATTTTCCATGAGCTGTAAGTTTTATTGCATTTCTGATTGGAGTTATGAAGAACAGTCAATAAAGGCACAAAGATGCCACCAAGAAAAGAAACAGAAAGAAACCCTAAAACAGTCCCAAGTTGATACAATATCATGATACAGATAAGATCATGGTGGGGTTGAATATCAAATAAGGCAACTGCTCATGCTAACAAAAAAAAGAGATGTCTTAGAGGACCCATCCACACTGCAAAACGAATGGCAAAGCCCTGTTAAATGTGACTTAGGTTTGAAGAATTTTGAAGACCATAACTGTTTAGTCTGCTCTGTAAACAGCATTTAAGGCTCCTTCTTATCTTGTTCCACACACAAGAAGAAGCTTTTTCGCTTTCGTTTGACAAAAGTATTTTCAACCTTACAGATGTAGGCAGGTAAAAAAGCCCTTTTCTCTAATAAAGACTTGGTTTCATTGTATGCATTATATCTGTGTTAAAACACAGCCACTCAATGTTAACTAAAACTGCATTGAGAGATCACTGATTCACAAGCATATTTTCATTTAATCAAAGACACCTGGTTTTTTGAATCTCTGACTCTAAATAATTCTGAGTATTTTTTTTTTCCTTTTTCTTTGATAAAGGACTTTCCTTTTCTATAGCTGGTGTCGTCAAAATGCATTGGTCCCCTCCACCCCCAAACCAAAGAAGTAAACAATATTCACGTAGAGGGAATATAACTTAAGCAATTCACAGAGTATACAAACATTTATTGGTACAAAACCTGCAACATGAGTTTTTTGTTAAATTTTAACAGTGTTTTCTCAAATCTTCAAAGCTTGCCTTGATGGTTTGCTGAAGTAATTGAACCACTCTTGAGTTGTTTTATATAGGACATCTTATCTTTCTTTCATTACCCAGGCTGTGGCTTCTTTTCTATTCCCATGAAATCCATGTACACACTTTAGAAGTCCTCCTGAACAAGCTCGCTTCTAACTTTCACAGAGCCCTTAGCACAATTTGAATACGAAAGAGATACTGAATAAAAAGCTTTAATCTCTTGTCTGTTATGCTGCTTTCTTGCCTCTCTTCATCTCCTCCTCTTCCAAGGGCTTTTCTGTGTGAGTAAAGTGAACACTTTCTGTTTTAAAGTGAAGTGTGATATTCAAGAAGATGCATTCGGTAGGCTGAGATCGGGAAGCGGCTCCTGTAAATCTCCTCTGTCAAAAATTTAGCTACATTTCTGCTGCATTGCCTTCTGTTTAAGTCTTTGCAGGTAAAAGATTAGTAAAGAGCTCTCCGTGAACAAAAATCATTCAATCAGCAGAATGTACAGGGAGTATCAAATGTGCCCTCCGCCTCAAATACTGTGGGGTTCTCTCCTCTGATACCTCTTCCCCTCGGTGAGCTGAAACTGCTTGAAAGGGTTTTCTGTTCTCTGGTCTCTTGTCAATTTGAATGCCAGGAAATGAGCCCCCTTTGTGAGATTAATTAATAGCAGGAGCGGATCGGCCGAGCCCAATCGCCACGCAACGGAGCTGTAATTGCTACTTTGTGGAAAGGAAAGAAAAAAAGTTTGGGTTGCCGTTTAAGAAGAGGGTTTAAGGAAAGTTCTTTGAACTAGAGGTCTCAGTGCACTGGATTAAGGCAAGAAGCAAGGAGGCCTTTGAAGTTTGCTAAGAGGTTTTGGAGGGGAAAAAAGTTGGGTGGCAAAGGGAGCTGGCAACATCAAAAGCGCTCTCACCGCTCCTCACCTGCTTAACTTCCGAATGCGGCCCACAGGCTGGAAAGCAGCCTTGCAGGTCAAGCGACCAGCCAGGATGGCGTGGGTGGGTGTTTGTTTATTTGCGCTGCTGACATGCACTGTTGCTGCAATGTATGTGCCGTATCTCAACTTAGAGGTGCTGATTTCAGAATCTGCTCTTGAATGCACATACAGAATGAACCTGCATCTGCCACGCGATCCCCCAAATTGATTTCTCTCATTCCTTCATGCCACCTTCCCTTCTGAGATCTGCAAAAACAGTTTGCAAAGTTTCCCTGCTTATCATTTAGCAATGATACATTGATAAGAGGAAAAAAGGATGAGATTATTACAGAAATAAAATCCATCCCGTCTGGAAATTAGAATTAGTGAATGCCATGTATTCTCAACAGAGACAATATCGCCCCCAAGGGGGTAAAATTGATTCTTGGGGGTAGGGGGGCTGCAAAAATTCTTAGCTATTAAAACCTTTTATGGCTCTCTAAAGGACTACAGTACATCAACGGATACACAATATATCTGAACTAATACAATTTCATGGGGAGGGACATAATTAGAAATAAAATACAAAGGCTCTTTAGGGGTCATAATAAAACAAATAATAAACCCTGAGGATCACTGGTATAAGCAAATTTCTAAAAAGTTGCATGAATTTCATTTCATAAGAATTGTGTATTGACCAGAAGTTAGCTCAAGCATATGTATTTCCCATTTTTATTTTATATGTAATAGGTCCTATCTCAATACTTCCAAATCTAATATTAAGATTTTTATTATTATTTTATTAGGTTTGTCAGACTGATGGCTTGAGAAGATCCACGTATTTGAATTGAAAACTTGAATAGATTTTACTTCTTACTATTACAATTTGTCTGCAAGCTCAGATTGCATACTTGATTTTTTAGAAAAAATAACACAGTTAATTCATCGGATTGTTTGACTACCTTGTGAAACATTACAAGTTCCAAACTTAGAATTTTAAAAATAATCTGTAGATCTGCATGTTTTGTTAATATAACTTATTGAATCCATTCAAACTTTGCATGGCATGCTTTTTCCTTAGGCTAATGAAGTTAGGTATTAATTTCAAATGATAAACAGTATTTAAGGAGAGGAGTTATAGAAAAAAAATGGACATTTATTGGCTAATGGGATTGTTTTATAACTCTCACTAATTTAAATTCAAGGGTTTTGCTTTCATTTTGAACTCAACTTTCAAGATAAATACATAAAATTTTAATTTAACCAAATGTGTAAATATTTAGGGGTATACTTTAATAATGAGAAGATCTTGTGTTCCTATGTTTTTAATCTATAATCATGCTGTATTTTTCTCCCATTATAATGACAAGGAATGTTTGAAAATCAAGAAGTCCAGTCTGGGCTGAGCAAACCAGAAACTTTTCTAGGCCTGCCTTGCAGCTAGACACCATTTTTCTCAGCATCATCACCATTAAGAGTATTATTCTTCACTGACCTTGAGAAAGAAGTTTTGGAGATTTTGCTTTAAGAAAAATTTATATACATGGGAATATGCATAGGGAGCCATGTCCTCTCTTTTCCAATGTGTTTGATCCAATGTGTTCAGAGAGATATTCAGTATAGTGACAGTCTCAGCACAAAGGACTGGTGACATTTCAGGGCTTCCTTTTCATTGACATCCAATACCACTTCGTGCTGCACAAGCAGGTTGGCCTAGCCTAGCATTCAGCCCACAGTGAGCAATCAATAAACGTTGTTGACTGACCTCCGTTGGTGCACCCAACACATCAACCCATGGACTCTGCAGCCTCATTACGGAACCATCTTGGGGGACATGCCATTTTGAAAGTTTTACAAATATTTTTAATACAATGAGTGAGCGAATGAAGTAGCTGGTAATTATGACTCCATTGCCAGAATTCCCAATCCCCAATCCTTCCAAACTTGCAGGAACACACGTCTCCGTTTCCAATGAATGCCACGATTCACCTCACTTAGCAGACATCTCTCCACTTCATGCAGAATAGAAATTATGGACATATAGAAATGTGTACAATATAAATGACTTGAAATATATGTTCTATAATATTGGCTGTACTGCAGTCTACTAGCTGTCAAAAAGCTGTATATAATTATGCTCATTAAGAAAAAACAGGAACATTCAATGACTTTTCTGCTGCCAGAATATTTTCTCTTCTATTATATCAAATATCTTAGTTTATGCCATGCATGTTAAAGTTTACCACTCCTTGAGGCTTGTAACTGCAACATTTTTGAGCTATCTGGAGGATTATAATTGCGTGCACACACCAATTATGGATTGGATTCAGCATTTTCAGATAACTTTCCAAATCGCAAAGACAGCACAGGGGTCTCTAGGCATTTTCAGGCCAGTTTGATTACAGGTGTAGTACATACAGGCTTGTTAGTTCTGTGATGAGGGCTTCCTTTCCCTGCTGGGTCTCTGGAAGAGAAACTGACCATTGCTTTTCACTAACAATTTCTTCTCATTCCCCGGAGATGCCTTAATGAGCCCCTCGGACATGGCCAAAGGCAATCTTGTTCTCTGGGCCAGTGAGGTGAAAAGCCAAAGCTTAACCTACCAGGCAAGCAATAATTAATAAGGTGTCTTTGATTCATCTCAATTCATTAACAAAGTTACAAGTTTGAGGGCCTTAAGGAACACAGTGTTTTTCTGTCATTTCATTTACAAGTATTGAATGAAACACCCATGCCAAGGTATGTTAAAAAAAATTAACTTACAAAGAAAATAAATGAATGTAGAATACTAATTGGGTGAAAGCAACTGACAGATACTGCAAAAGATTGATTTTAGGGAAAATGGAGAAATCTGTTTTCTGTTTATTTTAAGGACAGGAAATGAATACTGATTAGAAATGTATAGGCAGTTGCGTCGTGCAGCATTTGGTAATGTTTTCACTGGATATTTGATTTGTCTAAGTTTTTCCCAGATTTTAGATTGGATGCCAGTTATCAGAGTGAGTTTTTTGTCTAATAGTTAGTTGGACTTCCTTGGATACATGGCTCTTAAATTATGAGCATTTGCCATGCCTTCCTGTGGAAAAATAATTCAAGCACAAATGTCACATTGCAACAGAAAGAAATACCTCTTGTAAGTAGGCAAAATAAGTCTGAGATGATGTGGGTCAATTTCTGTTGGCTTATTTTTTTTTTCTAAGAAACTGTTGTGAATTTGTTCAAAAAAATATGACCCTTTTGGATTTGTAGGAATCTGGAAGTGCTATGCTATTATTCCTTAAATGTGCTGTCTATGTCTGTCTATCTATCTATCTATCTATCTATCTATCTATCTATCTACCTATCAATCATCTCTCTATCTGATAGATAAAATATCCTCAGATAGATATCCTCTAGGATAACAGCAAAAACAAAACAAAGCCATATTTCTACATAAGAAATGTTAGTTTTAGAAGAGTGTATTAGGATTCAACCCCGCAGAGAAAGAGAGGAAGTATCAATCACTGTGGGTGCACATGAAGATGTTCCTTAGTATTGCCATCCCGTTTAAGTCGGGGAGGGCACATCTCATCTGCATTTGTTGTGTTCCAGCCTTGCTAGGGGGCCTGCCTCCACAGTGAATAAGGTGACTGTGGAAACAGCTTGGAGGTGGAAGAAAGGCTATAGCAGAGTCAAACTGCATCCCTAATCAGCTTTGCTAGGCCACCACATGATAGCCTCTGTGAAGAAATTTAAAGACCCTTATGCAGTATCTCCTGGAACTGTGGACAGTGTACATGGGCTGGAGTCGAACTATTCTGATTCTTCACGGGAATTTTGGAAATGCAGTAGTGAGGTTGTAGTGACATCTAAAGGCAGACTCTTCAACTTGTACTGCACTTCCAGACAGCTTGCTCCTTTTTACCAATGCTTCTAATGATAGCTTCTGACAAATTTCTCCTAAAATCTGCACAAAGCAGCTTTACCTCAGGTCTTCTCTTTTCTCAGTCGATATCGTTGAGAGTGGGAATTTTCTTGCCATCTGTGAATTCCTCTCTTGTGTACAATATTCCATCATTTCTGTCGCTACTGCAAGGTTGTCTTCTCCTCTGAAACTAAGACCCTTAACAATTATTTGGCCTCATCATCTTGAGGCCAAACCAGGTTAAAGTATGTAAACCACACCTTGGGTGAGAACCTCCACTGCCCTGTGCCAAGATTCTGCCTTGGTGGCAATTACACAGCTGGCTGGCTATGTAATGCTCCCTTTCCTGCGTTCCTGGAGCTAACAATATGCTCCAGAGGCTGTATAAATTTCCTCTGAGGGGTAGGCTTTGTCCGAGCCACCTGCTGCTATCATGAATTGGATGCAACTGCCTTGCCACTTGGCAAAAGGAAATACGCACTTTTAATGTTGGGTGCCCACACTTAAACTGTGTTTTTTTCCTTCTTCTTTCGATAAAATGAACTTTACCTTTAGCTTTTCTTTTTCTTTTCTTTTCTTTTTTTTTTTTTTTTGCATCCTCAGTTCTGTAGGCTTCTTCCTCCCACTTCCTCACTCTTGGTAGGGACTTTTAACCTTACCCTTGACTATCCTGCAAAGGGGGCTGGCTTTTCACCACCACCTCCTCCCCAAGCATCCTGGCTGTGGCCATTTCAGTGACCTCCTGTCTTGTTTTTGGATGAGTCCCTCAGTCTCTTGGTGTGCAGAGCGGTGAGCCTAAAAGTTCTCATACCTTGATTTGCTTTTACCATCCTTAAACAATCAGATGCATCCCATTGGTAAATCTGGACAAGGGCAAGAAAATTAGACCATGTACACAAGGCAACAGGGTACTTTGCATGCAGGTGATTCCCAACAATAAGAAAACCTGAATTATTGCTCTCCATTGAGGGGATGGCAGTTTTTCTTTTCTTTTTCTTCTTTTTCAATGGCCTCAGTGAAAGACCTATAAAGTTGCATTGAATAGTTGGAAGATAATAACACTAGCGGTAAATGTTCCTGCATAGGTCCACCACCCTGCCCCTGGCAGTAATCCTGGCCTTGGGGATCTGAAATTTCCTAAAGATGTATTAGTGTCGTATACACATGTGCTCTTGTACGCTCATAATCCTTTTCACTGGCTTCTTAGCTGCATGCTTTGTATTTAAATTTTCCTTCTGACCAAGTAAATCTCTTTGGATGAAGTGACAGGATCTTTTCAGCACCCATAGCTGGTGACAGCTGGTGGAGAAACTCTGAAAGGCTGCAAAGTGCTCCTTACTAGCTTTCTTCAAGACCAGTGCCAGCCACCAGCTGAGCGATTTCTTAGTTCTCCCTTCAGGCATCAGTCAGTTGAAGAGGCTCATAGTAAATGCTAAAATATAATAGATATTAATATAAAAGACAATATCTGGACTTCTGGCTTAACCATGCCTTTAATTAGGTACTTATTTATCACATGTGAACGTGGAAACTTTTCATTAATTCTAGTGCAACCCTTTATTAGTACTGTATGAAGTATATTCTAGCATCTGAAATGCAGTGAAAACGGCTTTGAAAGCAGTGATTGCCGATAACCTTTGGGGAAAAAAAAAAAAAACAGCTCGCAGGGCCAGATGCATGCTGTTTCCCCTTCTACACTGAAGTTTCCTTGTGAATTTTAACTTGTAATATATTCTGTTGTTTTAAACGAAAATTGAAAGATGTCTCTTTTTGTGGGGAGAGGGTCCCTGTGGCTCACTGCCATTGTTAGATTAAGTAATGAGGTAATGAGAAAGATTCATCCTAAATAAGAAACTAGACTTCGAATTAATGTGAGCATTAGCAGTAAGCTAGACCCCATGTGGAACTGTTTAGTTTCAAATAGTTACCTAACCAGATACCAGGTCTATATTTTCTGAAAAAGCAAAATAAAATAATATTTTCAGGGGGAACACAAGATAATCATTTCATAGCAACATTTCGTTGTCATTAGGATTTCTTTATAAAGCTGGATATCTAACATACCTAATATCCTTCTAGGAATTAAACATCTGCCAAAATATAAAACACATCTAAAATGTAAAGTAATATACCATTTCTAAAGATGTCTAGCTATAGATTATTTTTCACATACTTTTTCCTTTTACCACTTTTGCTTACTCTCTTCTTAATTTTTTGAAGCCTGAAAAGAGTTGAGAGAGTATTTTATTATTTTTCTCTGGATACATATAAATTATCCCTTGAAACTAGGCTTTCATGGAGGAAATATTTGTTGCTATATATTATGTCCATGTGGAGATCTGACAGAGCATAGACTAAGTCAAGCAGATGGCCAGATAGGTTGGTTATTCCAGAACTTTGAGAAGTCTTGCTTGAGACAAATTATTTGACAGTGCAAAATTAATAGCAGAGTCTACCATTCTGCTTTGGTAACAAAAAATTACATAGAAATGAAAACTTTTCTTCACGCATGCGGAAATGTGTGTGTGTGAGTGTGTGTATACATAATCTTCCTCTTGCATTTCCAATGCTTTTTAAATTGATATAATTTTACTATTAAATAAATCTGACATCCTGAGAATGTTTCAATAAACTTGAATACTATATTTCATGCTATGATTGAGTTTTACAGAAACTGTTACACTTGAATCTACTAAGTTAGAGATGAGAAAATAAAATCAAAAATAAAAGAAAATAGTTGAACTTTACCTTATATTTCAAAGTTCAAAATGATGGACTGGCAGCAAAACAGGTTCTGTGACTTTTGTGGAAGAGATTGGTTTAATTTGGAGTTTTAATTCCTGAATTTTTATTTTTGTTGTTCTGCATTTAGCATTCCAAATTTTCTTACATCTGTACCCCTGATTGGGAGGAGGAAATGTTGTACAGGATGGGAAAAGAGAATCGGAGCGTTTTACAGGTATAAATACATAACTGAGCCCTCAAAATAGGCACTTTGCAAAACATCAAATGATACCTTTTTCTGAAATATGAGGAAAATTGCCAAACTCAATAATTACGGTATGTTATAAGAATATTGAACTGTCAAAAGAATAACATTTCTCCTAAAATCAATTAAAATAAGCAATCTGCTAATAATAAAATTAGAATCTGAGTTTGTCATTGGTGATGGTGGTGTTTGAACCAAAAATGCACATGGGCTTTCAAATATTCAAGTACTTCACCATCATGTTTTTGCACCTGATGAATTATTAATACAGGGCTTGTGCTGGGCTCACCAGCTATTTCTGAATGCCTATTAGTAAGTCACAATTTGATGTGTCACCATGAAGGGTGAAGGGGGGATGGCTAATAAGAATATAATCTATTCATCAGTGGGTATACATTGATATGAGTTACTTGATCTGCTTCGTTTTGCTTTGGGTAAATTATTTGAATGAGCTTTGTGATTTTGTGTGAGAAATTGGTTGTTTTTGTTTGTTCTGTTTGTTGTTTTCTGATTCTTGTTCTTAGAGGCAGGCATGCATTCATGTGTGCGTGTGTGTGTTTTAATGGACAGTTTTGTGTGCTGTAATTTTTTGGACTTCTTTATACCAAATATTTCAAATGCAAACATACACACACATATATGTACTGAATACCTGTATTTGTGGTATCTGTTTACATTTTCTGTCATGTAGTCATTAAGCACACAACGTAGACTTAAAGGATGTCAAAACTGACAGCCTCAGCATGATTGATGACGCTGTGGTAGACTGATTCTTACCAGGTGTGGTGTGATGGGAATTCAAATGTTGTTCAGAGCTCTTATTTGTGTTAGTAAAGTTTTGCTTTTCTGTAAGTTTTTGGGCAGAAAGAAGGCAGGGGAAGCTTCTGAACCAGTAATTGTAAACCCTTGTTTAAGATATTTTGAATAGGTTAAGAAAAAATTATACATGGGATTTTTTCCCAACATGAATATCTGATGCATGTTATACATTTTCATGTAATTTACTTTTCAACTCACACCTCTGCAGTCTCTTATATTATCAGGATAAATATTTTCAAAGATTTAAAATTACAGTTGCCGTTATTGATTTGGGTAAACACACATCCCATTTATTCTCTTAACTGGACAGAAGCGATTACTCCCTGCCTGAATCCATGAAAACACCAAACCAACATTTTAATTGAAATTTCATTTAAAAATCTTGAGCCAGCTGCAAGTTTGAGCGAGTGAATGTGTCATTATCTGGCCTCTACGCATGCAGTGCCTCCTCTAAACTAAATCCAAGAGCTCAGATTGGCCCTTACTGGACAATAGCCACCAATGCAAAAGAGCAGAGATCTCTTTGACTGCCCTGGATTTCGTCGCCCTCATGCTCAACTCGGTGGCTGACTGACACCAGGCACCAGAGACGAACCTGAACAGGAACCACATATGCACCATCAGAATGAAGTTCACTCACTTTCCATAATTGAATTCAGTGTTTTCTGATAAAAACTTTTCTTTCTTTTTGGCCATTTAAAGTAGGAATGACAGTGCTAAATGGGTAAATTTATGCCCTGAGTAATTTCAGAAAATGGAATTCTGTGCCTCAGGATGTTGTCAAGTGTGATCTGTCATTAACGGAGGGGAACTGGCAACTTAAGTCATCAATGGTCGTAAGGAGAGCGTCCTAACTTCACTCCCATCCTTACTCGCCTTTCCAAAGAGCACTCACTCAACTCGGTCTTTGGATGTAAGTGGTCTCAAAAGGTTGTCCCATGATCTGCAATATACGATGTTCCTCAACCAAATTGTCAAGGAAAATTATAAAACACAGCAATTGAATGTCTTCTTTTTTTGCCCCTTTGACTTGTTCTCAAGGTTTCAGGTAAGCCATAGAGATAAGAGAAGAGGCACTTTCCTCAGACTAAAATGAGAGGGAGCTGACTGTGGAGATTCAACCATCTTTATTCAACAGGTGGTGTAACTACTTCACGGACACTCTCCTACCCTCATGGCCAGGAAGCTGAGAGAGCTTCTCAGCAGCTGTAGTTGGACAGTGCTCATTAACACAAACAAAACAGCATTTCTTCCTAGATTCCTAGATTCTTTGTACTACATACTATTTACAGGACTTTTTATGACAAAAAGTAATTGCCTGGCCACCAACTAAATTTCCCAATACTTGTTTTCTCTGTTATTTATCTTGACTTTTACCCGATTATCCCTTGTTTCAACCCTGCTGCCTGATAAATAACCACAGTATGTCCCCCATTTTGCCCCATCCTTCCCCATCCTTAACCCAATGGTTCTATGCTTCCGTTTCCTCTGCCCTTTCTCATCAACTCTTTTTTCGTTTTTGCTTTTTTTTTGCCCCTTTTGGAGTTGGAGTCTTGCTCTGTCACCCAGACTGGAGTGCAGTGGCACGTTCTCAGCTCACTGCAACCTCTGCCTCCCAGGTTTAAGCAATTCTCCTGCCTCAGCCTCCAGAGTAGCTGGGATTACAGGCACCCGTCACCATGCCCAACTAATTTTTGTATTTTTAGTAGAGATGGGTTTTCACTATGATGGCCAGGCTGGTTTCAAACTCTTGAGCTCACGTGATCTGCCTGCCTCAGCCTCCCAAAGTGCTGGGATTACAGGCATGAGCCACCACACCTGGCTGTCAATTCTGTTTTCTTTGCCTTAGAGTTAGTATCTCAGTGTCATCTTTCTGGTCTACTCTGTTAACCACTATGGCCTGTTTTTCTTGATTTTGGAGTTATTCAGTTAGACAAGGGACACTAAACCAGTCTTAAGCTCTTTCCAGGAATATGGGAAGTTGCCAAAGTGCCCTTTACTTGAGTATTAGAAGTCAGGAAGAACAGCAAGGCAACAACTTTTGAGTTCATGCCCAGTGCAGAGCACTGCGGACATAAGGCAACAAAGAACTGAGAGCTGGTTGGAGAGAGACCAGGCATGACTTCGCTGGTGTTGGGCACAGGGCAGTTCCTGTCACTGCAATAGTTTCATGATATAGGGCAAGGTGACTTAACTTGTGTGCTTTAGAGAAATATTGGGAACCAAAGACAAAGTCATTCATTTGTTTGGTGGGATAAACTCTTAGTCAGAAACAACAACAACAACAACAACAAAGCGAATCCAGCGTATAGATTATATGGGGATATAATAAAGGTTTGCAGATAAAGACGAATACTATGTACTCTTACTAAATAGTACAATTAGAGGAAGTATATAATTAGTTTCCCAAATAGGATATACTTGGAAGTGAAGAGCTGCTCCTAATAATCACATAGGTGCAGCAGGTACACAGGTATACACCAGGACCACCCAATACATCAAAACTTATTTTCACCTTAAATATATATCTTTTTTTTCCCCCTTTGGAGACAGAGTCTCGCTCTTTTGCCCAGGCTGGAGTATGGCATGACCTCGGCTCACTGCAACCTCCACCTCCTGAGTTCAAGTGATTCTCCTGCCTCAGCCACCTGAGTACCTGGGACTACAGGCGCCCACCACCACACCCAGCTAATTTTTGTATTTTTACTAGAGACGGGGTTTTACCATGTTGGCCAGGCTGGTCTCGAACTCCTGACCTCAAGTGACCTGCCCCTTTCAGTCTCCCAAAGAGCTGGGATTACAGGTGTGAGTCACCGGCCCCCCATCTTAAATATATAATTTATTTCACAAATATCCAATGAGAACTTGCAGTGTCCTGAATTTGTGATATAGGGATTGCTGATTGGGTATTAACAGGTGTCTATCTGGAACTTGCTGGAAATCCACCCACTAAGCTGTTAAGGAAAACTGTTCCTTGGGAGGAGTCTCACTGGAGGAAATCCTCTACAAACACACCTCAGGGAGATGTCAGGAAGGCTGTTAGCCACAGAGTGCTGCTGGCCACCATGCACTATAGGGACACTGTGCTGGAGAGGCTGGCATGCTGCAGGAGCCAAGCACTGGGAAGCTCTGGGCACTGCAGGAGCTGGCTGGAGAGTACAGTGGAAGCAGAAATCATAGCCCTTTTCTCCTGTAATATCTCTCCAGAGGCCTCTACCAACAAAACTTAATGTCATGCTAGCTGGTGAAAACAAAGATTCAAAGGGCTCAGATGCATTTTCACAGACCAGGCAATAAAGGAGGAAATTAGAGCTGAGAGGCAATAAACTGATAACTGGCCCACACAATAAAGCATATCACCCACAGACCCGCTCCTCAGAGCCATCTCTTTGGACTGCTTTGGTTTTAGGTTCTTCTAGTGCTTACTTACAGTATTAAGCTAATACTTGTAATTCTTGGTATATCTACTTTAAGTGTCATCTACTAATAGCATACTATGAAAAATGAGAAATGTGGCCTATTTTACCACCCCTTTCTCATCTCAGTGTTTCGTAATTATGATGGTAGTCACCTATGAAATGTTAAATAATACACTTAAGCCTTATTTCCACCCATTATACTTGGACACCATTTTCTTTTTCTTTTCTTTTCTTTTTTTGAAACAGGGTCTCATTCTGTCACCCAGGCTGCATGCAGTGCCTTGATCTCACCTCACTGTAACTTCTGCCTCCCAAGTTCAAGCAATTCTCCTGCCTCAGCCTCCTGAGTAGCTGGGATTATAGGCGCCCACTACCACACCCAGCTAATTTTTGTATTTTTAGTAGAGACTGGGTTTCACCATGGTGGCCAGGCTGGTCTTGAACTCCTGACCTCAAGTGATCTGCCTGCCTCAGCTTCCTGAAGTGCTGGGATTACAGGTATGAGCCACTGTGCCCAGCCAATTGGACCACATTTTCTGACTCCTCACTATATAACATGAGAAATACCAAAGCCTGAGTATCTTCTTTCATGTGTCCTCTCCTCACTAGCATACTCAGTTCTTCTCAGGCTTAATATCACTTTTCCATTCCTACATTATATTCTGTTTAGTTATTATAATTAAACCTTCTGTCCTTTTCCTGGTAGTTGCACCTAAGAACTGAAACCCGAATGTACTGCATTCTTAGTGTCATGATTATGTGTTACTTATTGGTGTGTTACTTATGGAAGCACTTGGTGATGTAATTGTATCTCTAAGAGCAAATATGTAAACATTAAATGATAAATGTGCTATTCTTGTGACCATATTGTCATTAAAATGGCTTTTTTTTTAGAAAACTTGTCCAAGTAAGAGTGAGTAATGGAGTCAGATGGGTCAAATCTAATTCTAATGTAGAGATTTTGAACAAAATGCTATAATTGAGCTATGATTTTTACCGTTACATCTTAGTAGACTCGAGATTAAAAATACAGATTATTAGCTCATAGAAAATTCATTTGTGTGCATTGCATCAAGTCAAGCAATATAGAGCCTAGAGATGCTCCTGTGCTTCCCTGCTTTCTTGCACCATTGTCTGTGCTTATAGAAATATGCTCATGATTTTAGTTTTTTAATGGAATTCTGTTATACATATTATCTGTTAACTTTTTATTTTGAAAGTACTTTTTGATTGACAGGTGTGTTGCAAAGATTTCACAGGGAATTCTCATATGCCATATACCCAGGTCCCCTGATGTGGTATCTTTTATAAAACAGCACATTTAGCAAAACTAAGAATTAGCACCAATTTAGTAATATTAACTAAATCACAGACTTTATTTAATTTCCAGCAATTTTTTTTCCACTAACGTCCTTGTTTTCTGTTCTAGGATCCAATCTGGGGTATCACATTACATATCTCTCTAAAGCGATTATCTTAGATGTAGAGTCCCATGGATCTGTTCCAGGATCCAATCAGTTATGTATCTACCATCCCAGTACCACCTCGCACAGTTCCATCATCCATGAAGCTCTGTAGGAGTCAGCTTCTCCCCAGTCCCTAAACCCTAACAACCACTGAAAGGGTCATCGTCTCTATAGTTTGCCTTTCCCAGTATGCCTTATAAATGGAACCATGCAATATGTAGCCTCTGAATCTGGCTTCCTTCACTTGATAAAATGCATTGAACATTTATCCACGCAGTTGCATAAGTCAATAGCTTGTCCCTTTACATTGCTGAGAAAAAATAGATGGGCCACAGTGTGTTTATCCATATGCCTCTTAACATCTGGGTGATTTTCCATTTTGAGATATCACGAACAAAGTTACTATAAACATCCATGTACACATTTTGGTGTGCATATAAGTTTTTAATTCATTTGAATAAATAGGAGTAAAAGTGCTTGGTCCTAGAGTATGTCTAACTTTATGAGAAAAAATGCTAAACTACTTTTCAAAGAGGTTGTATTTCCTTTTGTATTTCCTTCAAAAATGAATAAGAGTTTCTTTTGCCTGCATCACTAGTATTGTCAGGTTTCTATTGCTGCTATCACTGTTTAGTTTAGTTTTGCCATTCCAATAGGTTTCAAATGGTGTCAAATTATAGTTTTAATTCCTTTTTCCTAATGACTCATGATGTTGAACATCTTTTCGTATGCTTACATGCCATGCCATCCATTTATCTTCTTTAGTAAAATGCCTGTTCAGAATGTTTTCCTCACTTTTTATTGCTTTCTTTTTTTTTTTCTTTTCTTTTCTTTTTTTTTGAGACAGAGTCTTGCTCTGTCGCCCAGGCTGGAGTGCAGTGGCCAAATCTCAACTCACTGCAAGCTCTGCCTCCCAGGTTCACGCCATTCTCCTGCCTCAGCCTCCCCAGAAGCTGGGATTACAGGCGCCCGCCACCTCACCCGGCTAGTTTTTTGTAGTTTTTAGTAGAGATGGGGTTTCACAGTATTAGCCAGGATGGTCTCGATCTCCTGACCTCGTGATCCGCCCATCTCGGCCTCCCAAAGTGCTGGGATTACAGGCTTGAGCCACCGCGCCCGGCCTTTATTGCTTTCATAGTGTTGAGCTTTAAGGACTGTTACTATATTATGAAGACAATTCTTTATCAGTAATGATTTGTAAATATTTTCTAATAGTCTGTGAATCATCATTTTATTATCTTAACAGTGTCTTTCACAGAATAAAAGTTTAATCTGGGGCAAGTGTAATTTATCAAATTTTGTTTTTTCTTTTCTGGTTTGTTCTTTTAGTGTGATATTCCTCAAATCATTGCCAAATGCCAAATCAGAGAGATTTTCTCCTATGCTACTATATATTTATGTTTAAGCCTATGATCCATTGAGTTAATTTTTATAAAAAGTGTAATGTATCTTTTAAAGTTTACTTTTCCACATATGTATGCTAATTTGTTCCAATATCTTTTGTTGAAAATATTATTTCTTCATTGAATTGTCTTTGCACTTTTATCAAAAGTCAATAAATTATATCAGTATGGGTCTATTTTGGGGTCCTCTATTTCATCCATCAGTTTATGTATTTATCATTTCATCAATATTTTACTGTAATGATTACAATATTTTTATAGTACATCTTAAAATTAGATAGCTTGAGTTCTTCAACTTTATTCTTGTTCAGAGTTGTTTTTTCATATTGTAAGTCACCTGACTCTCCATATAATGTTAAAGTTAACTTGTAAAAAGCTATACAAATTTTTTTGTTGAGTTTTTCAATGGGACTGCATGGAATATATAGATCAAATTTCTGTGAATCAATGATTTAATTATACCGAGTCTTCTATGAACATGGTATGTATCTCTATTTATTTAATAATATTTATTTCTTTCATCAATGTTTTGTATTTTTAGGAGACAGATCCTGCATTTATTTTATTTTTACCTATTTTATTATTCTTCTGCAATCATAAGTGGTATTTGTTTTATATTTCAAATTTTAATTGTTCATTGCTCTTATATAGGAATATGGTTAAATTCCAAATATGGAATCCTTGCATCTTGCCAACTTGCTAATCTTATTAGTTCTAGGAGCTTTTTTTGGTAGATTTTGGGGGACTCTTTTTACATAGACAAATATATTATCTGTGAAGAGAGACAGTTTTTTTTTTTTTTTTCCAGATCTGTATGTTTTGTTTTTTCTTTCTTTTTCTGTGTTCTTGTCTGATTGCACTAAATAGGTTCCAGTACAATGTTGAACAGGAGTGGTAAGAACATACATTCTTCCATGGCAGATGAGAACATCCAGTCTCTTATCATAGAATATAGTGTTAGATGTAGGTTATTGAAAATATCCTTTGTGAAGTGAAAAAAATTCTTTTTTATTCTTAGTTTGCTGAGAGGTTTACTTAATTATTATTATGAATGGGTGTTTAATTTTATTAAAAGCTTTTTTTGCATCTATTAAAATGATTATATGTTTTCTCTTAAATAGTCCATTAATATGGTGAGTTGTGTTGATTGTTTATTCAGTGCTAAATGTGACTTCATAGGGCTGGTGTGAATCCAACTAAGCTGTGATGTATTAACCCTTTTACATATTACAAATGTAATCTGGTAATATTTTAGTGGATTTTTGCATCTATAATTATGAGAGATTATGTAATTTTTGTGTATGTGATGTCTTTGTCTGGTTTGGGGATGATTTGGAAGTGTTCCCTCTCATTCTACTTTCTGAATGAAGTATGGAGAATTGGTATTATTATCTTCCTTAAGCGTTTAGTGTAATCCAGCCGTAAAACCATCTTTTTTTCTTTTTAAATTTTTGGCATGTTTTTAACTGCAAACTTAATTTTGTTAAAAAATAGGACTATTCAGGTTATCTATGTTTTGTTGAATGAGTTTTGGTAGTTTGTGTCTGTCAAGGGATTGGTATATTTTATCTAAGTTGTTCAATCTGTGGGCAGAGAATTGTTCATGATACTCACTTTTCAATTCCTTTTAGCATCCTCCAATCTTCGCTGAGGTGGGTCTGTGTGTTGGGGCACGCTTTTAGTGCTTCCGCAGGTGGTTTAACACTTTGTGTTAGTCTTTGCAACTTGCTTGTACAGAGCATCAAAGTTAGCCAGAAGTGAGAGATTAGGGCCTTCTCAGGTTTTTCCTATGCACATAAATGGCAATGTGCATGCACATGGCCTTCTACATTCCCAGAATCATGTCGTAGCTTTTCAAAGCCCCCCTGTTTGTTTTTCTTTTACCTTTTGTCAACCTTAAATAATGATATTTAGAACATATGATTAAGTACAGAGTTTATTCAAGCACAGAGCTTGAGGATGGCCATACGAGAAACACAGGCTTTAAATGAATGGGCTCCACATTCCCCAAGTGGAGGAGTTAAGGTTTCACTTATATAGGTAGAAATAAAGAAGTTTCAGCAGAATCACAACACTTTCCATACAAGACCAGGTGCATGTGTCACAGTGGTTTGGTTGGTTACAGATTGCTATATTCCAGGGAAGATTATTAGTTTCTGAGGCCAGGTAGTTTTGCCTCTGGTGTGTTTGGTCTTAATTACTTACGGAAAAAAGAAAAAAAAAGGCAGAAGTTGGCAACTGCATGTCACATGTCTCAGGCTGCATAGCCACATTCCTTCATGGCTCAAGATAATTTAAAGTTCCAAGAGCTTTAAGCTTAAATTAAGTTTATTTAATTTTACAGTTCTTTGCTACCCCAAATTATTTTCCTTGCCATTTTCAACTTCTAGAGGTTTCCTTCATACCTTGACTTGTGACCCCTAACTTCTTCTTCAAAGTCAGCCACATAACATCTTTATATATTTTTTTCTCTCGCTCCTGTAGTTTGAAGTTTGTGTATGTTAAATCTTTTACACCTATATTTATTATGGTATTCGTAATCCACTCACAAGTTTTCTGTAGCACAACAGATTAGTGCTATTTACTTATAGTAAAAAATACTCACAAAATTCCCCAGCACCCAAATTTTTTCTCTTGAGGTGACGTGATAAAGGACAGATGTCATCCTACATGTAAGGGATTCTTGCTGTAGGTGAGTAACCCCCTAAAACGTGAATCTGAATGTTTAAATATAAGATACACATGACTGCTCACCCTTCCTCTTCTGAGAGCCTTTTCGGAAACATAATGGAAAGGATCCTAGGTTCTTACTCTTACCCTTTAAAATGTAAAATATTTCCATCAGGAGAAAGACAAGATTCATGTCCCCTGCTCTATAATTCAGGAATATCACTATGTTCCTGGAGTTTTCTCCTCCCCTCACCATTAAAATGTAAATATTCCAGGAAGCTAAAATTATCTATTCAGTCATAAATTAACTTCTAAAGCTTGTCTGTCTTTTAGCCCAGATTTGAAGTTTCAATAAATTTGTTTAGTAAGCTCTAATGGTCCAAAAATATTTCACAATTGTCACATGAGACATTTCCATTATTCTTGGACCACAAACCACTGGTGTTACCAATTATATTAGGTGCTGGAGATACAGAGTGGAATCTTCTAAATCCTGCCATCTGTTGCATGCCATAGTTGGTTTGGCTCTCTATGACTGAGTCATGCCCCAGTCCATTTGCATGTGGAGCCTGAAACAGAAAACAAGGAAGTTGGTTTCCATTACCCGGATGTGCTTCATATATAAAACAAAAGTGCTAACAAGTAATAAGAGTAATAATGGTTAAAAACAAACAATTCAGTAAAACTGAATGCCTATATGTAGGAGACTGATTAAATAAACTATGGCAATATGCATACTCAGAAGATTATGCAGCTATATAAATAAATGGAGTTAAATATTAATATATTTTACTAGAAATAAATCTATGATATTTCAAATGAGAAAAAGTTAAAAATAATATGTGGCATATAGGGCTTCCAGATCATCTTGAAGATATAGGAAAGCTAAAAATGTCCCACACTTACGAGAAAAAAGCGGGATGAAATCTAAATTAAGAATTTTCCTTGAACTTTTTCAGAGAAATGAAGGACACATAATCGATGTGAAAGCTGAGGAGAAACAGATACTTGCAGAGAGAAACAAGTGTCACCCACACCATTAAGTTAATGATAGTATACAGCCAATCCTTGCATCTGCTTCCACATTGCCTCTGAAATGGCACTTTAGAAAATTATGTTAAGGCACGGTGGCTCAAGCCTGTAATCCCAGCACTTTGGGAGGCCGAGGCAGGCGGATCACGAGGTCAGGAGATCGAGACCATCCTGGCTAACATGGTGAAACCCCATCTCTACTAAACACACATACACACACACACACACACACACACACACAATTAGCCGGGCGTGGTGGCAGGCTCCTGTAGTCCCAGCTACTTGGGAGGCTGAGGCAGGAGAATGTCATGAACCCGGGAGGTGGAGCTTGCAGTGAGCCGAGATTGCGCCACTGCACTCCAGCCTGGGCGACAGAGCAAGACTCTGTTTCAAACAAACAAACAAACAAACAAACAAACATACAAACAAAAAACTGTTCTTCTCTTGACTTTATATGATTTTTCTTAGTACCTCTCAGAGTCAGATACACTGACAGTGTAAGCAACCCCATCGGTGAAGTAGAAAATAAAAGATGAATAAACATAATATATGTTATAAATATATATGAGCAACTCACCAAGAAATTGAGATAATTTTTAGCTATTTCCCTAAAAAGAAGCATTACTGCTTATTTTGGTCACTTATTATTTTCTTTTATAAATTGTCTAAAAAGCTCAGTGTAGAGGCTCTATATTAAGCTTCAATAAATGGGCACTTATAACTGGATCCAGTCCACAAAACTGCTCCAGTAATTTTCTCTCTCCTATATAATTGTCATTTTTGTCATCATTGTCTTGGTGGAAGTGTTTATTTGTGCAACAAAAGAGACTATCCTATGAATGAAAGAAATTGGCAGAGCTTTTGGTATTAACTACCTGTATCAGTTCATAGTTTCCCCTGCCAACATTTCTAAAAGTCTCTTATATGTGTTGTTGATAATATCTTAATATACTATATTGGTAATTTTTTTACATGTTAGTTATATCAAAATTTAATATCAAATTTTATATTCTACAGATATATGTATGTCTGAATATATGTTTATATATTTTAAACTTTATAGACTAAAGAGATTCAGACCTCATATTCCCAGAACAGGCTTGAAAAAATCTTTGGTTCCATTCAAACTTTGTGGATCACATTTTATGTATGGCAACCCACATGTGGAACCTTGATGAACGGCTTCTTAGTTTGCACCTTACACAAAAAAACCTCACTGACAGAATGAGTACAGGCTAAAATTCAGTTTACTGTGTATTTACCATGCTTCATGTCTTTAAGTTGTATCAGGTGAGAGAGGAAAAGTTACTTTATTCTTCACACAAAGCCATCAGCTCACTAATTTAAGACCCCTCATGTCTAAGCCCTCAAGTCTGAGACCTTCCAGGAAGTTAACCCTTTTCTAATTTGTACAATGACTTGATATAATTGGTGACCTCTTCTGTATTCTTAAACAGAGATTTCCCATAATGGCTTACAAGTGTGGTGGAATATCAAACCCCATCAGCTCTTGGAATGGAAAATAAGTTCTCGGACAAATCTAAGACCTACCAATAATAAAGACAAAAACAAACAAACAAACAACAACAACAAAAACACATCCCTGTTATAGTGAACAGACTTGGACTTTAAAGCAACCGAATTATATACTAAACAAATAGAGAATTTGTACCAATATTTTCAAAATCAAAATAAAATGTAATGAAAATTCTAGAAGTAAAGAGAATTAGAACTAAATAAAATTTGTCTAGAAAAAATAAGATCTTACATGTGCTTAGAAGCAGATTGCATTTAGCTGAAGAGAGGATCAGTGAACTGGAAGATGATTCTGTAGGAAATACTTAGAGTAAAGCACAGACAAAGAAGAATAAAGAATAATGAAAAGGGAATAAGAAATGTGGTGTGTGTGTGTGTGTGTTTGTTATACTGAAATATCTAATTCATTTTTTATTGTAGTCACAAAAGTCTAAGAATCAATGAGATAGAAACAATATCAAAAAGATACTGACTGAAAATGTTTAAAACTAGTGAGAGATATCAAATTGCATATTTCAAAAGTACTATAAACTCTAAGCATAAATACCAGAAACAAACTAATACAGCTTTCAAAAAGAATATAAAAGAAAAAATATATAGGCATATAAGAATAGAAATACAGAAAACCAATGACAAATACTTAAAGAGTAGACAAAGCCAAGGATGGATAAAAACCAAAAGGTACATTATCATCAAAGAAGCAATAGTAAGACTGGCAATTAACTTCTTTTAAAACATGGGAAGCCAGGAAGCAATGAGCTGAAAGAAAATAAAAATAACTGGTGAACTGGTATTCTATACCCAGCTAAATGGTCCTTAAAAAAATAAAAGTAAAATGAGGACATTTTCATGTAACAGAAAACAGAATGTATTGTTAGCAAACCCACAGAAAAAGTGATACTAAAGTAATTTTTTAGGCAGAAGGAAAATGAACCTAGGTGGAAACAGAAATGCAAGAAAGAATAAAGAGAAAAACAAAGGGTAAATACTTTCATAAATCTATATGAATATTTACTGTACACAATAATAGCAATAACAAAATCATGGGGAGTTTAGATATACAAAAATTTAAAATTCATGAAAATAGCACAAGGAGCTTTATGGTTGAATTTAAGGAATTTAAGCCTCTTGCTTTGTCTGGGAAGTGATAGGAATATCAATTTATGTTGAATTGTAATAAATTCAAATAGCATATTTAACCCCTACAGCTGGATATATGCAAAAATATCATAATCTATTAAATCTATCAAAAAACATAATCTATTAAATCTATTAAAATCTATTAAAAAGAAAATAGTTGTATAATACACACCATCTCACATATGCAAAAATAGAAAATTATTCGCTATAATAACAACTAAAAGTATTTTGAACAGAAAAAGTAAAAATAAGTAAAAAACAAAAGAAATAAAATGCATTGTTGAATTCTTCATAGCCTACCTTCAATAATATCTGTAAAATGATAATAATTTAATTATCTAATATTGATGCAATCAAAAATAATATTTGGCATAAAATCTAAATATTTCACATTAGAAAGCCATTGGATCACACTAAAATGGAATCATTAAAAATACAGTATAGAAAAAGAAATAACAATTATAATACAAGTAAAAATTATGGAAGTCTAAATCATAAGACACGACTAAAACTGTTGAAAATTATGGCCTCTGGAAACTGGAGACTGAAACAGAAAGGACAAGGTCCTGGTGAATTTTCATTGTAAGGCTTGTGGAAATATTTGACTTTGGTGAAATGAAAAAATCAAATTCAAAAGAAAAAGAAATATAATGAATTTCTTCAAGAATGTGTACAAAAAAGAACACAGACATTTAAGAAGCTCAGGCAATTAAAAACACCAAAGATTAGTAATATTTCCTTTCTGTTAAGTATAACAAATGAAATAGCTCCCTAGTTAGAAATTGTTGTGATAATTTCAACAGATAACAAAGAGAAAGAACAACTCTTTGATTTGAACTTTAGTTCTCTCTTTTAAGACTAACAGACTTTTCTTCAAAGTAGAAATGTTAGAATAATTTTCATTTGTATCCTATGAGAAGAAAGGAGACATATTAACTCCTTTCCAGAATCACTAACAAAGCCTTTGAAAGAGAAGTCCTTGAACCTGTAGGAAAATAAATTACCAGATTCCAAAAGAGAGGAAGAAAATGTAATGTAGAAATTTTAGAATGTTCGATGAATTTCCTTAAAATTTTAAAATAAACTTTGTGAAGATTTTGAAAGTATATTACTGGTGAGTTAGCACACATTCATATTCCAGATAGGACAAAGGACGATCCACTTTCTTCTGATGAGGGTATGCCTTTTTACTTGAGAGGCCAAAACTTCTGCAAGGACTTTTGCCTACATTTTGTTTGTCATGTTGGATTATTTAGTCATTTATTCAACAATAAATTATTTACTTTCCGTCAAATGAGGCATAGGTGCAAGATACTAATGGTAAAGAGTAAAACATAAACCCTCCCAGTAATAATATTACAATCTAGAGATGGAAGCCAAAGGCTAAATAAATAATTACAATAAAATATATTACATCTTATGATATTGATGTATGAAATTTAATGGAAGAACCTAGCTGGGTCCTAAACAATGTGAGAAATGGTCCCCGGGGGAATAGAAATCTAAACGACTTGAAGGATAAATAAGAACAATCATGTGTTAGGCATAAAAAAAGGATATACTGAGTCACTGAAGTGAGGTGAGTGCAGCACATTTGAAAACAGCACTTGATGACCAAAGGCTCTGGGATGAGGCACTGGCTTGTATCCTGAGCAACTAGCTATTTGCTTAGATACAAAAACACGGAAGACATACTGAGAGGGGACTATCATGAGTCTAGTCTGAGCATATGAAGTTTGAGGGCTGTGATTTATATAGATCTATGTATTCAAGTTGGGAAATTAGTAGACAGCTGCATATCAGCTCTGGAAGCCATGAGTAGTTACGGCACGAAAGCAGAGTTTGGGGAGCCATCAAGGTCTAGATAGGCATTAAAGCTACAGGAGTAAATGAAAATTTCAGTAGGGGTGGTTGTAGAATCAGGACAGATCATGGCTTCAGATGGATTCTTGATGAACACTAACTTTAAGGCAGAGATTCTCAAGGGAATCCCCTGACTTAGAAGCAATTCGATGCTTGTTAAATCTATAAAACCATTGTCTCTTACGGTGAGGCCCATGCAATTTATATTCATATTAAAGCTTTGGAACTAGTGATCTGAGGGCTTACTAAAGGAAAAAAACTCACTCAGGAGAAGGTTTTAAAGGGAAGAATTAGGGAAATTTAAGGAAAAACAAGAGGGTAACATTGTTTCAAAAAGAGGCAGTGATCAATAATGACAAATGTGATTGAAAGTTTGAGTAAGAAAGGTAGGAATTGCTATTTATTGTGTCAAACCCAGATATTTTGTTGGTATCTCTCTGGTAAATGCAGTTGCAGTGGTGTCAGGGAATCAGGAGACAGACTGCCCTGAGTGAAGGGTGGGGATGGAGAAGGAGGGAAGGAGGTAGTTGGAGGAGAATGAGTAAGTAGCCTTGTAGACACTTTAAAGAAGCCTGGCCATGCAAAGGTAGACCAGAGATATAAAAGTGGCAGCAAAGCGGGGAGCCTTTTTACAAGATGGGAGAGACTTGGATGATCTTGGGAAGCGATTGGGAGAAAGGAGTTAGTGATAGGGGCCTAGGCTTCATGAGGGCTGGGATCCAGGGCTGATGTGGAGAAAATGTGGTATCTGTCGCCCAGGCTGTAGTGCAGTGGCACAATCTCGGCTCACTGCAAGGTCCGCCTCTCGGGTTCATGCCATTCCCCTCTCTCAGCCTCCCAAGTAGCTGGGACTACAGGCACCCGCCACCATGCCCGGCTATTTTTTTTTTTTTTTTTTTTTGTATTTTTAGTAGAGACGGGGTTTCACTGTGTTAGCCAGGATGGTCTCCATCCTTGTGATCTGCTCGCCTTGGCCTCCCAAAGTGCTGGTATTACAGGCACGAGCCATCACACTCGGCCACTCAATGTACATTTTTAATGAGTGAAGGAACAAATCAACCTCACCCCTTCCAAATCTTCCTCTAAGTGGATCCTGCCTCTTACGTTTACACCTAGGTTTCTACCTGGGGTGACTGGGAGTCACGTGAGTAATTAACCTTTGTAGAGCCCCTGCTATTTGCCAGGCGTTATGCTAAGTCCTGAAAGTTTAGGTTAATTTAAAATTATCTTCATCTCACTCCTCCCTCTCACCACCTGCATCCTCGGATTCTAACTCAAGCTAAGTGTACTCATAAATGCCCCTGGGTTCTTGCCTTTCCACCTCTAACCGCTCTGATACTGCTTGAGTCCGTTGCCTCAGGCTCTCTCACCGGACACCTGGCCAGCCTCCTGTCCGAGCCTAGGCTGCTTTCTTTTGTCACTCCTCCTACCTGTTACATTCCTCTTAAAGCTATCCTCCAAAAATATCCAATACATTCATGTCACTCATCTGATTCTAAAATGTTCATTATTCTTAATTAGTTTTTGGATAAAAATCCTAAATTTGAATTCTGAATCCTAATTCCAGATTCGTTTTTAGGATAAACACTTTCTAGCTGAACCACCCTTATTCTGGCCTTCAGTGGTCTGTCATTTCTCAGCTCCCTCCCAGCACACATCCCCTCTTGCCACCCTCACATTCTTGTAGCTCTCTAAGTCATTTCAAGTCCCATGTCTTTGCCTCTTTTTGGAATACGCTTCCTCCTCATGAATTTCTGCCCATCCTTTTTTATTTATTTGTTTTTTTTTTGAGACGGAGTTTCGATCTTGTTTCCGAGGCTGGAGTGCAGTGGTGCGGTCTCTGCTCATTGCAACCTCTGCCTCCTGGGTTCATGCGATTCTCCTACCTCAGCCTCCTGAGTAGCTGGGATTACAGGTGTGCACCATCATGCCTGACTGACTGATTTTTGCATTTTTAGTAGAGAGGGGGTTTCACTATGTTGGCCAGGTTGGTCTCGAACTCCTGACCTCAGAGGGTCTGCTCGCCTTGGCCTCCCAAAGTGCCGGGATTACAGGTGTGCATCACCATGCTTGACTAATTTTTGTATTTTCAGTAGAGATGGGGTTTCACTATGTTGGCCAGGCTGGTCTCAAACTCCTGACCTCAGGTGATCTGCCCACATCAGCCTCCCAAAGTGCTGGGATTACAAGAGTGAGCCACTAACCCTGGGCTCTGCCCATCCTTCAATTCCAGATCAAATATCACCTCTTCAGTGGAACTTGCCTCTTTTCCAGGTGCAATTACTTCCTATTCCTGCAGTGACAGTCACCATGGTGTGCACTTTTATTTGCCTGAACAATGAATTAAGTGGTTCCTCCAAGCTGGAGACATCCCCACCCATTATGTTTCCTGTGACTGGAAGAGTATTTCTCATCTTCGATGTTGCATTAATTTTCTAAGGCTTCCTTAACAAAATACCACACATGGGGTGGGTCAAATACCATTTATTTTCCCACAGTTCTGTAGGGTAGAATTCTGAGATTAAGGTGTTGGTGGAGTTGGCTCATTCCAAGTGAAGGATGTGAGGGAAGGATCTGTTTCAAGCCTCTCACCTTGGCTTGTAGATGACCATCTTCTCCTTGTGTCTTCTCACATCATCTTCTGTCTATGCACGTCTGTCTGTGCCCAAGTTTCCCCATTTTATAAGAACACCAACCATATAAGATTAGCGGTCCACCTTACTCAATATTTAAGGAAAACAAGAGGATTTTTCTTATCTGATCTTAGTTAATTATATCTGCAAGCACCCTATTTTCAAATAAGTTCACATTCTGAGGTACTAGGGGGTTAAGACTTCAACACAGGTGTGAGGGCATATAATTCCATCCCTAAAAAATATGCTCAATCTGTGTTGACTTACTGAATGACTGCCTGATGAAGGATTAATGAATAAAGAGCTATCACTCTTTCCTTTGAAATATACCTCATAGTTTCCTTTCTTTGTCAATCCCACATGCTATTTTCTTCACTGTTTTACTAAAATGGCTTTTATTGATCTCTGCGATTTTGCCGTATTTGCCAGTCTATTCTTCATAGAACTGTTAGACTATTCTGTCGTAAATACTCTCTACATCAACACGTTTATCTGCTTAAGGTTCTATCATGGCTTACTTTCTCTTGTTTTTGCCTATAATTACCCTCCTGAGTTTCAAGAAAAATCGTAATCTGAATCTATCATGTTCATTATACTGCAGGCAGCTGATACATTTGACTTATATGAATAACTATCAATAACCTGTATAAATAAACTGAGATGATCAGGTCTTCAGAGAAACAAGGATGTAAAAATTGACCAATTATTTAGGTAAACATAATCTTGAAGTAGACCTGGGGAGTTTCTGGGGACCAGGAGGCAGAATAACCTATCAATCAGAAAAATTTGATAATGAACAAATAGACAAATGTCAACAGAGTGACAGGAGGTCTAGAAAAAGTAGCAATAGGTCTCAAAAGGCGAGTGAAACTCAGAAACAGGCAGTCCAAAGACAGGTGAAATTCTGAACTCCAAGTAGGTAGCCACCACAGGAAAGTGCATCCGTGGATTTAGAAGCATGAGCCATCAACTGCACCTGAGAAAACAAACAAGCCAGAGCTCAGTGCCAGAGGATTAAGCACAAGGGAGCCAGGTGAGAGTGATGAGTACAGTCAACCCAGTCCATTTAAGCTGAGCATAATATGATCAAAGTAGTAACACAGGAGTGTTAGTGAGAAGCTGTGTTTATATAATCACTTTTCCCTCTCAACCAGAAAAGAAAAAAAATAAATAACAATATTGTGTTTGTGACGAATTTTAAGGAAATCCACAGAGGTTTTCTAGTCTGAAAAATGTACCGCACAGGGTGACACATTTCTGATATCAGAGTGAATATTTCCTAAAATATCTGTAAATTTTTGTCAAATGCAATCACGGTCCTGCTGGAAATGTAGCATAGCAGACGGGAAGCGTGGACACAGATTTTGAGGATAACTTCCCAGCTCCTTGTATGAGCTATTAGTCCCTTTTAGGCCTTAGGGTCTCTTCTACAAAAAAAGGGGAAAACGGTTCCTGAGCTGAACTGTTAGCTTATGGGGTTGTCTTAAGAACCAAATGAAATAACATATGTGAAAATTGCTATATTGACTAGAAGGTGCATTTCAAAAGCGTGCCGCCATGTCACCTTCACAGACAACAGCTTAGAAGTGGGTAATATGAAATACTAGTAGTATGAGAACTATTATTTGAAATCTTTGCTGCTTAAAGGAAAATTCGACCACAAAGAGGTGTATGCTTTTCTACTACTCTTCCTTGGCTTTATAAAGGTTTGGCCCTTGTCCAAGGGGTGCAGCAGCTTTAGAGGAATGACCGAGATGAACAAAGGGCGAGAGGTGTTACAGGAAGAGGAAGCATGCTGTGAGGACTCTTCTCCTCCCTCTGGTCTACCCCCTCCCCCAGCTCCCTCGGGTGCATCTCTTCCAGTGCGAGCTCCGCTCCTCTGCCAGTTCAACAGTGACAATATGAGATATTGCATCTGAAGAAGCACAGCCAAATATTTGATTTGGACGATTACACTGAAGATGCCTCATCACAACTGTGGGTGCCCAGATTACCAACTCCTTGCTCTTGGCTTCGGTACATTTTGCAGTGAGTACAAACTGCATAGAAGAGCTCGTTACAACACTGATGGAAGCGATCCCAAATGGCTGATGTGGAGTGTCTTGTTTGGGGAAGAGTTCACTGATGAGGAATAAGCTGAGGAGGCAAGATGCTGTTGTTTTTCCTGTCAAGGCAAATGGTACTAAGAACATGGCAAGCATTTTTTTTTTTTTCCTTTCTAACTTGGATTCAGAAATTCTTGGCGATGATAAAGCAATTGCTTTTCAGGGGAGATCACGGAGGAATAGTCACGATGACTCTTACCCTTCTCTCCTTGACATGTGATTGTCTCCATTTCATCAGAGATGAAAATTACAGACCTGGGAGGGGTCTAGGTTTGGCTGTCTCTAGCACCCTGCTGTTTTTGTGTTTCTCTGTGATTGAAACATAAATAAAACCATTGTGCATAATTAGCACCAAATAATACCTTCTTTATGTTTTCATTCCACAAGGCATAATATCACTTAAACTTTATGTGGAAGCCCTTAGAGTTCCCAAAAGAAGAAAGCAGCTCAGAACTTCGGATTTTCCTACATCTGCTTGAAATGAAAGGTACACTGTGTTTTCATTTTAAAAGCATAAAAATAAATTTCTCTTTCAAAAGTATCCAATCTTTCTGTCATCAGAGCTTCAGTGACAATAGTAATGCCTGAAAAGTATAGGAATTTTGTTGAAATGCAAGATTGGTGATGCTTTGGTCACTATACACATACATGTAGAGACCACATACACACTACATTAATTATAAGAACAAAAATAGAGGTGCCTGCATCAATGCACAATTATGATGAGGTCCACATTTTTTATGTACTGTTGTTTATGTTTGCAGGTATTCACATACATATGCATTTGCATATATACAGAAGTATATGCACATGCAAACTTGTCTGTATATGTAAATTGAAGTCTTTAACATTATCTAGAAAGGAGAATTGAAGTGGTCAAGTGTGTGTGTGTGTGTGTGTGTGAATAAAATTAATAGATTTCCCTCTCAACTTTCATAGCATGCCCTGAAAGCAATCAAGTCGTATGAGAGGATTCTGGATAATATGATTCTGCTTTTCAGTTAGTTCGTTAGCCCCATGCTAATCATGCTGAGGTCACAGGTTCAGTCCCCAGGTGGGCCATTTACATTTGCTCTGCTCCAAAGCACCAGACTGCACTTCCTACCCCACATCAGATAGGATGAATGCACTGCACAGGGTTTGGAGGTTAGCATGCGAGCTCTGGGATTAGACTCCATGGATTCAAAGCCCAGCTGTCCATCTCTCAGGTGTGTGACTTCACACGAGTTACTCAACCACCATAAGCCTCCATCTCCTTATCTGTAAAAGTGGAATAAAAAAATGTATTTATCTCATTTAAATGTTGTAGAAACTAAACAAGATACCATGGGGCAGAGCTTAGCACAGTGTCTCAGGGCTCAATGAACAAGGATGACTGGAGGACAAGCTCTGGGGACAAGGGTGGAGCCTGGGAAGAGGTGGTAGAGGTAGTGATGACCATAGTTGGTCACAGCAGTACTAAGATTTTATGTTGAGAGGATCCTGTAAATTCCATCTAGTAATCATGATTCCGTAGCAAATTTGAAACCCAAGATTATGAGCTTAAAGAAGTGGGTCCCTATAAATCCCAAATAAATGAAACAATGTCTAGCTTATTTCCCACCTTTTGTGAAAAAGTGAAAACACCAACATATTTAGTATCAATTTCAAAAAATATATAGTGAGCTTGTTAAAGAAAAATGCATGCACAATACAAAGGTAATTAACTGTATCTTTCATGCATTTCTATTTGAACTCTATTTCTCTACTGAGTCTTTTCCACCAAAATTTCTTCCCTAATTTCACCAACTCCCACAGAAGGCGAGCTCTAGAACTTTTGGTAGGAGATGAAGTCAGATTTAATATTTTATCCAAAGTCCTAATTCATTGTAACTATGTTAAGACAATAAATAAGAAATCATGGTAAACCCAAATATTTTCCAGACCTAAGTATGTAATTTGCCTATGTGACCAGTTACCTGATACCATTAAAACAGGGTCCAAATTCTTGTTCAGTTGGAGATGTGCTGTGAGCCCAAACTCTCTTATTTTTTTTTTTTCTGCTTTTATTTGTGTTGATGAGTGCTGCAATTTCTTCTCACAGTTTTAGTTTGTGTTGCTTCTTTAGATTAATTTTGCCATATGGTTCTGATTTCTTCCCCAGAGAAATCAAGGTCACATATAAACAAAACCTCAGCTTGTTAAAAAGTAGGGAAAAATTAAACCAATCATTTCCCACCATTTTCCACCTTTATATTTGTTTCTCCTACTCAGATAATCATTTAAACAAAATCAACCTCTGATATTATAATTGTACATTTTATTAGCTGTAACATCATCTAAGTCTTAGAAAATTATCTTACAGAAGCAAACGTGTCTCAGAGACATACTTTCTAGCACTTACTAAAATCTCTTCACAGGATACTTTCTAAACATTGTTGTCTCGAAAAGGCCCGGTGCAATTAAAAATATGTTCAGATTACTGATTCTTCACACATTTTACAACTATGTCTATTGGTGCCTGCACAAATGCATCCTTCTTTATATTCCTTCACCATAATTTTCTCTTAACTTTTGTTTATTCATTTTGTTTTCCATTGTAATACTAAAATAAAACAAAAATGAAATGAAAAACAGAATCTCTAATTATTGTATCTTTAATAAAACCAAATAATAAAATTTTTCATTACCTTCTCACCTAATACTAAAACATCAAACTTTTCAAATCAGATTATAGACAAAATTTATGAAAGGATAGAACTTGCTTTCAACCCAAAGTATTATTTTCTGTACTGCTAATAAATATAATTAACATCTAACAGGGGTCATAGAAATAATGGTAGAAATAAGAAAAGTTCCTGAATGTGGATTCATCTGCATTTTCTTAATAGTAAAGAAATAAATACAACTATTATGAGATGTTGTTTACTGAGACACTGGTTATTCCCTCGAAAGTTTTCCTGACAGTTTAATGAGGTCCCATAAAAATAGCATCTGGTGTATTAGATTTACAATGACCACACAGGAGAGTAAGAGCAATACATCTTGGGGTAGACAGGGCCAGATTTCTCCCCTCCATTTTCCCGCTGCCCTGAACTCTGCTAAAGCTTAGCTAGGAAGACCTGTATGTATCTGCCATCACCAGTAACTGTTTTCTGAATGCACTATGGACACAATCAAAGCAGAGCCCTGAGCCTATGGAGAGTCAATAGAGGATGTGAGAGAAGGTGAGTGCATCCCAAAGACCAGTGCAGTGCCTCCCCACTGCCTGCTTTGGTTGGGAACCATGATGACAGTGCCCATCTCCCCAGGCAGGCTCTATATGATCCTCCAGATATGGTATGTTTGGAGCAGGAGGATGTACCAAAAGACTATTTTAATAGAGAACAGCATGACACTAATTTGGGGACTGAAACAAGAAGGAATCCAGTACAAATCAATACCTTTTCTACTGGTACATTTCAGTCATGAGCCAAGGTTGTAAAACAGGGTTATTATTTATAGCAACTATGAAGTGGATTCTTTTATGGCTTCAAACTTCAATGTTTAACTCACAAATGTTGTTCACAGCAAAAAAGGAACCAATACATGAATAGTATTTAATGGTAAATACTAGTTCAAGGGAGAGCATAAAGCTACAGGAAAAGTGGTAAAGCTTCTCTTAAGACTAAATGACTATTGGAAAGTGGATTCTAAGTACTCACAGAGACATGGTATTGACGAAGTCAAGAGCAGCTGAGAAGACATTTTCTGCATCATCAGTGGCTGAAGTGGCTTTGGATGGCCTTCCCTGCTATCCAGCACCTACCGTATTGTGATGATCAATAAATATTAAAGGAAGATGAAAAATGCATGAAGGAATAGACAGAAGCCTAGTGCCAGAGGAGAGGAATTGAGAACTCAACAATGCTTTCACTTCCATTTTAAGCTGGATAAATATAAAGAGTTGGAGTAGTGTGAGGAAATCCTCAAAACTGAAATGATGGGATGGAAGAGAACAGGAAACTGAGAACAGCTTTTAATTATTCTAAACCTACTTATCACCACTTTATATTTTGAAAAATGCTTCATAATGATGTATTCCTTCCAATAATGCTGTGAACAGGAGAAAAAGTGAATATAAATCAAAGGGCAACAGACAATCAAAATTATGGAGGACTGAGTTCAACCATGGGAAAAAAATATAAGAAAGGAGAAAAAGAGAATAAAAAATAAAATACATACTCTACTTAAGCACAATAAATAGAATTTAACCTGCAAACACCAGAAAAGAAAAGAAAATATGGACTAAGAACAGAAATTTGCTCTAAGTTCTTGTTTTGTTTTCTAAATTGGCACCAAAGGACATACTTAAAAAGACCTTTGGAAGAGGGCAGAAAAAGTGTTTACTGTCACTTTAAGCAAGATGCAGACTTCCCAAGGGATGACTCTTCCTGCAACCAGGTCCTCGCGTCATTTGTTGGAGATCTGAAATTCTGGGTGTTCTGGAGCCAGTGTGTTGATGTGAAAGTGCACAGGGAAAAAAAAGGCTACTGACCAGCAAGAGAGCAGTTGCTTGACTTAGAGATAATCTTTATGTTAGCAAACCATGGTTGAAAGTTACACAAATTAGAACTATGGCTAATTTCTTTCTTGAGAAACTCATTTGTTTTGTGTGTATTTGTTTGCTTGTTTTTATAATTTTTTTTTTTTTTTGTATATAGTCATGAGATTTTTGCTATAGAGGGAGATAAAGGAAAGGGTAAGAGAAAGCAATCAGAAAGTGTTTAAAGAACGTAAAAGTACATCAATGGATGTCTTTACTTTGGTAAAGCATTTATTGGGATAATAATTATAATATAATAAAAAGCTGTTATTTACTGTTTTAACACCTAATGTTTCATCAGAACTAGTATGCCCAACCACAACTGCCACTCAACTCTTTACACATACCAAGATGTATTTAACAAAGAATAATTTGATCCTTTAATTGATCAATTAAATAAATGATGATGGTGATAATGACAATGATAGTGCTTATTTCTTTTATAAATGACGCATGTGATGATCATTTTAATGCCTAAAAATAGACTGGCTAGGTCAAAGACCACAGAGTTGTTACCAAAGTGAGAAAGCAAAAAGATGTCGCAATAAAATTTCTTTCATGCCAGTTAGAATAAAGTTTCTTTCATGCCACTTAGTATGGTGATCATTATAAAGTCAAGAAATAGGTCAGGCGTGGTGGGTCACACCTGTAATCCCAGCACTTTGGGAGGTGAAGGAAGGTGGATCATGAGGTCAGGAGATCGAGACCATCCTGGCCAATATGGTGAAACCTTGTCTCTACTAAAATACAAAAAAAAAAAAAATTAAGCTGGGCATGGTGGCACATACTTGTGTATTTCCTTCATTAAAAACTGCCTTGGTAAGTATTTTTCATACTAAAGAAACTTATGTGAAGAAAAGGAACCCTTGTATGTTGTTGGTGGGAAGGTAATTTCATATAGTCATTAGGAAAAACTGTCTGAAGGTTTCTCATCTTAAACATAATTATTTTATAATTTGCATTTGATCATTTCATTATCTCAACTTCTTGGGTGGGGGGTACATTCTGTATTTCTTGTTTCCGTGACTTCTTGGATGAGTTTTTATGTTAATTTCTTAACTTATGGTTTTCTGTTACCTTGCAGGAAGTTTAAGTTCAAATCTCAAACTCATGTGGGGCAGTATCATGGTTATAAATTCTCAGAGGATGACATTTTTTTCCAGGCAAATCTCAGACCAAGACAAGTTTCATTAATTTTCTTACCTTATTGAATGATGAATTTTTGCTAAAGGCAGGTCCATACCCAGCTTTAGGTAAGCACCTCAGCTCCAATGCCTACCTTGTCTTCTTCACTTCTTTGCCATTGAAATACACTTAGCTTGGTTACACAGACAAGCAAATGCCATCAGGAATGTTAGTACATCAATATTACTTATCATTTAGATTTTGTTTCTGGATTTTTTCGGGCTTTATGGATTTTCCATTATTTGTTGTATTGTCAGCCTTATACTGTTAGTTATATTTTATTAACATATTTAGATTTGTTTAGGTTTGCTACATAGGTACACACATGCCATGGTGGTTTGCTGCACCCATCAACCCGTCATCTACATTAAGTATTTCTCTTAATGCTATCGCTCCCCTAGCTCCCTACCCCCCAACAGGCCCTGGTGTGTGATGTTCCCCTCCCTATATCTATGTGTTCTCTCATTGTTCAACTCCCATTTATGAGTGAGAACACGCGGTGATTAGTTTTCTGTTTATTAGTTTGCTGAGAATTATGGTTTCCAGCTTCATCCATGTCCCTGCAAATAACATGACTCATTCGTTTTTATGGTCAAATAGTATTCCAGGGTGTGTATGTGCCACATTTTCTTTATCCAGTCTATCATTGACTTATTTAGTTATAGCTCTTCCTTGAACAAGGGGAGAGTTCATATGAGATGTACTGGACACCAGCAGCTGCATAGGCAAGTTCTGTCTGCCCCAGATTTCTGACCACTGGGTGAGAGCTGAATCCTTCTTTGGGATATAGAAAGGGCTGTTGTACACAGTGTCCAACCGAAAAGACCCTCTCTAGAAGTCAGACAGTGAAAAAGGACAACACTGTATTCCAGAGGTGTCAGACTCCCCAAACTCTGTCTGATGCTCGGACACTCTGTGGACAACGGCCTGATTCTATGACAATCTCAACAAGTAGAACAATTCTAAGCAACCCTTCTTCTCCTCCAATCCCCAGTCCAATGCCAGACTGTCTCAGGGTATCAATTTTGTTTTTCATCATTAGCCCCTCACAGTGGGGGAAGACTTGTCATAGTTTACACTTTGAAGACAGGGAGTAAAGAAAGCACCTTGCCTTGGGTTGAATTATACCCCTCTAAAAGAAAGTTGTTGGAGTTCTAACCTCCAGAATCTGAAAATGTGACCTTATTTGAAGAGAGGGTACTTATGGAGGAAATCTAGTTAAAATGAGGTTCTCAGGACCCTAACCCAAACAACCACTGTACTTTTTAATAGAGAGAAGACAATGCAAGAAGACTCATAGAGAAGACAAACATGTACAAGTCAAGGAACCAGGCCTGGAACAGATCCCTTCCTCACAGCTCACAGAGGAACCCACTCTGCTAACACCTTGATCTCAAACTTCCAGCCTCCAGAGTGGCAAGACAATAAATGCGTAATTGAATCCTCCCAGTTTGTTGTACTTTGTTGTAACACCCCTAGCAGACGAATACACACATATTTACAATTCTTATGTTATTAAACTGATAACTAAATAGATTGTATCACCCCAGACTTCAACCATATGATACTCCCTAGGATCTAGAACTGATGCCTTCCATGGGTATTCCCAACATTTGGGTTGGGTCATAGGTGTTCTTCTAGCACCTATGCACCTTCATATACATTCTCATATTTGTGCCAGGACCCCTGCAACATTCTGACTCAGAGTGACCAATATTCCCAGCCTAGTTCATTGACTTCTCTTATTTTAGATGGCAATTACATCTAAATGCAACATTTTAGTTGTGAAATATATTTAAAAAATCAGCTCTCAGTAACTCATTCAAGGTACCTACAGAGTTGACTGAGGAATTTGAGAGAGAAAAGAGGAAGAATCAATATGTAACCCTCAGTCTAAGGACACAGCAATGTTTGATTTGGACAATGGAAGATTGGAGAGATACTAGACAAAGTTCCCCAGGGCACTGAGGTAATGGCTTTCATATATAATGAAAACAAAATGAATAATTCCTAAACAGAGAAGCCACCTGGAAACAGGTTTTCCTCAAAACGTTGTCACCAAGTGTATTGTTTCCCAGTCCCGGCTCTGACACCATATGCTTGGTCAAATCATAGAATCTCACCACACCTCTGTTTCCTTACATACAAAATAATCGCAGCATTTAACATAAGATTCTACCATAAAATTCTACAACTGAAAATATGCAAATCATCATTTCTAAAAATATAAAGTGCTCTTAAAGTATCAGTGAAATGTGATATCAGTGAGTAAAGTTTTATTGTCCTGTTGCTTTGAAATATCCAAATGTGAACGTTCAAAGGTAAGTAAAAGCTCCCTAACTTATTCTAAATTCAGAAAATGTACAGTCTATATCAAATAGCATTTAGCTTCTTTTTTTTTTTTTTTTTTTTTTTTTTTTTTTTTTTTTTTTTGAGGCGGAGTCTCACTCTGTCGCCCAGGCTGGAGTGCAGTGGCCGGATCTCCGCTCACTGCAAGCTCCGCCTCCCGGGTTTAAGCTCCTGCCTCAGCCTCCCAAGTAGCTGGGACTACAGGTGCCCGCCACCTCGCCCGGCTAGTTTTTTGTATTTTTTAGTAGAGACGGGTTTTCACCGTGTTAGCCAGGATGGTCTCGATCTCCTGAGCTCGTGATCCGCCCGTCTCGGCCTCCCAAAGTGCTGGGATTACAGGCTTGAGCCACCGCACCCGGCCAGCATTTAGCTTCTATAAACCATCTTACAGTACAACAAAAATAATAATATAATTCCTGGCATACTTATATAAGGCTTAGCTATCACTCTAATGTTTTTGCTTCCCACAAAACAATCTCTCTCTCTCTCTCTCTCTCTCACACACACACACACACACACACTCTTAAACACATAGGTGCATTCCCATACATGCACTCATATACTGTACTGAGAGCACATTTCCTGACAAATTTTCCAAAAGTAAGAGTAGAACAAATACTGATACCCTCATTTGGTTGCTGTAGAAGCTCAGGCACAGAGAGGCTGGATGATTTGCTTAAATTTATTAAGCACAGGATTGTGGAGAGAAAAAAAAAAAGATGGATTAGAGTTCCTTGGCTCCCATTCCAATGCTCAGCAGTAGACTTTGATGTGCCCCAGCTATCATTCTTGGACGAAGCATACCAAACAAAGAAAAAGATAGGGTCATCTTTGATTGTACAAAATATTTTTACTCTATTTCTTAAAAAAAAAAAAAAATAGGGAGGGAGAAAGGGTCCTGAGACGATGTCATTGGCTAACGCTGCCATGCTGTGTCCCTAGCACGTTTTTTCTGAAAGCCTCCTTGATAGAGTGTCACTGCTTGACAGCCAAAATGCCTCTTGCTGTGTGGATTGAAAGCAGAAGATAACCAGGCGACACACGCTATGTCAATGGCGAGAAAAACTGTGTCTCTTTCACCTCCAAAGCCTGAAAGCCCTTTGAATACTTGGGCTGGGATCTCCTATGAGGAATCTATTTTCCTTGTAACGGTGTGAATTTCCCACATTGAAACTAAATATTCATGACTTCCTGAAAGCGCTTAAGCTTCTGTATTAAAAAAAAAAGATTCTAAGTCCGTTTTATACATTTTGGACAAGCTAGTATTTGACATACTCTATATGTTCTGAATAGTATTATAATTTCAAATAAATCTCTACTGACATCATTTCAGTAATGTCATATCCTTAAAAACCATCTGATAGGTGAAGTGCCCTTTTCGTGGATTAACCAAATAGACACATGAGGGGGGATGTAGAAGAGAGAAGAGAGAGCAGGCCAAGAAGGCACCCCTTCTCATGTTCGTTGCTGGGATCCTTCCTCATCTTAGAGCCTCTTTTCTTTCTAAGCCTCTCACAAAGCTCCCGTGGAACTTCTTTATGGCTCAACGCCTGCGGCATTTTTCAACAGTAGTAGCATAGTACAGAGAGTTATTCCTGCTCTCTTCCTCTATCTGGGGGAAATATTAAGCAAAGCGTATTATACAAGCAAAACCCATTATAGGGCTGTCTCCTGGCCAAATTGAGTCAGGTAGGAAAATGAGGCATGTTTTAGGCAAGTAGCCACAAAGATGATTTTATGAAAGCAAATGGCCTTATTACCATGTAAATCTGTTGAAACGTCCTTTAGGATGTACTTCGTGTTGGGAGAACCAAACTTGTTTCTCTTTGTAGCATCCTCTCCCTCTCTTTTCCCCAGGAAACAGATTGATACTCCAAACATATTCACAGATTTTGTTAAACATGATATAGAAATCACTCACATTCAAAGAGCCCAGCAAAGAATATGAGAAGCAGTGCCTTCTTGGCCTGCTCTCTCTTCTCTTCATGCTTGGTGTGTAGTTGATGGATATATAATTCTTTGATTCCATGTTTGCAAAATATCATTAAAACATCTAAGAATAAATATGGCTCTATTTTTATGAAGTATAATCTCAAAAGGTCAGGAATGGGAGAAGACAAAGAATCTGAAAGAGCCATTGTTTTTACTTAATGCTGCTGTCCGAGCCTTCAGAGATCTCTCTGTTCATGCTTCTAATATTACTGTTTAATGTTCATAGGCATTTCTTTGAAAGAAGTATATTCAAAACTTCTTGGTTTTCAGTAAAATATTAATTGTACTAGAAGGTAGAAAATAATGATTAGAAACAAAAGCCAGTCTTCACTTTCGAGTTAGAAATATGGTAAAGGAGAGAATTAAGGAAATGTGCAATTGCATTGCAAAAGAAAGAGTGCTATGGGAGATGAAGTTTTCTCTAATCCCTGCACATGGGAAGTGAGGAGAGGCTATTTCCCTGCAGACTCCAGGCTTGAATCTTGAAATTTCCACAAAGTAAAAAGGATGATGGGAAATTGAATATCCAGCCCAAGCCCTGGTACTGTGAGTTCATGTTCAACGTAAGGTGAAGGACCTCCCACTTCGGACAATGGAAGATCCTCCCCATGATTGCAGGTTGGTTTACATAGGCCCTCTCATGCTCCCTCAGGGAAACACTTTCCTGCCTTTCCTAAATCTACTTCTCTCATTCTTTCTAGTCTACCCTTCTTTATTAATTCTCTCTTCCATTGTCTTCCAGAATAGTCAATATTCCCTCCAAAATACTTAACTCTCCAATCTAGACTTGCATCGTGTTAACGTGTCAAATTGAGGAGACACGTGTTTGAACCAAAAATACCCAAGGGAAGTGAGTGGGTCGAGTCTCTGGAGAAGGCAAGATGAGAGTTGTGTGAGCAGGGGTGGATGGTGGGTGGTGGGATGAGAAAGCAGTTCTTCATTCTAGGTTGTAGTTTCCTTTATTCTATGAGGATTAGAATATCAGCTTTATATGGAATCCTCAAGGATAATTTCCCATAAAAAATACGTGCATGTTCATGAGATATCATTGCAACCTGCCCTATCTCAAAGTAGAAAGCAGTTTTCCAGTACTGTAGTAAGGAATAGGTGCTATTCTTAATGTCTCTCTCATGATTTCTAAATATCTTCCCTGCCCAGGAATAGAAGCCTGTTTTATAGAAGACATCGTGGGTATGGTTAGTTATATGCCTGGATATACAAAAATACAGATTTGGGAGTTATTATTATCTAGATTCTAAATGAAGTCAGAGGAGCAGATAAGGTGACTTTCTCGCTCTAACTGGATATATAATGAAAAAAAGTGCTCCTCTGACAGAATACTGAAAAGAACAGTATATCTATTGGGCTTGGAGAAATCGATGTATGGACCAGGGAGATAAGAACTTTCCCAGATGTTGTGGCCTCAGAGAAGTTGAGATGAAGGAGGACACAAGCACGTTCATGGGACTTGGTAACAAAAAATGTTTGAGTGGTTTCACTGAAGGCAGTGTGTAAAGTTGGGGAGTCAGAGCCAGGTCACAATGAATGGAGGAATGAATGGAAGACTTTTCATTTCTAGAACTATGGCAAATCAGATATTCTGAATAGTCCTCCCTACGGAAACAAGTAATATACAGGCTAAAAACAAAACTGAAATGGAAAACAAAAACCAAAATACCAAAAAAAAAAAAAAAAAAAAGAAAGAAAAAGAAAACAAATATCCCTAACTCTTTAAATGTATTGCTGAGCAGACCTGGTATTAAATACATACATACACACACACACACACACACACACAGGCAAAATGAAGTGAAACCAGGCACCCTAGGAAATAGGAAATCTAGCCTCCATCCTGAGGGATCCCATCAGACCCTGAAATCTTGAGCTTCCACACCGAGAGTTACACAGGTCATGGGGGCAGACAGTAAGCCTAGGTCCAGGTCATATAGGAAGAAATCTAACAGGAGATTTCCCACATAAACCTGGAAACTCAAAGATTTTGCTCTCGAGTAAGGACAAAGGTAAAAGATCAAGGTGAGGGAAGGTAAAGAGCAAGGCAACATGCTGTTTCAAAGTTCATGCCGATTGGAAGGGGATAAATCTTTCTCCTGGGAATTTGTAACTATAAATGAGCCCTGACATGGGTTTTCATTCTGAATTCCCAATATGTATGAAGTCTAAAATTAAAGGAAAATAGGTTTGTAAAGTATATAGGCAAATAGCAGAAGTAAAAGCAAATTGCTCCTAAGACCTCACAGAATTCTGAAACATTTTTAGAAGAGGAAAGGCTTATATTTAAAAATACTGAACATCCACACGATAACCTGCACACACGAATGTTTATAGCAGCTTTATTTATAATTGCCAAAAGTTGGAAGAAACCAAGATGTCCTTCAGTAAATGAATGGATAAATAAACAGTAGTACACCCAAACAATAGAATATTATTTAGCCATAAAAAAGATGAGCACACACACACACACACATTGAAAAGACACAGTGGAACTTGAAATGTAGATTGCTAAGTGAAAGAAGCCAATCTGAAAAGTCTGTGTTTCGTACGATTTCAACTATATGACATTCTGAAAAAAAAAAAACTGTAGAAAGAGTAAAAAGATTGCTGAGTTTAAAGGGATAGGGGGATGGATAGGTGGAGCACAGAAGACTTTTAGGGCAGTGGAACTATTCCATATGATTCCATGATGGTGGATACATATCATTATGCATACACCAAACCCACAGAATGTACACCACCCAAAGTGAACTCAGATGTAAACTATCGTCTCTTGGTGATGATGGTGTGCAAATGTAGGTTGATCTATTGTAACAAATGTACCACTCTGGGGAGGGGAGTGTTGATATTAGGGGAGGCTGTGTATGTGTGGGGCAGAGGGTATATGGGAAATCTCTGCAGTTTCCTCTCAATTTTGCTGTGAACCTACACCTCTTCCAAAAAAAATGAAGTCTTTAAAAAATTCACATAAAAAATAGAATAAAAGAAACAGACAAAGAACAATGAACAAGAACCTTCAGAAAAATGGATGCAGTAAAATAGCCAAAGTATACCCTAAGGTGTAACACAGGGCTACAGTCATCACAGGATGACTTAAATTTTCAAAGGAAGGACAACAATACTTGCTGCCTTTCAGACTCAGAGTAAATTCCTAATCTGGTTATGGTTTTAATATTAGATCATGTTACAACCCTTTCAATGGCTTTATATCCTTGTGAGTCTGTGAAGATAGAAATTCAAGTGAACATGAAAGTCAATGTGGAACAAGAAGAGATGCATCAGTGCCTGACCTTTTTCAACGGTTTAAGGAGTTGTAGACCACCAAATGGTCTTACTCGTAAATAGCTGTGGTTACTCATTATGAAATAAAATGGATACATTTTCTTTTAATTTGTGTGTATTATTTTTTCAAACAGTCTGTAGATTGTTAGAGTGTAATTACTTATTGAATTGTTTGAATCTACCTACTGGTAGATATTTCTCTTCATCTAGAGACCTGGAATTAATCATGATTGCTAGTTTGGGTCCTCTCAGCTGCAGATATTATTGCAAAGTTGGAAGCATAAGAGGTTTTGGTGGATAATGCCCGTGACAAATAAAGGGGTAAAGAGTGAGAGTAAGCAAGGAAAGCCTTGAGACTACAAGGAATGTCTGGTGACTCTGGCAAAAGGAGATGGAAAAGGAAGGAGGATGGGTAGGAGAAGACATAGACAACTCCATAGCGGAGAAACTCTGTTAGCCCCATGGAGAGCTTGAGTAAAAGGACTGCCCAGGGAGGATACTGTGTTGGGCAGAAATGTTCAAGTCCCGATTCCCACCACACTCAGCCATTGGCTGAAATTTAGCTGCCGAGGGAGACTATGACTTGGCTCAAAGGCAGATATCAAGCAGCGCAGCTAGAGGCCACCACACTCTGCACACCTCATAGCAGCTCTTCTTTGCGAGGATATCTTAGCATGGCTGTCTGCCCCACAAGCTACAGGGTATATGGAAAATACCCACTTCACCTTGCATATTCAGAGAGAAGCTCCTCCATGGTTCTCATGGGCTTCCTCAGCGGAAATGAGAAAAGGGAGGTTGTTAGGAGGAGCTGTATGCCTCCACCATTGTATTACTCTGGAAGCCACAACTGGTACTCGTTCACTTCCCTTACACTTCCCCTTCTGAATTACCCTCACCTTCAGCTTTCACCTCTACAGCTTTGAGTGGCTTGGCTGGTAATGTGATTCTAACTCCTAGTGTTGAGAATGTAAGCCCTTGGTCACCACACTCTTTTCTGGCCCAAGTGGCAACACTTTTTCATTCACAGTTGCCACTGGTCACGGGAATAACAAAAGGGGCCCAGGCGGATCACGTGGGTGCCTCCATATATTCCTCCTTCTTTCACTATGTAAAAAAACAAACAAACAAACAAAAAACCTACCTCCTCATACTAATCACTAAAGGAATACAAAGAGAAGGTTTACCTCTAAATAAGTACAGGAGGAGAAAATTAAAACAAAACAAAACAAATTCCACAAATCCAAAATATGGTAAGAAGGAAGGGAAAGAATGAAAGAAATACTGAAAATGTAGAAAAAATAAAAACGTCAGACAAATAATAAGAAGTTAAAAATAATTATAAAATTAACAGTGATCACAGTAAATATTAGGCTAGATTTTCAAATAAAAGATAAAAGTTTAAATATGCATTAAAACCAGAATATAACAAAACAAAAATAAGCAAAGTAAACATCTTTTCTAAGAGATATACCTTGAGCCTAAGAGTAAAGTAAAGTCAGATGTCAAGACAAAAATAAAGATATACTAGGTATATATTAACCAAAGAAATCTGATGTCGCTATATTAATTTCAGATCAAATATTAATACAAAAAGCTTCATTAATAAAAAGTTTATTTCACTGGGAACATATAACAATTCTAAGCTAACACATGTAGTAATATGGCCTCAAAAATATGTAAGGGATAACTTGAAATGCTTCCAACCAAATGCATTCATATGCCTTCCTGGTGGGTACTTTGACATACATCTTTCAACTGATGACAGATCATACTTATAAAATAGGACAAATGAACCAAACATAAGGCTATACAATATTTGAATATTAAAAGTATAAAAATGTGGCCGGGTGTGGTGGCTCAAGCCTGTAATCCCAGCACTTTGGGAGGCCGAGACGGGTGGATCACGAGGTCAGGAGATCGAGACCATCCTGGGTAACACAGTGAAACCCTGTCTCTACTAAAAAATACAAAAAACTAGCCGGGCGAGGTGGCGGGCGCCTGTAGTCCCAGCTACTCGGGAGGCTGAGGGGGGAGAATGGCATAAACCCGGGAGGCGGAGCTTGCAGTGAGCTGAGATCCGGCCACTGCACTCCAGCCTGGGTGACAGAGCGAGACTCCGTGTCAAAAAAAAAAAAAGTATAAAAATTCATGTAATGGGTATATATAAAAATCTCTCCCACCAATTGAAGACACCTTATTTTTAAGAGGAATATACAAAACAATTATGAAAACTGATGAAAGGCTACATCGTAAAGATAGCCTCAAAAAAATATCTCAGGGGTTGTGTCACACAGAGTTTTCTCTGATATAACCTCAATACGATGAAGTTAGAAAGCACTAACAAGAAAAGATAATTAGAGATATTCCACATACTTGCATTGAAAACCATATTTTATGCCTTATTGGTCAAGTAATAAATCATAGTAAAAATTAGAATATGAAAAGGAATGAGAAGAAAAAAATAGTAACAATCTATGAGATATAACTAAAGCTAAGTTCTCAAGAGAAAATGATAACCTTGAATAATTTCTTAAAAATGCTCAGATTTCATGAATAAATGATTCAACTTAGAAATTAACTAAGAAAAAATAGGATAAGACTAAAGAAAGAAGAAATAGAATATTATTTTCTATTTATTGTTTTATAAACAGATAACATGTTACCAAATTATATTAAGGAATTTTCTTAGATAATAAAAAACATAACTAGAAGACACTTTGCAGTAAGTCTCTCACGTTTCTACACATCTTGTGGGCAGAAGCATTGGCTACTTTTCTCTGTGCTACAAGGATGCTTGTATTGCAAACAGCCTGGAGGACAGAAATAGTGTCTTCTTCCAAAGGGCAGATTTATTTACTGTTCAGAATAATAATGTCTCCCTTTGAGGCACAGTTTAGATAGGCTCAATGCTCATTATAAAATATTGGACTCCTTCATTGTAGTGTTATTCTCCTATAACACAACCCGCTGCATGCATAGGCATCACCTAGCCCTTTCCACATTATCCTGTGAGAATTGCAGTTTGGAAAATTTGCACAAAAATCATGACATCCTAGCTACTTCTATTGCTGTGACAATAAGATGTCCTTTGTCCCCGACCCATAGTTTAATGTCTTATGTCAATACCTGTGTAACAATTGCAGACGAATTTGTCAGCTTGCAAGTAGGTTGTTCTTACAAGAGAAAATAAAATTGGATTCCCACCTTTAAACACACATCAAAATCTGTAGTAGGTTAATTAAAGGCTTAAATGTAGGAGCTAAATACATAAAACTTTAAGAAGACAATATAGGGCAATCTTTGTGATCTCAAGACAACGAAGAATTTATGTCCAAAAAAAGCGCTAAGTGTAAGTGTAAATAAAGTTTGACAAACTTAAATCATTTGATATTAAAAACCTCTGTCTATAAAATCACCATTATGAGATTAAAAAGACAAGCCAGAAACTTAGAGAAGAAACTTCTAACACATATCATTGATGAGGAATTCATATTTAAAATAAATAACTTCTAAAAATATTAATAAGATTTTAAAAGTCAATTCAAAAAATGAACAAATGCAATGAAAAGCCATTCCACAGAAAACATACGAAAAGTTCATAAATAAATGAAAAAGTGTTCCATCTTATTTGTAGTCATAAAATGCTAATTATAAACATAATAAAATGTCTTCTTCAAATTATTGAATTGTCAAATATTTCTTAAAAATCAGATAATATTGAACATTGCCTAGAATGTGAAACATCAGAAATTCTTCTCTGCTCTTGGTAGGAAAGTAATTTGGTATGACTTTTTATGGAAAATGTTTGCCATTAGTTTTTAAAGTTGAATGTATAAAGACCTTTCTATCCAGCAAGTTTAATCCTCGATATATAGCCTAGAGAAAGGGGGGTTACACAAACAAACCAAGAGATGTTATAGCAAAATTGTTCATAATAGTAAATACTGGAACTAATTCAAATAGTCTTAAGTAGTAACAATGGCCAAATAAATGGTGCCACATTACACAATAGAATATAGCACTAAAAAACCAATAAACTATTGCCTATGCTTTAACATGAATGAATCTCAAAAGAGAATGCAGCACAGAGTAGTTGCATTGATAAAAAGTTCAAACATAGGTTGAAACAAATATGGTAGTGTTTGGGGATACAGATACATGAATATAGCTAGAAAGAAGCAAATTAGATGAAAACAAAATTAGGGTAATATTGCAGTTACCTCTATGAGGAAAAGGGAACTACTCCTGTTGAGGGGCATAGAGGAAGCTTTTAAGAAGATAGTTTTTTACTTCTTAATTTTGGTTACTAGTACAAGGGCATTAATTTAATCATTATTCTCTAAAAAGGTGCACAATAAAAAAATTTATGTAGAATATTTTGCAGTAAAATTTTAAGGACATTTCCAGTCTAAATATAACAGTGTGATAACTCCTTCAACATACGCAGTATGATATTATTACACCCTCTGTAGTCAACAGAGATAAATTATTCTTTCTTAAATGATGCATTTGCATTACAGCTCAAATATCTCTTCTTTAAGTGGCTTTGCACTGCTTTGTAGACTTTATCTCACATGCTTGTTTCTCCTTGCTTCCAAAATTGGGGTCAATGAAATCACCTTTGCTGGTGTTCTTTTTTCTTGTGTTTCGTTTTGTTTTATTTGTTTGTTATTTCAGAAAGAGTGAAGCTGTGAAATACGTGTTCTTTCTATGGCAAAATGTAAGAGAGAACTACAATTTCAGTCCTTTTATATTTTAATGGTGTTCATTTTTCTGTGTACGTATCTCGCTGTGAGTTAATGTTATAAGTTTTGTGATGAGTGAACAGTCATTCTGGTGGACGACGGGGCAGATGGCAGGGTGGCTCCACGCTCAAACAGCATCAAACTATGATCCCTCTGGAACATACGCACGCATTTTTCCAGCAAAAATTTCAACTGTCTCCATATAAAAGCATGTCTTATCATCTCTGCCTTGTCATTTCTCTTTGTCTTGAGACAGCTATTCACTCTTTCATTCATGCATTCATAGAAAATCTAAAATCAAAGGGTTAAAGCAACATTAAGGAATATTTACAGAGAGAGAAGTAAGGAAAAATATACTGGATCATTCAAACAAATTAGAAATTTTGATTACTACTGCTCGAGGCCAGCAATATTTGTGGTGTTTTAGGCCCAAGGGTGCCAGGCTGCCTGTGGAAAAGACTAAATTAATTAATGTTTTCTGAGATTAATTAGAAAATTAAATGGAAGTATAATGAAACCAGCATGGCTTAGCTCACTGGATGTACAACTATGCACCACTAAATTTCAGTGTTATTCAAAATTTCTATTTATTGCTTGAATACAAATATAGTAAGATTGGCTGTAATTGATTTTTTTTTAACTATTCTATCACCTAATTCCAAACAAAACTACTAGGAACATCACAGTAACATAAAGCACAAAGCTTTCTGACAGTCCTGGCCAGAGTTAATGTCCTTTGAAGTGCCTTCATGAGAAATAAACTAAAATATCCCCCAACTTTTCGGTGGTAGTTTGGAAGGTTGCCACAGATCATGATATTGGCCTCTTTACTGGATAATTCTCCTAGATTCTGTGAACCTTTTTCCAGCTGAAACACTTTTGGTCAGTGCGTGGCATCTCCCATCAGCAAAAGGAGGTATGAGAAAGGAGGCAATAGACTCCAATAAGGAGGAGGAAGAAACGAAGGGGTGAAACTTCACATTTGTTGCACGGAAGTGATGGACAAATGTTTTCACCTTCTTCTCTCTGTGTGTTGTTTTCTGTAAAATGAGACTATTTTAAATGTTTTCCCCATGTCCTATTGAGCTGTCAGGGAACTGAAACAGGTATGAGCCCATTATCAAATGATGCAATCCCATCAATGAGGCTTTTTTTTTTTTTTTTTTTTTTTGAGACAGAGTCTAGCTCTGTCCCCCAGGCTGGAGTGCAGTGGCGCGATCTCGGCTCGCTGCAAGCTCCGCCTCCCGGGTTCACACCATTCTCCTGCCTCAGCCTCCCCAGTAGCTGGGACTACAGGTGCCTGCCACCTCGCCCGGCTAATTTTTTTGTATTTTTAGTAGAGACGGGGTTTCACCGTGGTCTCGATCTCCTGACCTCGTGATTCACCCACCTCGGCCTCCCAAAGTGCTGGGATTACAGGCGTGAGCCACCGCACCCAGCCAATGAGGCTTTTATCCAAGTTTAATATGGCTGGCAAATAAGGGTATCCAATAATTGAAAATTTATGGAAATAAATTTTTAAGTAAATACAACTCGAAGAAAATGCAATTTTTTTTTATTAGACTGCAGATGTGTCTTATGACTCACTTGACAAGTCTTATTCAAATCCAGCTTCTCTGGGCTAGTCATCTTGCTGTTTTCAAGATATCGTTTGTATCTTAGAAACAGTAAGATAGATTGCATATTGGGAAAGACAAAAGAACAACCAAACTCATCTACTTGTTATCAGTTGGACAATCACCAGACCCAGCAAGATGCAACAGATAATTGACTATGAAATGCATTATGTTTAGGAACCCCATGATTAGTTATAAAAAAGAAAAATTGTACCCACTTTCACTCCTCACCTTCTTTTTTCCACTTTTTTAAGAGAACGGTATAGTTTTGGTTTGTTTGTTTTTAAGCACATCTGGTACAGTGTCAACAATGTCAGCATAGAAAATGTTCTTAAGGTTTGATATGACAAGCATTTTAAAGAGACAAATCATTCTATCACACTCTTAATATCATTTGTAAGCCTTGTCTTTTCATCTTCAGTTACTAAGACCCTCTTATTTAAAACTGAACTTATAAATAAAAACTAAAACTTGTGTCCTTTTAAATAGAATAGATTTTTTTCTCATGATGTGATATTAATATTTTAATTTAGATTGGTGATTCCCAAAGATGCTTCAGTGGAGTCTCATTTGATGAGATGTTTCTGGAATAGTTTTCTACAATGAAATAAATTTGGAAAATACTTCCATCTCTTGAATTTACTCAGCATATGAAAAACGTTAAGTCCCTGAGAATTCTTACAGAAAGGACATTGGCTTAATTTTGGGCAAATATATTTATCTCTACGTAGATTTTAAATTTAACATCTAATTAGGTCTATTAGATACTGATTCAAACTTTATGTTCCCCACAGCAGAAACTGGAGTAATCTTGTAAGATCCCTACGACAGCCCTGTAGACCCATGATAAATAGCATTTGATGATTTTAGAATTCAATAATTTGACTAAACTCTAGACTAGAAAAAAGGGAAGTTTAATCCCAAGTCACATGTGGGAGTATAATGGTATCAATCATATCAAATTGAGCTATAATCCTAATTAATTAGAATTTTATTTAGTAATTTGTGTATTTTTGTCCCCCAAACAAATGTAATATACTTATTGGGCTAATTTATTGTAATTTCTGTCACACTCAGAACTATGAGATGAGTTTTGCTGTGGTTCTCACACTTTGCAGGTGTCAGCATCGCCTGCGGGTTCTCCATGGTCTTAACCTACTTCCACTGTCCTGGCCTCCACATTTCTCATTAGGTTTAATGATGATTCTGATAGCCACTGCATTTGAGAATCACCCCACAATAAAATTGAAGCTGTCCTCATTTTGTTATTTCATTCTTTAGCTTCCCACCACGTCCGTCCCACTCTGGCACCTAAACATAAGACACAAAAATAGAACAGTTGGTGAGATACTAGCCTATTGTAGAGGGGAAACCTCCACCATATATTCTGGAGGGCATGGTTTTTGCTCAAAGAAGTTTCAGTTGTTGATATAGTTATAAAAATGTTGTTTCCTTTGCAAAACTGTCCCACTGCCTCTTCGATGAATGACACAGTTTAATGTATAAACAGTGTGTTTTGTTTTCTTCCAATGGCTCCCAGAATGATCCTCATCTGTATTCAATCAAGTCCAGTTCAGAGAATTAATAATAGCAGTGGGGGTAAGAATAGCAGAAAGCAGTTCAAGGTGCAGGATTCAGGATAAGATGAGACAGGCTGAAGAGCAGAAGTGGAAGAAATCCAACCAACAGGGACAACTATCCCAGCGTGATGGCATTCTATAATCCCAATTAATTAGAATTGTATTTAGTGCTTTGTATATTTTGGTCCCCCAAACTAATGTAGTATACTTACTGGGCTAGTTCATTGTAATTTCCATCACACCCAGAAGTGTAAGGTGAGTTTTGCTGTGGTTCTCACACCTTGCAGGTGTCAGCCTCACCTGGGAGTTCTCCGTGGTCCTAACCTACTTCCACTCTCCTGGCCTCCACATTTGGTGGATCAGTTGGTGAGATACTGGCCTATTGTAGAGGTGCCTTCGAGGTGGGGGTTAACAACCAGTTGCAGTCACGGTGGCATGAGGTAAAAGTAGATAAACTGAAATTTTGCAAGAAGTCAGGAAAGCGTCAGAGTCCTTTGGTGTCACTCTCATGCAAAGCTGGGTTAGTCGTAGTCTGAAACCCATCTCCTGATGTGACTGGCTTACATTTCCACTGCCCACGAAGGAACAGTTTTTCTTACATTCATTTCTCTTTCTAAGAAGCAAACCAGGAGTGACTGCATCCTTTACAAGCACTTCATCCTGATTTAGAGTCAAATAAAGTAACCTAGCTAGCATTCAAACAAAGAAACAAAAACACCTTTCTAAACAGGAAGCCCTTCAACAGATTTGCTGAGAAATCACTGCTTTGATAAAACCAGGTCCTAAAAGAGCATACACACAAAAATTCAAAAATTCTTGAAGCCAATTCTTCTTCTAACATAAAACATAAAACCACAACAAAAAGGACTCTTTTTCTACTGCTTTCAAATTATAATGCGCTCTCAAAATTATAGGTCAGTTTCACCAATCTGAGAGGTTCTTCTTTTTATTTTGTTTTTCTTTCCATCCCCCTCTCTGCTGTCTGGCTCTCCGTAGCACGGCTTTTATTTTATTATTGTTAGGGTAGCACTACGGATAAAGACTTCAGAAAAAAAAAAAAAAATACCAGTGCCCAAGACACTTTGCTGGCCTTTTCGCTGGGTAATTATACTCACTCTTGATAACGCTAAAGGCATGCCTTATTGGTCGTGGTTCAGACACCTCCTTTTTCACAGAAAGATGGATTGTTTCCACAGGCCTTGATGGTCTTCAAATTATCTAAGTGCAGAAAAGAGAATAGAGTGAATTTTATTTTAACTCTTTTTATTTCTGAATTTATTTCCCACTAGCTAGGAGGTGGTGACTGCCCCAGCAGTCAAGTCAATTGTTATCTGTGGGACTTGATTATGTTTGGACCCAGTCGCTCATTTTGAGCAAGACACAGTTAATGAGGAGAGAAATGAAAAGTGCATTGAGTCACAGTGTGTTTGTGGTAATTTGTGACACATTTACTCCACTCAGTTCTTTGTTTATTCCTCCCCTCTCCATGCAGGTTCTGTAGAAAAAGAAGCAGATAAGCGAATTCACTAGTAGACAGTTAAGGATGTTGAAGGTAATGAATCTCTATCCCCCCCTTCTCTCTCTCTCTCTCTCTCTCTCTCTGTCTCTCTCTCCCTGTCTCCATTGTTGGCAGTAATTGGGACTCCGTTCATCTCTACGGAAAAATGCTGGGGAAGCTCATGTTAATGAAACATCTTATTTTCTATTATTTCACAACATATTTTTCATTGACACCGCTAGTTTTTATTTTCACCGTATTTTTTTTTTTTTCGGTGTGCTCTTTGCCACTTTTCTAAATAATAGTCCATTAAACAGTTCACAGTGTGTGTTCTGTAGAAATGTAAAAAAGTGATTGGATGATACTAATTAAGGAGAGATTTTGTTTCCACTTACTGCAGATCAATGGTGGGTTACATTAAAGCTGCATTTTGCGATGAGTTTAACACAAAAGAACAGCTGTGCTAAATACATATTTCAAGACATACAGGTAGGTCAAATAAACATTCCTTTCTTTGAAAAGTCTGTATGTTATAACCATAAATTCTACTTGCAGAACTGTGGGGAGACACAAAGGCTAATTATTCACTACAGTCATTATTAGTTCCAGTAGAAACTGTGAAGGATAAAATTGGGAGGTGTTCTGTTACTTCTAGTTCTTACTTTTATCTAGGTCCTTGAATAAACTGGTATGACTGTGATATTTTTACAGTCTTATTTTCAAATGAATCATATCTTCTTTTTCTGATAATGATTTTGAATTGAGGAGGAGACATGTCCATGTGTTTTTATGACTTAACTGTAACTGTGTTGTGATTATCTTTAACCTGCTACATGATAAGATTTATTTGTTTCCAAAAAACATTATTTTTTTCTAAACAAGTTTGAGGTAATATGGTCCAGTTCTGTAACTGACAATTAGCAACCATTAAAAGAGCATTATAAACTCAGAGGGACACAAACCAACACTTAGATCAATAGAATTCAAGAGCAGAGAAATAGAAAATATCTACGTCTGCCACATGATTTTAGCCAGCAGTAGCTGCATTTCAGACTGTATGCCTGCAGCCTATATTTATATACATCTCTTTGAGTAAGTGTTATTTTTCACAGCAGTAGTATTACTTGTGCTGCTTTTGTTGACATTTAGATAATATATAATAGATACCTTATAACAGTGACCTGTTTCACTTACAGTTTCACTTGCCTACAACAGTGTCCACTGCAGTTACAGGTTTGCAGACTCACAGATACTCTCTTGCAGATGCAATTTTGCTGTAACTTAAATTTTTGTCAAGCATATGTTCTGCTTAAAGGTTGGATTTTTTAATAGAATGAAATTGATTAAAAGGCCTGGAAGTGAGGACTCCAAGATGACTTGCTGATTCCACATCTGACTTGCTGGATGAGTCAGGGCCAGTGGCCCCATCCCTTGGTCTCGACATCTGTAAACCCTTCTCAGTGGTAATGAGAGTTTCATAGGAGGACCGGGACACAAGAGACTTCAAAGGGATTTCTTCACCTGAGGGAGATGCCAGCCAGAGTAAAGGTAGGGAATCAGGCTGTGAAAGCAAATTTCTTTCAACATGGGACCGAAAGCTCAGGAGGCTATGGTTGATTAAAGGGCACAGCTTTTCAGGACAGCCAGTAGAATTCATATTAGTTCTGAAAAAAGCAAAAAAAGTGCTTTTTTTTTTTTTTTTTTTTTTTGCATTCTAGGGCAATAAGATAAGACAGAAATGAAATACGCTGGTGTAATGTAAATGACATGTATTCATGTAAGTATATGTATGCGAACATTTACACTATGATCTTTATGATGCCCGCATCTAGTTTTATGTTTTCCTTTACTTCCCAGACATGAAAACTCTGCATCTCAGTTACTTCATCTGTAAAATTGGGATAATCCTCACTCTCCTTACATCAGACTTTGTCTGAGGGTTAAGACAGTAACGACAACCAAACCACACATTGTTGTTGTGTAATTAACTGTGCCTGTTTGTTATGGGATGGCCATGGTGGAAAGAAGCATTGATTATACACAGGGTGGTTGAATTGGCTTTGATTGCTTTTAAACAGATATACATTGAACACTTGCTGTACAGTAGGCAATGTTTTTCATTCTTGGAATATAGTCAATAATATAGAGCAAAAAAATGTTTCAGCTTTATTGAACTTATAAATATATATTAATTTTATTTTACTTATGGGATAAATGTGCAGAATGTGCAGGTTCATTACATAAGTAAACACGTGCCATGGTTGTTTGCTTCACCTCTCAGCCCATCACGTAGGTATTAAACCCTGCATGCATTAGCTATTTGTCCGGTTGCTTTCCCTCCCCTCATCCCCCACCACCCCAAAAAGCCCTGGTGTGTGATGTTCCCTTCCCTGTGTCCACATGTTCTCATTGTTCAACTCCCACTTATTAGTGAGAACATGCCATGTTTGGTTTTCTGTTCCTGTGTCAGTTTACTGAGGATGATGGTTTCCAGCTTCATCCATATCCCTGCAAAGGACATGATCTCATTCCTTTTTATGGCTGCATAGTATTCCATGGCATATATGTACCATATTTTCTTTATCCAGTCTGTCAGGGCATTTGGGTTGGTTCTATGTCTTTGCTATTGTAAATACTGCTGTAACAAACACACGTGTACATGTATCTTTATAATAGACATTTATGTTCCTTTGAGTATATACCCAGCAATGGGATTGCTGGGTCAAATGATATTTCTGGTTCTAGATCCCTGAGGAATTGCTACACTGTCTTCCACAAAAGTTGAAGTAATTTGTATTCCCACCAACAGTGTAAAAGCATTCCTTTTTCTCTACAGCCTCACCAGCATCTCACTGCTTTTTGACTTTTTAATAATCGCCATTCTGACTGATATGAGATGGTATCTCATTATGGTTTTGATTTGCACTTCTCGATCTGTAATGTTGAGTGTTTTTTCATATGTTTGTTGGTCACATAAATGTCTTCTTTTGCGAAGTGTTTGTTCATGTCTTTTGTCCACTTTTTGATGGGGTTGTTTCTTTCTTTCTTGTAAATTTGTTTAAGTTCCATATAAATTCTGGATATTAGATCCTTGTCAAATGGGTGGATTGCAAAACTATTCTTCTATTCTCTAGGTTGCCTGTTTATTATGATGATAGTTTCTTTTACTGTGCAGAAGCTGTTTAGTTTTATTAGGTTCCATTTGTCAGTTTTAGCTTTCATTACAATTACTTTTGGCAATTTCATCATAACATCTTTGTCCACACCTGTGTCCTGAATGCTATTGCCAAGATTTTCTTCTAAGGTTTTTATGGTTTTGGTTTTTACATTTAAGTCTTTAATCCATCTTGAGTTAATTTGTGTATAATATGTAAGGAAGGGGTCCAGTTTTAATTTTCTGCATATGGCTAGCCAGTTTTCTGAACACCACTTATTAAATAGGGAATCCTTTTCTCGTTGCTTGTTTTGTCAGGTTTGTCAAAGATAAGATGGTTGTTGAAGTGGGATCTTATTTCTGAGATTGCTATTCTGTTCCATTGATCTATGTGTCTGTTCTGGTACCAGTACCATGCTGTTTTGGTTACTGTAGGCTTGTAGTGTATTTTGAAGTCAGGTAGCATGAAGCCTCCACCTTTGTTCATTTTGCTTAGAATGGTCTCGATTATATGGGTTCTTTTTTGGTTCCATATGAAATTTATAGTAGTTTATTTTTCTAATTCTGTGAAGAATGCCATTGGTAGTTTGAAGGGAAGAACATGGAACCTATAAATTACTTTGGACAGTATGGCCATTTTATGAAATTGATTCTTCCTATGCATGAGGATCATGCTTTTTCCATTTGTTTGTGTTCTTTTCTCCCTGAGCAGTGATTTGTAGTTCTCCTTGAAGGGGTCCTTCATATCCCTTGTTAGCTGTATTCCTAAGTATTTTATTGTTTTTGTAGCAATGGTGAATGGGAGTTGATTCATGATTTGGCTCTCTGCTCTTCTGTTGTTTGTGTATAGCAATGTCTGTGACTTTTTCACATTGATTTTATATTCTGAGACTTTCTGAAGTTGCTTATCAGCTTAAGTAGGCTTTGAGTTGAGATCATGGGATTTTCCAGGTTTAGGATTATGAAAATGTCATTGGCAAAAAGAAACAATTTGACTTCCCCTCTTCCTATTTGAATACGCTTTATTTCTTTCTCTTGCTTGATTGCCCTGGCTAGAACTTCCAATAATATGTTGAATAGCAGTGGTGAGAGAGGGCATCCTTGTCTTGTACCAGCTTTCAAAAGGAATGCTTCCAGTTTTTATGCATTGGTTATGGGTTTGTCATAAATAGCTGTTATTATTTTGAGATATGTTGGAATTTATATTTTGTCAGAATGTGTTTGCTCTTGTAACCCTTCTTATCCAAGAGGTAAAATGTATTTTGGGGCCGTGTGTGTGTGTGTGTGTGTGTCTGTGTTGCTACTGGAAAATGGAACAAGCACAGGAAAAAAACTTTCATTATTAAGTCCTAACTGGATTTGAGTGAGTGTTAATAAGTGAAATGAATATGAAGTCATGTCAGAAACTCTAAGTCTAGAATCAGCTTTGCTTTACTTAGTGTTCTTATGAGCCAGCCTGGTCTGATCATCTCCCCTGACATGTACATGGATGGCTCTATTTTATTATGAAGTGAGATGGAAGACTGGAGAATCATCCCAAGAAGAATATCAGATTGTCTACCAGGAAGTTCCTAAGGTGGAGGTTAAGAGCTCAGATGGGAGTGTCGGAATATGCAGGTCCTACTCACCATCAAGGATTGTTTCAAAGGCTTACTCCTATTGGATTAAAAGGTAATTTTTATAAAAATGACACCAATTAATTATTAAATTACCTCAATGAACTGGTTTATTATTTAAAATGATGACAAAAACATGAAACATTCATGTTTAGGGCCAGTAAATATTTGAAAATATTTACGGGCAATTATATATGAAGATGATTATTATACCGTGATTTATACAAGAATGAGAAAGCTTTGCTCTAATCCCTCCTGTGAAGTACATGAGAGGCACAGAAATGAGAAAGTGAAACTCCCTTTATAGGCAAGTTCTAGGTCTTTGAAGGCCTTGATGCTTTGTAAAGAAAGTTGCAGTCCTTCATTTAGGACTCTGGAGCCATTGAGTTTTTTAAGTATCAGTGTTTCATGATCTTCTTTACAAATGAAAGGGATCCTTTTATTGCAGAAGATAGAGGCTGAAAGTCTAAGTAGACAGGTGATGAGGGTCTCACTTAGGACAACAGCAGAAAGACCAAGGGAAGAGTTTTTAGGACTATTTATGATCTAAAATTAGCATAACTTGGTAATTTTTAAAATAAGAAGCTTTAAGAAGTAAGAACAAATATGCCATTCAAGCTTCTAGGTATTATACATGGTGTCACCAACTAAGAGACAGACTATGAAATTAGAAACAGGTTGAAGACGTTACACAGAGTGTCCTTTGACATCTGGGAAAGTTGTGGTGCTGAAGGGATTCCAGGGTGGATAAGGCCATCAGGCTGGAAGTGTAGAGATTGATAGCTTATGAGAGAAGAGTGGGTTTGAAGTACAGACAGATGTGCAGGTCACCAACAGGTTGATGGTAGTTTACAATTACGTAAGGATGAGATCATCTAGGGACTACACACAGCAAGAGCATTGGGGACAAGGCTGGAGCACATCTCCACCACATCTCCCCTGGAATGCTAGTCCGCATTGACACTGATGGGTTGGTGACAAATGGTAGGCCAGGAATATGCCTAAGACAGCACATGGCTATGGCGGGCAGAGTTCTGAAATGCCTGCCACCTAGTGTGCACACTCTGTACTACTTCCTCTACTTAAGTGTGGGTGCCTGTGAACATGACGGGATAGCCCCTCTTGTGACTGAGTTACATTATACAACTCCATCTTGGCAGACAGAAGAAAAATTGTCCTGCTGGCTCTAAAGTAAGATGCTATTCTATAAAGGAGTCAGAGAGCCACATGGCTATGACCTAAGGGCAGCCTCTGGTAGCTGAGAGATCACAGGCTGACAGTCATCAGGAAAACAGGGACCTCAGTTCTCCAACACAAAAAACTTGAATTCTGCCAATGACCTGAATGGGCTTAGAAAAGGGCCTTGAGCCCCAGATGAGAATGCAGTTCTGCCAACATCCTGATTTCAGGCTTATGCAACACTGAACAGATAACCCAGCTATGCTGTGTGGACCTCTGACCTCCAAAAACTGACAGATAATAAGTGGGCACTGTTTTAAGCTACTAAATTTGTGGTAATTTATTGTGGAGCAATAGAAAACTAATATAATGGTCTAAGAGGTGGGAAGGATTTTTTGATGGCAACAGTGGTGTTACATTGAAAAGATTCCTTCTACAGAGACAGTCGACATGCACACAGTCCAGATGCTCGGGGCCTAATACATGCTAGTAGCAGTATATGCATTTTGCTTTTTCTTAATTTGGAAGCTTAAACTCAGGGTCCTAAGTCTTAGCACAATCCAGAAGGCTGCATCACTGTTTCTATCAAAAGAGGGAAAAATATATATTTACTTTAAAAGTCATCTCACTTAGCCAGATTAGATATCCACTCTGGACAAGATCTATGGATGTATTTTGGTATCTTTAGCCATAGAAGAGAATTTAACGTAGCTTCTAAAAAACCACCATCATCAAACACATTATGTACTTACGAACTATGTACCAAAACAAATTAATGTCTTGGCAAGACAAATGTCCATGAAGATAAATTACAACCTTTCTCCATTTCCTCTCTCCTTTCTCCTAAGAAGAAAAAAGACCTGGCCCTTTATTGCCTGGAAATACTCTCTGCACTTCCTTGTCAAAACAGTCTGCTACAATTTGAATAAAGGAAGGTTTTGAAATGCTTCTCAACTTAACATTTCCAGGGTAATATTTTCTTGTGAGTTGACAGACAAAGCCTTCATCTGTCAAATGAATGTACTCAAGAGATTATATCAATGGCTAATCCAATTAAAAATCTTTGGTATATTCAGTTATCTCTGCTGTGAATTTGATGAGATGTAGATTGTGGAGAATAGAAAGTTGTATTTACTTTTCCCTTAAATCTTTATTAATCATTTTTGTATTTAACTTTAGGAAAATTATAACTTCTAATTATTTTTTCCTATATCTAGAATGAAACAAACTAATAATAAAAGAATAATCCTATCCCAAAATGTGTTTTTATTTTAGATTTGTTTTTTCTTAGTTAACATCATATGCTTAAGCAAACTTATTTTACTAAATTCAGTGGGTAGAAACAAAAAAGAAACACATAAGTAGGGCCAACCTAGTGTTATGTTCTGGGGTGTGTGTGTGTATGTGTGTGTAGTTTGATTAGGGATATGCCTCACAATAAAGTCGATTCATTATGATCCAACTTGCCAAGTAGTTAATTTGGCAGTCTCTAGATAGAGCTACCAAGTGTGAAGACTGTGTAATATAATTTTATTTCTGCAGAAACATTGTAAGAAAAACAATTTATAATTATTCTGGAATAAAAACAGTCTTTTAAAAAAGAAAACTATTTATTTATTTATTTGTGTATTTATTTATTTTGAGACTGAGTACTTTTTGTAGTCTTGGTAGCGACGGGATTTTACCATGCTTCTAAGGCTGGTCTCGAACTCCTGGAATCAAGTGATCCACCCGTCTTAGCCCCGCACAGTGCTAGGATTATAGGCATGAGCCACAGTGCCTGGCCAAAAGTAAAAACACTTTTTGGAAACCTTTTAGAAATTAAGTCATGAATAGATGGTAAAAGCATCGTGTAGACAAAGACTGTTTTTGCTTCCTCTTTCAGACTTCAGGGTTTTGGTTGCTTGTTGGTAAGAGCTTGTGTTCATGTGAAAGAAAAAGAGACACAAGGCAATGTTTTGTTTTATTATATATGATAATCTTCTATTTCATTTTGTATTTGGTGTGGGAGATTCTAATCCTCAGATTTGTGGCCTCACTTGCTGTCCTAAGAGAATTATTTTTCCAAGTTATAAGATGCTTCAGGCTGTCTCCCAAATCATTACAATAAACACCACAGTGAGGGTATGAATGCATCATAAGAACACTGGGGAGGGGGGCTTGAGAATATCTGGATATCTCCTAATGGCATCTGAGCAAGCTTTGTATCTTACCTGAGAATGTCCAAGCTAGGTTACTGTAACCAGTTCTCTAGCAGATTCAGTCTGAGTTAAGGGAATTTTCCTCTAGAAGATTTTTTTAATGACACTCTCCACTTTACCTGAAATCTTGTCTCATGTTTTTAATTCTACCTTATAAAATGTTACAACCAGAAAACCCACATTCCTTTATTAAGTACTTCCCCCATGAAGAGAAGGTGGCTACAACGGGAATTCTGCTCTCCCAGTCGTCTGGCTATCATCAGCTTGGCCCTCCTCTCCTTTACATCCCCGAAGCTTTGCAAGTGTGATTACCATAACTCCCTTTTGTGTGGGATTATGTGTAATTAAGTTTTCAATCAATTTGACTAATTAAATGGAAGTACTGTCTGTGAGCTAGATCAGGAGACTAAAATCTGGGTTTCTGAGTATTACCACTAATTCACTAGGTGGATACAGCAGTTTATTTAACCTCCAATTTCCCTAATGGAGGAAGCAGAGTAGGACGTCATTAAGGTCAGATTCTACAAGAAGCCCAATTTTTGTAAGAACCACAAATTTCTATCACTAGACCCTTGTTCTCTCTTGTGCCTCAAATCCAAATTCCCAGCTGCCTCCTCTCGCTGGGGAGTGCAATACCTCACCAGGTCCATCTGAAAAGCCAGCCATATCCATGAGAAACTACTGCAAACCCCTGGCTAAGGATGATGGCACTGACACTGGCCTGGATTTTATAGGTTTCCCTGCTCAAATGGTGGTAGACATAGGGAAGAGACTACATCAAATTCATTGGCTAAAGATTTGTACTTTATTTTACTTCTTCATGAATTAAGTATTGTGCTGGGAAGATATCCTTTGCCTTATTAATGTTTCTCACTTTGGAACAAATTTAAAATAATAGAAAATAATTTCTGAATGTTACCTTAGTGATACTGCAGCCCAACCTCCTTAGGTTCTATGAGGAAAATGAGGTCTCTGCAAGATAAGGATTGACTCACCGTAGAAGGAGCTAGAACTCCATGGCTCCTTCCCAGTGCTCTTGCCACTGCTTGTCACAACCACAGGTCATGTATGATTTTCTTGTACAGCCATAACCATGTATACCACTCGTCATGATGTCATCTAGCTAAAATAAGGGAGTATTGAGAGCAGAGTTGACTCATCTCAATGGCAGGGCAGTTGGATGCCATCTAGTATGCCTTAGGTGTCCAGGGGAACAGAAAGCATGAGCCTGGCAGAGTTGCTGGATGGCCCTACAATCTGTATTCCTTTCCACCAGGCACACTCTTTTGTCACACCATGGAGTAAATGAGAGCCGCAGAAAGAATCCCCAAGAACACATAATTTCCAGAAAAACAAGCAGCAACCCAAGTGAGAGGGAAGAGGCATATAAACCCCATCAGCCTATCCAGCGTCAAAGAGGTTGCAGGTGAAGATGAAGAGAGCTCACTCCTGGGTCTGCCTTCCTTCTTCTGCTGGGCCTTTCTGCAAGAACTCACACTAGACCTCTCACTGTTGATCACCATCCTCACTTCACTTCACCAAGCCTAAATGTATATTTCCTTCAGAGATTACATTAATAGCTTCCTTTCTTCTCTGACCACAGGACAAGGCAAAATTTCCCTTACTTTATATTTCTTCAAACTTTATTTATATCATCTGCTCTGTAATATCATACACTTCTAATATGCTGACTTGCGTGTGTTCTGTAGTTATTTCATGTGTGTATTTCACATCTTCCTGCAACATGACAAATACTCGAGGGGAGAGGCCATGACTTCTGCTTCTTTGGAATCTCTAACAACCCTTACCACATAATAAGCTCACTAAGTGGACATAAATCTCTATGGAGACTTGAAAAGGGGTGAGTTTGTTTGTTGGTTGGTTGGTTGGTTTTGAGCCACTCTTTTGATGTTCTTTTCATGGTTAAACAAGAAAATAAATGACACGGGCCTCCGGTGAGTTAAAACTGGCTCAGTACCCAAGCACCAATTCATTAAAAGCATTTGTGGATTCAAAACAGGGAAAAGCAAATTTTAAAAAATGTTTAATAATTTTTGTTGAAATCTTAGAGTCTGTATCTGCATTTTTAAATTAATACGTATATTTACATGTTAATGTAGAGTAACAACTAATAGAATTATTATAGTTTAAAGCAACCCCTGAATCAATAGTTGTGATGTAGAAATACGATCACAGCAAGTGCAGAAATATATCTCTCCACTGGAAATGAAATCATTTTGCTTTTTCCTGCTAAACTAATTCTTATTCTGTCATGCTTACTGCTCACAAATGTTTCAGTGAGTAATATGTGTTACAGCTATTAGAGACAGGTCTGCAATGTTAAATAGCAGCAAGTAAAAGATGACAAGTCTTGTCATTTAATGAGTTAAAGATCAGATACTAATATTGTATTAAAACTTGGTGATGCACACTCATAGCCTGCTATTCTGTTTGCTGGCGAAATGTCAGCAGAGAAGCAACAGGAAATAGCAGAATGTGGAAGACAAAAGTTGCCCATACTTAAAGGATGGCAATGAAACAAAATGAAGTTTGTTTAATTGAAACAATGAATTGTTTAATTAAAAGAAATTCCTATCTCCTATTCATTAAGATAAGCATCATCGAGATTCATTTTAGAACAAAAATCTAATATCTGCTTTGCAACTTCAGTGCTATTTTTACATAATTTTGTTTTCCAGAATAATACTGGCTGGAAGGAGGAAAGAAAAAAAAGTCTGCATTTATGCTTCCCTATGTACTGAGCATATATGACTGTTTCAAATAAAATTAACAACTTCAAAAGAACTGCATCATGAATTTTGATTAATCCAGTAAGATAACTGGGAGGTGAGAAGGAATTTGACTCCGAGCCCTCTTGAAAACTTTAAGTCTCTTAAAATTTACATTCATGTCCACTGAATGGTGACAGATCAAGGAATTTCTAGGAAACTCTGAAGAGACCTAGCACATTGGATATTTCCTTTTTATGAGAACATTTAGACAAGTAGAATAAAAATTTCTCTATTAAAAATAAAATTGACATATGGTGGAAAGAAACTAATTCCAGAATATAAAATACGTACAACCACATTTTTTTCCCAACTACATTGGTTAAGGAAAGCTTACCTTTTAGATCCTTAGAACTATAAAATTATGTGCTGTGGCATCTGTCTCCATTAAGTAGAGTAATTTCCCAGAGAAGAGCAAGACTGTCAACACAACAATAGGAGACTTGCCAGTTGACAGGAAAGAATGTTCCTTGACCTGACCGTGGCTGATGGGACTCTGATGTGATCTCCCAGGACTAGATGGTCTAAAGCACTGATTCATTAGTCTGTTTAATCTTCATGCTTGCTAAAAAAGAGATCCTCCTTGATTTAAAGGCTGTCAGGCTGTCATCTCAAGAGGTCCATCCCTTGTCATTTTCTGCATCCACATTGAATAAAATGATTCCTAGTCCTGTTAGAAAGAATTACCATAAAGATGAAAGCAATCTAGAAATAGAACCTGAAATTTTTAGCTAGGGACATTTACATGTCTATCTCTACCTACTTTTACTCCCACTCTGATTTTCAGTCACTGAGGTAGATATTTTCTATCCTCACTATAGTTATATCATTTTTGAAAAGTCTGTGTTATAAAACTACATTATATGGTTAGTGTTGCACTGACAATTAAGCTTCAAACTAAACCTAAGTTTCACAATTATAATGTTATCACTTAGAGTTAAGGTTTTGATACAGGAACCCAGATACATTGCAAAGAAAGTTGAGAAAAATAGATTGTGATAGTGGGAGGAACAGGGAACTGGGAAAGTCCAAAAATAATTATCGTTTGAGTCCCCTAAAAGCACACATTTGAAATATACCATGTTGGATTGGATAGTATTTCACATTGCTCTGAGTTCTGTTCTGAAGTTCCCAGATATCTTTTACAAGCTCTTACTACATAATTTGTTGAGTCCATGGTAAAATCTACATGCATAGTAGCTGAATTAATGTTATTTAGTGTTTTTAATACCAGGTGACAATGTTTATCTGACATTGTATGTGGCAGATACCTATGTTTACAGACCACCATATTTACTCTTGCCTGATTACCTTTAGTTAACACTCAGATTATACTGATAGATTTGTGTTAGGATTCGCTGTGTTTCTCTGTTTCCAGGACCCAATAGATGGAATTTGCTCATGTGATCACCTCTCTGATTATTGACACTATATTGAGTGAGAATACCGAGGCATGGTATGATTTTTTTGCAGCTATGAATGGAAAGGATACTAAGTACTAAGGGTTCATGCACTTTTGTAACTGGTGCATACTTTTGTACTATGTCATCTGGAAGGTGAACATCCCTTAACTCGTTTCTCTCCATCTACTAATTAATATAAATGAATCAAGGTTCCATCTTCAGTTGTCTACACTCCATTCTCTCACTTATTAGTCCCAGCCTTATTTGTAACTCTACCTTCAACTGGTTTCCACACACATATGAAATCATTGTCTGCTTATCATTTCCTCTGTCTTGGAAATATTCCTAATATTAGCATTCAATGTTCCAGATATTCAATGGGCTGTTCAAAGGCCCTTCTAACTGGACTGCCAATATTAGACTCTTCCCCTTTCTAATTCACCATACATCTTTGTATAATTAAATTTCCTAATAGACAATTATAATGATTCTGTCCTGTTTAATATATCCAGGACCTGTCGCCATTGCCTACACCACCAAGGGCACACTAATGGACTAGACAATTATTACTGTCCTTCCAAATGTTAGGTCAACACATCTCATTCAGAATGAATGAGCTTTCATTCTCATGTAAAAATGGACAACACGTCTCATCTATCTTCACTCACCCTTGTCCACTGCCACGTTTCTGTTCCACCTGAAGTTCTCTTCCTCCATGTCTGGACATTTTAAATATGTGAACTTCGAGGCTCAAGAAAGCCTTCTACTCACTGCTTCTGTAAATCTCTTAGCCAGAAAAAAATGTATTTGCTTTCTTTTCTAAACTCCCACGTCAATATTTATTGGAACCTCATTTATGAAATACCATTTCTATCATTTACTTCAGTCATTCACACATTAACTGTAAATTTCTTGCAAGTAAAGCCTGAGTCTTTTAGCTTCTCTGACTTCGAGGATTCAATCTGTATGTATTTTTTTTAGATGTATACCACAGCATAAACACAGGGTGAATTATAAATGTTTTCCAGAGTACTTCGTGCTATTATTCTCACAGACATCTGAGTCTACCCAAACCAGTAGTTTTCTGTTATTACATGTTTATTTCTAATCTTTGACTCACCTTTGGAGAAATAGAAGAATACTGCCTTTGAAATAAAAAGGCAAGGTTCCTTACATGAAATATTAGTATAGAAATGGTGAATTTATTTGGGGGTGGCTGGGTATACATTTTTGAAAGAAAAGCTTGTGGCCTGAAAAAGAGAACACAGTTTTACCAAAGTAAAAATCAACATGTTCAAGAGTGTTCATAGATCAAAAGTATAATCACTCAATTCCTAACCATTTCACAATACAACAAGCCATTGTGTTGGGGTTTTATCAAAATGAGCGATACAGTTCTCGCTTATGATGGGTGCAGCACACCAACATGGCACAAGTATACATATGTAACAAACCTGCACATTATGCACATGTACCCTAGAACTTAAAGTATAATAAAAATAAATAAATAAAATAAAATAAAATAAAGAAATAAATGAAGACCACCAAAAAAAAAAAAAAAAAAAGAAAGAAACTGATTTTAGCCATTTCATTCAATTCAGTAAAAATGGCAGTATTACAAACTCTAGTATTAGAGCCAGGAGCAGGATCTTCCCCTAAAACATTGTGGATCTTTAGGAATAAAACTCCCACGGTTGCAATTTTTAAAAAGGAATAGGTGGTACGGTATTAGTAGCTGTTACTTGAAAGTTACCCTAGGCAAGATGAAGAAGGCTGAGGTGATAAATATCTCCTTGGGTCACTTCCTGTCCTTGTTGCATACAAGGACTAATTAAGGCAAGGCCAAACACCAGTGAGTGAGATAAATCCTGAAGTGAGACCCTTCTGGACTGGTTTGTCTAGAAAGTGGTGAATTAGCCTAGGCAATCAATGTAAAGAGAGTGGAAGAAAGAGAGGAAAAGGAAGAAGGTTGAGTAGATTTTAAACAGTCACCTGCTGAGGTTAAATACAGTTTATGAGTAGTTTCACATTTTCCCTAACATTTTCACTTCACTGAAAACCATTTCTTTCATTGTGTAAATGTAAGGTGTACAACGTGGTGTGTTGATGTACGTATCCACGGTGAAATGTTTACTGAAATGTTGACTAAAGGTAGGTGGCAATCTAACAAGTTCATCAGCGTCCATAATTACCTCTTTGTGTGCGTGCACATGTTTGTGTCAAGAACACCTAAAATCTACTTCCTTAGCAAATTTTCAACACACAATACAATATAACTAACCATAGTCCTCCTGCTGTACATTAGATTCCTAGACTTACTTATTCCAAACAACTACAAGTTGGTACCATTTGACCTGTATCTCCCCAGGTCTTCCCCTCCCCACCCCTGGTAACCACCATTCTGTTCTGTTACTGTGTTTTGTTCATTTGTTTGTTTGTTTGTTTGTTTTTGTATTTCACATGTAAGTCTCAATAAACAGTATTTTTCTTTCTGTCCCTAGCTTACTTCACTTAGCATAAGGTTCACCAGGTTTATCCATGTTGTCACAAAGGGCAGGATCTCCCAACACCATTTTAAAATAAAAACATAATGAGAACTAACTTGGATTTGCAAGGACTTTCAACCTCATCTCATCAGATAGTTGTGCCAAGAAATGAGAAAAAACAAGTCTAGATTGTGTGTTCCGGGACTCAGCCCCGGGACAGAACTCACGCCAACCCAACCACAGGCCTGATATAGGAAGCCTGTGTCCTTAGAAGGGCTTTTCTCTCTTGAGCATCCAAAGGCTTTGTTATCTCTGAGTTCATTGCCTCACTCAAAACCTGAGTTTAGCCATTGCCTTCAATGAAATAAAAATGACAGGAGCAGCTTAAAATGTCATCCTTCCCATGGATATCTGTATTTTAACAAGGGATTAATCTTTAAGCTTAAGTGCCATCAATGATATTTCAGGCAATCCCTCAAAAACGGAGTAACGTTTTGGAGACAATCTAGGAAATCTCTAAAATCTCTCTTAAGTGGCCACACAGAGTACTGAGGGGGCCTGCTAAGTGTACCGACCTACCCCAGCTACACCTGTTTGAAAGAGGTGCTATCTTTTATAAGCCAAGAAGCAGCTACTTTTCTGAGCATAATTAGCTTAAGAGTTCTCTAAAATAACTTGATTTAAATATCTTAACTTCATGTGCTCTCACTTAACAATTCACCTCTTTTGTGATACACGTTATCTATGCCTACTTCAAAAAGACACTAAAAGTTAACTTTGTTCAATTACCGTTAACAGACTGTTGAATCCAGACAATTCGCTTCTAGATTGGAATATATTGAGTATCTTTAATTGGCCCTTGTAAGAATGGGAGGGGTTAGTGTTTTTAAAAAGCGGTTAAATAGGAATAAATGCCTTTTCCAACTTCTTTCAAGTGCTATCATTGACTGAGGCTACTTTACTAATTATTCTCAGAAAAATACAATACTTACAGGTTCAGAGTTGTGGCAGATTGAGAGACTGAGTTGATTCTTCATGAAAAAACACATTATCAGTGGTCTCCTATGCAGCAGGCACTGTTGCAGGTACATGTGGGGAAACAGCAAGAGAAAAAGTAGATAAATATCACTGTCTTTATGAAGCTGATATTCTGAGGAGAGGTTGAGGCTGACTTAAATCTAGGAGCTCTGGTAAGTAGAAGAGTTTAACCTGATTCTGAAATATCTGAAACATCTTGCTCAATACTCTGTATTTAAAAAATAAATTCAGGGGAAAATTGCACAACAAAGATTAACACAAAAACCTGAATAAGTATCTAATATGCTTGCTGAATGAATGGATTCTGAATTTTCACCTATGTCAATATAAAGTAATAAAATAACAGTCATTATATGTGAAAGATGAGAATGGTAATTGGAACTAAAATACATTATTTCTTCCTAGTAAGTTAGCTAGCTCTTAAAACACAAATCGAGTACTTCCCCAATAGTCAAGTGTTGCTTCTCTTGTGATAACTAGAATAGAAATAGAAATAATATAAATAAATCATGTCCCAAATCCATCAACCTATTAAGCTTCTTCTGGTTTTACTAAAGAATAAGTAAACTTACCAAGTCGGTAAATATAGTAAATTAGTAAATTTGCTAAGAAATTTGTCTTTCTTGTGACCTAGGACTGTATAGAAAAGGCATATCTATTCTCTGTCTGGAATGTGCCATGATTAGTCTAGGTTTGATTAAGCAAAAACTGACATGAGCATGTTGCATGCTGTGTGAACACTAAATGACTGTCCTGCTACTTTAAAAATATATCTGGGGAAACAATAAAACAATGGAACGCAATATAATATAGTTGAAGATGAAAGGAAATGAGATTTCAGCAGCATCCATGATAAGTGAACACTTGTCTCCTTCCGCGAGCTCTTGCTGCTGCTCCTGCCCATCCTCTGTCACTGGAATCCCAGCTGCAAGGTGGCCCATATTAACAGTCACTCTGGGTTCAACATCATTAATGTTCACTCTCAAGTCACCACAAATCCCACGTTCCCCTCATCTCTCAGGCTTAAAAAACTCATTTAACACCAAGGGCTAATTAATTAACTGGATTTTCTTATATTTAATGGGGAACATACTAAGCCATCAGAATCCAGCCTTGTTCAAATTTAGGTCACCAAAGAGGTCTACAAGTATATGCCAGTCAACAGAAAACCTAACAATTTTGTTTTTCTGGATTTTACTTTAATAGTAACCAAATTTTTTACAAAATATTACGTTAAAGCAGAGCAGGAGGGATGCTGCACTAGAACAATTTTATAATTTCTATCATCATGCAAGTCCTTATTTCCAATATGCCTTCATTTTACTCATGAAATGAACTTCACCTGAAAATACACAGTAGCATTAATTCTGGAAATAGTGTAAAGACCTGATGTTAAATGTTTATGTATATTTGATTACAGGAGGGTGCCTTGTTCTCTATGGCTAAAGGCAGAAAATGAACTTTTTGAAACCATGGTTGTCAATTTTTCCTATGTTAGAGTTAGATCAGACAATCTAATACTGTAGCTAGTCTTTTATTTGAAGTTGGCAGTCTCCTGAACGCAAACAAAAGCATGAAAGAAAATAGGAATTTATTTCAGAGTATACAAATAAAGTGACTTTATTCTGCAAAGCTTCAAATTTGCAAATATTCACTTGTCAATTTCCATAAACACCTTACCTCTGAAACTAGATCATTTCTCCAGTGCAAATCTAAGGCCTGTATTTCTTGAGGAGGAGAAACTCTGCATTCCCTATTGCTGTCAGAAATGTACTTTCCATCATTTTGTATTACCTGTTCAGATTTATTTAAAGATTGTTTTCCAAAATAAAACTCAAATGCATCCTGAGATAAATTCACAGAAGAAAGATTCAATCAGAAGCTAAATTATATTTGAAGATTTATTCTCATGGATATAAACGGATTATTCTAGCCAACAGCTCTCTAAAATCCTTTGGGTTAAACTTTGATGACAGTACTCAAAGCTAGATTTCCAGAAATATTAATTTCCAGTGAAACTGCACTTAAACATGTTCAAAATAATATAAAAAGTGTTTTGGGATTTGTTTTTATATACGCCCCATAGAAATGCCAGTGAAAATATTTGCTGAGGTGAGAACTGTCTCAAACGTCTGTCTCCTGTTGAAATGGACCCTTTCTAGAATGAAGAGAAGTGGAGCCCACTGTGCCACAAAATTTCCTTCATATTCCCTCTGAATAAACAGGTTGACTACAGGCTATATTAACTTGAAAGACTCTCCTATGAGTGGCTGTTTAAGACAGAAAATCCAGACCTGAAAGCCCAGAGCACTGAGCCTTCAGGTGGGCAGCTAAGAAAAAGAAAGAAGCCTAGAACTCTTCAAGGGAAAGTGACTAGGGAGGCTGGATTCATTACTAGACAGCCATTGGCTTTGTACAGCTCCATAGTTAGCCATGTAGACCCTGAATCCTAGAAGTCTCTTCAGGATAGCCACACAACCTATTAAACTTCCAGAACATCACCAGAAGGACAATGACCTGAAGTGCACTGGCCAGTTTCTGAGGCAGCAGATGATCTGTGAAGGAGTCAGTTTTCCTCACTCTGTAGCTAAGACAGAGACTCCAGATCTGAAAACAGCTGGGCCCATAGGGTTCACCTTGGAATATTTGGAAGCCCCCAGGCTTCCTCCTAGCAGACAAGTCCTCATAAAGCCCAAGTGCCTCATGTTGTTGAGAATGCCACAATTTTGTTATATTTCTTTTCTTTTTAGGGGGAGTCGGGGGACGGAGTCTGGCTCTGTCACCCAGGCTGGAGTGCAATGGCACGATACTGGCTCACTGCAACAACCTCTGCCTCCTGGGTTCAAGCAATTCTCCTGCCTCAGCCTCCCAAGTAACTGGGATTACAGGCACATGGCACCACTCCTGGCTAATTTTTGTGTTTTTAGTAGAGAGGGGGTTTCACCATGTTGGCCAGACTGGTTTTGAACTCCTGACCTCAGGTGATCTGCCCGCCTCGCCCTCCCAAAACGCTGGAATTACAGGCATGAGCCACCATGCCCGGCCTCATATTTCTTAAGTTTATTGAATGGTAACCTTGGATGACTTTAAGGAAAGAAGATGTGAGCGTGAGGAGAATAATAGCAACTAATGGGCTAATCAGCGCAGGCCCTTGCTAAGTGACTGGCTTCTTGCTCTGCTCTGCCATCAGAAGACTCAAATTTATCCTCAAAGAGGGTAAAAGTTCCCAAATGCCTCGGACCTTCACGAACTAAGCCATGAATGCTTACAATGAGCACGCCAAAGGTCTGCTTCCTGAGTGTCGCATCGTTTAGTCTTTGAGAACAGGACATACACATTCCTTTGATCTGCTGACAACACCTAGCAAAGGACCTTGCAGTGGGCACGTAGACCCACATACTTGCCAGGGAAATGAAGTACTGAATGGATAAATGAATTCATTACTCACAATGATTATCAGTATTGTGGTTCTTTGTATCTGCTTGCTGGAGTGGCTGAAAGCACCATAAAAATAGCACATTTGGATATCACAAAAAATCCTGGATTCAAGTAACTCTTCCATTTACTCTAAATCCCTGCTGTATATAATATGATTTGACAAGTAAGCATTATTTACTTGCTTCTAATTTATTGCATCACCAATTATATTTGAGAAAAAATTGCAAGTGTGGATGGCAAGTAAAAGTATTATTGACAAGATTTGTATACATCCTGGACAACAGTAACATCATTTAAATGGTGATGGTATTGGGATATTTTTATAATCTAACCCTAGGCATGCTAAAATACAGTGAGATAAACATTGAATGGGCCTTGCATTAATCCATTCTCACACTGCTATAAAGAACTGCCAGAGACTGGGTAATTTATAAAGAAAAGAGGTTTAATTGACTCACAGTTCCTGTATGACTGGGAGGCCTCAGGGAACTTACAATCATGGCGGAAGGGGAAGCAAACATGTTCTTCTTCACATGACAGCAGGGAGAAGTGCCCAGCAAAGGAGGAAAGCCGCTTTCCTCCATCAGATTTCATGGGAACACACTATCACAAGAACAGCATGAGGGTAGCCGCCCCCATAATTAAACTACCTCCCACTGGGTAATTTAGTTCCACTCCCCCTTCCATGACACATGAGCATTATGGGAACTACAATTCAAGATGAGATTTGGGTGGTGGCACAGTTAGGTCATATTAGGCCTCTTGCTATGTTGCGTCACATTTTTAGACCAAATAGTTAAATAGTTTCTAATTTAGAAGAAATCACATATTTGTATACAACTACTGTATTTTAATCTGTCACAGGTTTTATTATCAGGGACATTAATAGTTAAAAAAATCCTTTTATATCACTTTCTGATAGTGATTTTCTGTATATCCTTTATTGTATCCGAAAGTGTACATCTGTGTTTTAAAACCTGAATCATAAAAATATTCAGGTACTGTGAGATTATCTCAATTTTGAAAACGTTATAAATTTAAGGACATCTTGGAATAGTACTGTGAAATGACTTATATGTCTACATTTAGGTGGCATATCTATCTCAATGGGATTTGCACATCTTTTAGAAATGTGATGTAAGTACTCCATATTTGAGACCAGCAAGCAATCTCATTCCTTTTCTAATTCAAGTGGCTTTATTCCAACCTGCTTGGATGAATGTGGAAGGGGAAGAATCCAGGCTTAGATAGCAAGCAGCAGTCCTTCCCCAGATAGGTTTCCAAGGATGAGCCAAGGGACAGCTACCTCAGCTTCACAGATGAGACAAGCTGTGAGCCAGAAGACAGAGGTGGGCAGGAAGAAAGGACGTGGGTTGACAGAGATGCTCTAAGTCTAAGCCTGCAGAGGATCAAGCAAAGTGAAGAGGGGAGAGGAAGGCAAGGTGGAGTGAAGTCAAAGAAGAAGCCCCAGTGAACCCAGCCACTGCTCTGCCTCCAGTTCACTTTCTGGGGCTCACCCTGCCTTGGCAGGCAGGAGTTGGGGCAGAGGTTACATTTTAAAAGAAGACAGTAATGCCTGGGCTGGAATTATTCATGGGATTTTTGTGACACTTGAATTTATGTCATACTTCTTGCATATGTTCTTATATCACCATCAGCCAAATCTAAGTACTATTATTATGTCTATTTACTTTGTTCTTAGCTACCTATATATTTAAATATTGATAATCATAGTGTAAGTGTATTTTCCCTAAGCTATCTGAACAGTAATTCTATGTTGATTCATTATCCTGAAGATATCTGTGTCCTTACCATTCTGATCACTATAGCAGAGACATCACCAGTATTTATGTGTGGACCTTTCCTTGTTTATCCTAAAATGTGCTTTCTCTTCCATCCTTGCCCCTCTAAACTAAGCTATGTGCCTGGGGTCCCAAGCACCCTCTGTGTATTTCTCATTGGGGTTATTATTTTAGTAAGAAGGGAAGTGACAAGTTGATTTCATGTCTTGATTTAATCTCACCCCTTAAGTCTAACAGGCATTTTCAATGTCCCGTGCATTTGGATTACACCTCTCCCCTAATTTTCAGTGCTGATTTTTCTCTATTTTTGAATTTTCTTCATTTTTTTTAATATCTGAGAAGTCAGATGTTAGAAGATTTTGTGTAAGTCATCACTGCACCCCTGTTTCAAACCTTCTGTTTTGGTAGCCCACCTGGCTGGCCTCGGAATTTCAGCTTGTGAGTAGAACCCTTTCTAACTGGTTCAAGTTCCCCCAGGGGAACAATGATTCTGTCTCTGAATGGTTACTAGGACACAGAAGTTTGCTAATACAATTGCTTTCTGATATGAACTTGAGAAGAATCTGTTTGTCTAGATCCCTTAGAACTTTGTTCCTTTTGCCAGTAGGAATAGCTTCCATCTCTGACTCTTTCCTTAGTTGAGTTCAACAAAAAGTTATTGAGTACCTTACATGTGCCTTAGGAATAGTCAAATGCAAATCCATTGGACTTAGCCCCTGCCTTGTGGGAGCTTTTATCTAATCTATTGGAAACATAGACACATGAATGGATAATGTTCAGCAAGCTTTAAGTAACTGGACAGTGCTTGATACGTTTCTACATGTTAAGATGAAGGCTGGAGGGAGGAGTCAGAAAACCTGGATTCACACTGACACTTTGCTACTTTTAAATGTTAACTACTAAGTCCCTTAACTGTTTTCATCTTAATCTGTATGTTAAACTATTATATCAATACTTACCTCATTGAGGAATTATAAAAACAGATTAAAGAAATTTGGAGGAAGAAAGATTTTTAAATATATACATTTACTTTTAAAGTGGTTCTTATATGATTGCCTCTGTTTCTAAGCAATGTGATTATATTATCACGTATATATTATTAATGCACTGCAGTCCAAGACCACCAAGAGAACACCTACCTATATTTGACAATTTGGATATGTTGCTCATTGCAGAGAGAGAGAACTCACACTACACGGAACCATGGGATGTCTCAGTAGTTGGGTATTAGAAAAGAGTTATATGTCAATGGAAGTTTAATGGGAATAGCATTCAATCTATGAATCTATAAATTGACTCTATAAATTGGCCATTTTATCAATACTGATTCTTCCTATCCATGAGTATGGAGTATTTTTCCACTTGTTTGTGTCATCTCTGATTTCTTGGAGCAGCGGTTTGGGGAGCCAAATGATGAGAATATATGGACACATAGAAAGGAACAACACAAACTGGGGCCTTTTAGAGGGTGGAGGGTGGGAGGAGGGAGAAGATCGGGAAAAACAACTAATGGGTACTAGGCTTAACACCTGGGCGATGAAATCGTCTATACAACAAGCCCCCATGACACGATTTTACCATATAACAAACATGCACATGTACCCATGAACTTAAAGGTTTTTAAAAAAGAGAATTCAAGTTCGGATTAGGTGACACTGGGATGAGTTCCAGGAAGTGGGGCTTGTGGTGGATTGGGTGCTGTCAGGAAGCCAGAGCAATTCTGTGATTGAGTATCTTAACAAACCTTTTGTAGAAAGAGGCAAAACTCAATAAAGGCAAAGGTGTACTTAATTACTCAAGAAGCAGTAGTCACTCATACAAGCCAGGACAAGGGGGTGCTTGGTCATTATTGTGATTTAGACGATGTTTATGATGCCTGTGTCCAACCACGATGTTGTCTTGTGTTTGTACTGATCCATCAAGGAATGGCCTTGTCTGATGCTGATGTTTGTACTGATCCATCATGGAATGGCCTTGTCTGATGCTGATGTTTGTACTGATCCATCATGGAATGGCCTTGTCTGATGCTGATGTTTTCCGAAATCTTGTTCCACACAACACTGAAGCCTGGCTTTGAGTTCTGGGCCAACTTCTGGAGGTCAGGGGCTACTGTTCTGTTTCCTAATAGGAGTGCGTGTATGTGTGCATAAGCATATACACAACCCCAGAAGTGTGTTGTCAAATTCAAATTCTTTAAATCTAAATAAATGAAATTCTCAACATATTTTCACTACTAGAGGTTAAATCCTTTCCATTAAAAAAAATCAAACCAGTTATTCCTAATTTTTTCATACTTATTTTTCTGTCATTTATTTTGCTTTAAAATTAAAGGATTATAACATTGAAGCATAAAAACGTGTGTCAGATAACCACATATGGTATGAAAATCATAACCAAGCATTAAAACATTAAGCAAAAATAATAGCTTGGTTCCAAAAGGGAGAAAAATTCAAAAGTTTATTAAAGTAAAAAAAATAAAATAAACAAATTAGATTTATATAGCTGTTTTTCTGAGTTCTACTTTTAATTATATCTTGAACTACCTTGCCTGCTCACTGTCATAAAAAAGAAAAATTGTATTTGTGGGCAAAGAAGAAATAATTATTATTTCCAAAACATATTTACCCCAATATGTAGCACTGAACGATGCTGCTTCGACATAACAAATCATCCTCATTCTTAACCATGCTCGCATTTTGCATGGAACTATCTATGCCAAATGGTCATTTTTCTCACATTTATTACGTTAACAGGATAAATGCCAACATTTGTCAACATCTTGTAAATGATGAGTCTTAATGAGGCAAGCTACTGTTTCACTCCTCTGAGGAATCTCATAGCAGAATAAGCAAAATATCAGGTTAACGCAAGTGGGAGGGAATCCCAGAGAGCAAACGTTTTCTATGAACGTATATTCCTTGAGGTTTTGCTTAGAGTGGGTTCTAGGATCCAGGCCAATTTGGCCGAAACCTTTCTACAACATTTTAATTATATTTTTAACAAATCCTACAAAATGAGGTTCACATGTTGATTCAGCCAAAAAAAAGAAAAAAAAAAAAAAAAAAAAAAAAAAAAAAAAGCAAAGCAGTATCTACAAGCTGAACAGAATGCAAGAGAGAGGGAGTCATTTAGTGGTGTTGCCAAAAGCCAATGAATACAAGTGTTTTATAATAAGAGGCCATGTTCCACTCATATTGGGGTAGGTACAAAGAGTGGTGGAGGAGATACTCCTGCTCTAGAACAAATGAATCAATAAGTTTTTATTTACTAGGCATGTGCTAGACCCAGAAGTGAAAAATGTAACATTTAGAAAAACATTGTTTACAACATGGAAACTGAAGGCAAGACAAATGCAAAATAAGATAATACCTAGGCTTGCCAATGTGTTCTGTGACAAGCTTGGAAGCCAATGAAAGAACACAGTTAATGCCACAGGTTTCAGGGGCAGAAGTTTTTAGTCTGCGTTTAAATTCTGATTCTGGTAGTTACAAATTAAACACACTTGGACATTCGATTTTATTTCTTTAAATCTCAGTCTCTTTATCTGTCAAATGGAGATAATGATACCTACTATATAAGATTACTGAAATCATTCAATATGATGTATATAAAATGATTCATAAAAAGCAATTATTACCATTATCATATCTACTAATGAAATTACATATTGCTAATCTCTGGTATAAAAAACAAATAGTGGGTAAGAGGGTACCAACAGTTCCTTTTTTAAAATTTTACTTTAAGTTCCAGTATACATACGCAGAAATTGCAGGTTTGTTAGTAGGTATACATGTGCCATGGCGGATTGCTGCAACTATCAATCTGTCATTGTCATCTAGATTTTAAGCCCTGCACGCATTAGCTACTTGTCCTGATGCTCTCACTCCCCTTGCCCCCCACCCTCTGACAGGTTCCCATGTGTGTTATTTCCCTCTCTGTGTCCATGTGTTCTCATTATTCAACTCTCACTTATGAGTGTGAACATGCAGTGTTTGGTTATTTTGTTGCTGTGTTGGTTTGCTGAGGATGATGGCTTCCAGCTTCATCCATGTCCCTGCAAAGGACATGATCTCATTCATTTTTATGGCTGCATAGTATTCCATGGTGTATATGTGCCACATTTTCTTTATCCAATCTATCATTGATAGGCATTTGGGTTGGTTCCACGTCTTTGCTATTGTAAACACTGTTGCAATAAACATATGTGTGCATGTATCTTTATAGTAGAATTATTTATATTCCTTTGGTTTTGTACTCAGTAAAGGAGTTGCCAGGTCAAATGGTCTTTCTGGTTTTAAATTCTTGAGGAATTGCCACACTGTTTTCCACAATGGTCAAACTAATTTACATTCTCAGCAACTGTGTAAAAGTGTTCCGACTTCTCCAAAGACTTGCCAGCATCTATTGTTTCTTGACTATTTAATAATGGCCATTCTGACTGGGGCAAAATGGTATCACACTGTGGTTTTGATTTGCATTTCTGTAATGATCAGTGGTGTTAAGCTTTTTTCATATGTTTGTTGGCCACATAAATGTGATGCTTCTTTGAGAAGTGTCTGTTCATGTCCTTTGCCCACTTTTTGATGATACTTTGTTTTTTCTTATAAATTTGTTTAAGATCTTTGTAGATTCTGGATATTAGACCTTTGTCAGCTGGGTAGATTGCAAAAATGTTGTCGCATTCTCTAGGCTGCCTGTTAACTCTGATGATAGTTTCTTTTGCTCATTTAATTAGATCCCATTTGTCAATTTTGACTTTTATTGTCATTGCTTTTGGTGTTTTAGTCATGAAGTCTTTGCCCATGCCTATGTCCTGAAGGTCTTTCCTTGGTTTTCTTCTAGGGCTTTATGGTTTTAGGTGTTATGTTTAAGTTTTTAATCCATCTTGAGTTAATTTTTGTATAATGTGTAAGGAATGGGTCCAGTTTCAATTTTCTGCGTATGGCTAGCCAGTTTTCCCAACACCATTTATTAAATAGGAAATCCTTTCCCCATTGCTTGTTTTTGTCAGGTTTTTCAAAGATTGAATTGCAGACGTGTGGTGTTATTTCCGAAGCCTCTGTTCTGTCCCATTGGTCTATATGTCTGATTTGGTACCAGTACCATGCTGTTTTGGTTACTGTAGACTTGTAGTATAGTTTGAAGTCAGGTAGCATCTTTCTTCTTTTTGCTTAGGATTGTCTTGGCTATACAGGCTCTTTCTGGTTTCATATAAGATTAAAAGTAATTTTTTCTAATTTTGTGAAGAAACAATGGTAGTTTGATGGGAGTAGCATTAAATCTATATATTACTTTGGGCAGTATGGACATTTTCACGATATCGATGCTTCCTATCCATGAGGATGGAATATTTTTCCATTTGTTTGTGTCCTCTCTGATTTCCTTGAGCAGTGGTTTGTGGTTCTCCTAGAAGAGGTCCTTCACATCCCTTGTTAGCTGTATTCCTAGGTATTTTATTGTCTTTGTAGTAATTGTGAATGGGAGTTGATTCATCATTTGGCTCTCTGCTTGTCTATTGTTGGTGTATAGAAATGCTTGTGATTTTTGCACATTGATTTTGTATCCTGAGACTATGCTGAATTTGCCGATCAGCTTAAGGTGATTTTTAGCTGAGACAATGTGGTTTAATAAACATACCGTCATGTCTTCTGCTAACAAACAATTTGACTTTCTCTCTTCCTATTTGAATATCCTTTATTTCTTTCTTTTCCCTGATTGCCCTGGCCAGAACTTCCAATACTATACTGAATAGAAGCAGTGAGAGAGGGAATCCAGCAGCACATCAAAAAGCTTATCCATTACAATCAAGTCAGCTTCATCCCTGGGATGCAAGGCTGATTCAACATATGCAAATCAATAAACATAATCCATCAAACAAACAGAACCAATGACAAAAACCACATGATTATCTCAACAGATGCAGATAAGGCCTTTGATAAAAGTCAACACCCCTTCATGTTAGATACTCTCAATAAACTAGGTATTGATGGAACATACCTCAAAATAATAAGAGCTATTTATGACAAACCAAAGCCAATATCATTCCAAATGGGCAAAAGCTGGAGGCATTCCCTTTGAAAATCAGCACAAGACAAGGGTGCTTAACAATCCTTTGAAAGAACATGGTTTTTATTGCAAGTAGTTGTTATTGTTGTTGCTGTGTGTGTGTCCGAAGGAAGATGTTCCCATGTGAAACCCAGAATCCTTTAGAAAATAATGAGCAAATCTTTCAATACCCTTATTCAACACTCCCTTCTATTAGATTGGAGCAAAAGTAATCATCTTTGTGCCATTACTTTCATTGGGAAAAAACCGGCCGGGCGCGGTGGCTCACGCCTGTAATCCCAGCACTTTGGGAGGCCGAGGCGGGTGGATTACAAGGTCAGGAGGTCAAGACCATTCTGGCTAACACGGTGAAACTCCATCTCTGCTAAAAATACAAAAAAGTTAGCCGGGCGCGGTGGCAGACCCCTGTAGTCCCAGCTACTCCAGAGGCTGAGTCAGGAGAATGGCGTGAACCCGGGAGGCGGAGCTTGCAGTGAGCAGAGATGCGGCCACTGCACTCCAGCCTGGGCGACAGAGCGAGACTCCGTCTCAAAAAAAAAATAATAATAATTGTTAAGGATATGTGAATGGAAATTTAGAAAAAATTTTTTATAAAATCTTCTACTTTTCTTGATCAATAAGGTTGTTTTCTCAGGGAGAGAAATTTGGAAATATTTGAATTGCTTGCTTTACAAAAAGTTATAATTAAAATGAAGTAATATGTTGAGCTATTGAGTATATAAGGTGCCAGTTACCCAAAAAAGCCTTTTATAGGCATTACTTTATTTCAAATCTAGACCATCCATGAGAGGTAGACATTCTTACATCAAGTTTAGGAAGAGACACTGAAGTTTAATTAGACAAAAAAAAAAAAAAAAAAGAAAACTTGCCAATTAATGAGAGATAGATCTAAGAACTACAACTTTATTTTTTTCTACTTTCAAAGCTAGTACTTTTACCTGTTATTCTATAATGCCCTCTAGAATAGAATATAGGGAAAGGTTTGACCAGGAAATGATAGGTCGGAGATCATGAAGTTAGGACAGCATTTTCTGCCTACTTACATAGTCGCACTAAGGCAGTACGTGATTAATTACATAAAGAATGATGAAGACATCAACTGCTCTACAAGATATAAGATGTGCAAAGTCATTCCTTGTATCCAGTCAGTCACGAAATTCTATTTGTTTTTCTACAGAATGATTGTAATATATAAAAGAGGGAAAGTTCATTGAGATATTTCTGCTGTGTTCTCTAGAGAGAGTTGACTCAAGAGCACGGAGGTCAAATAGTTCAGCACAGGAAAACATGGGGCATGAAACGTACCTATAAGGTAGGTACACACATATAGGGTAGAAAATACAAAAATCAACACTTGAGGTCATCAAATTTAATGAATGAGAATTATGCTCAGGAGCATGGAGATATAGTCAGGAAAACAAGAGCCCATCACACATTCATTTAGTCAGTCATTCAGATAAATACTTACCCAGTGGCCCTGGTGCATGAGGCATTGGGGTAAGCCATAGAGAGGGTACAGTGATGACAAATTAGAGGAGCATCCTCTGTAGGAACCTACACTACTGGAGAGGAGAAAGCCCTGTAGCATGTCACTAAAACATGAGAGGAGGGGACTGATTAAGACGTCCTCTAGAAAACATATTGAATGACCACAGTGAGTCATCTACATATTTCCACCCATTCGCTTTATACACATTCATGCACACAGACACCACCCAAATGGTTGGTTCATGTCCCATGAAGATGAAAATAACTCTATCTTCTTTCATGCTCATTTTATACCTCCCCCCCACCCCCACAAGTCTGAAAACAGTTTTGTTTCTTGGAATTAGTTCCTCATTTTTGATTCCTCACAGATTTACACACCTTGATCACTGTGCATGACTCTAAATCGATTTAGCTGTTTCCAAAAACCCCTTCTGCCTTTGAAGGATGCCGATTTTCTGTGTGAGAATGATCAGAAGAACGTGCTTTAGGTTTGCACAGTATCTGGCTTCACATTTTAAAAGCATCTGAGATCTTCCAAAGGAAAATTCTTTGGAAAAGATACAATGTATTCAATGTTGAAGTTTTTGTATGTTTACTTCCTAACTGGTCACATAACTTTGTATCATCTGGATAGTGAGGACCACAGCTTTGGTAAGAATGCTTTGTCACATGTCCTTCTCAATAGACTCATACACCCGATGCATCATCACAGCAGGAAAGGATGGTTGCTGGTAGACGATACTGGCATTAAAAAAAAAAAGAAATGAGGAGGAAGGAGGCATGGAGAATGGTGTGGGTCGTGGACATGGGCTGGTGGCAAGAGTCTGTCCAGCAACAGAACAGGAGGAAAAGCAGCCTATCTGGAGAATAATCCCATTAGTGTCAGGACCCATTGACTCTGACCTTCCATTTAAGCTTGCTGCTTTGGGCCTCAGAGTTGAAGCAGTCTTTCCAGACCATCAGTGAGTACATGCACTTCCTCTTGGCACACATCCAAGTCACTCCAAGGACGCACACACACCAGGTGGAGAATCAGACAGTATTTTAATCACAACACATATTGAGTGCAGGTGTAGTTTTTGAACTACTTTCTTCATCTGTTTTCCGTGGAGGAGAGTAATGGCAGAGGTTTAAACTCCAGAATGAATCAGAAGCAACCTCAAATCCAATTGTGGAATGAAGCTGGAAATTGGAAAATGCAAAAGTAGAAAGAGTAAAATACACAGCATCTAATAAGGAAAGCAAGCATTCCCCATGAAAATGTATACACTTTCTCTCCTGTTTCTTAGAGACTATCTGGATCTTAAATCCCAACCTTAAGACGAAGTCAAAATGAAAAACTTGCAAGGATAATACAAATGTCCTCTGGCCAGAAGGCAACTGCTTATCCCCGAGGTCTATAAAAATGAAGAGAAAGAAGAAAAGGTGGAAAAGCAACTCAAGTATAATTTTATTCCTACTGTTTCCAAGGCACTGAAAAGTTTCATTAAATATCCTGGGACATGGTTGGAGTATATAATAAAGTTTCTCCAGAAATTATTATTTTCTTGAACTTTACGTTCTCAGTTTGTAATCTAATGAGAACACATAACACAGATAATAATAAAACCCTGATTATTCTCATGGGAAAGAAAATGAATTTAGAGCTTAGCTTGTTTTTCTATCTTTCAGGAAATATTAGCTCTATTTACGTGTGCTGTTATAAATTCTGTAGATGAGAAAGAGTAGGCGGAAACTTGAGGATAAAAGCATTAACCATGAAGCAAAAGAAGAACACACACTGGTTAAAAGCTATAGAAGAAATTTCATGGGAAAGAAAGAGATACAGAGGTATCAAGCAATATCTCTTTTTTTCCCATGACTCTCAAACGTGGCTAATATAATTAGAATTTAGTATAGCCACTTTGGAGGGCATTTCACCAGAATTGAATATAACTGGAAAGGTGCACAACCAGAAATTCCACAATTCCAAGAGGAACATCTAACGAAATTGAAAACAATGTCAATAACCAGTAGCCTTTCAGGTATGCATGTCTTGCTATTTGTTATTCACGGAAATTGTGGAGGAGAAACACGCTGTGCCCATAGGAAGGCCGTCATACACGTTCAATGTTGTATGGCCTTATAGTCTTGATTTTAAAGTTATATCTAAATTCTTTTCCTGGCTTGGACATTTAATTAATAGCTGTTTGTTTCGGCAGAATTGTGTTATTTTTCTGTCTTAGTTTTCTCATCTATAAAACATCAACAACAGTAATATCCACCTCCTCAAAATCTTGTGAAAAAGATTAATTAAGAGAATATTTGTAAAGAACTTAGCAAAATACCTAGAAGAGGGTGAGTACAATTGTAGCTATATAGTTATAGCAATTTTGACTGTTATGGTACAGGCTCCCTCAGACAAGCTGCTTAAACACTTTGCCCAGTCATTTTTTTCAGTTGCATAAATTATTGTCGCTAGAGGGCAAAACCATTCCCTAACATGAAGGTTACCCTCGAGAGTAAAGCATGGCTGCTGAGGGAAGCAGCAGTACCAACTCAGCAACACAGAGTGACTGCGCTCTTAGCTGAACACTGGAAAGTTTCCACCAGGTCTATCAAACTGGAAATTGCTGCTGTGTTTGGACTTTAGTACACTGGCTACTCACACGGAGGGTATAGTTCCTCCTCCACCACTGTACACAACTCCTGAAGGAAGAAGTCTCTAGTTAGACAATAGGAAAGTGAGAAAATAATAATGAGATTATTATTGACCATAATGATTGACCTCACCACGTGCCAGGCACCGTTTGCAGCGCTTGGATATGTAGTCCCTCATTTAATCCTCGTTACAATCATAGGAAGGAAACACTATGATTATCTCCATTTTAGAGATAGGGAAAGGAGCCTAAAGAAAAATAACTTGCTGATAGGGACAAAGTTAGTAAATGGCAGAACCAGCTTAGACACTTAGATGGACTGACTGGCTCCAGGTTCCCATGGTGTTTACTCCCAAGCTATGGACCTAAAATGCAAGAACTCTGAGCGTTATCTGCCAGAGACATGTCATAGGAAAGAATGGTTAAACCTGGAATCTAAATGACGGAAACTAGTTATATGGAGCCTAACAAGTCTTTTAAGGTTACTCTTTTAGTATTACATATTCAGTTTCTCAGTGCAAGCGTGCAAATGAATGTTATGTAGTTTAAGCTTGAGTCTTAAAACAACAAGAAACTTATTCTGATAATGTTCTCTGAAAGAAGATAGTCTTTCTTCATGTCTTTACAATATTAAAAATAATAATCATTTTAGAAAGCATAGTGTATACAAGCTATACCTGCAGTTTTGTTTTTGTTTTTTGTTTTTTTTTAAGTAATCACTTTAAGTAGGCTCTTGCAAACCACTTAGTCAAGGAAAGGTATTAACGCTCTGATGTTATTGATAATGTGCTTATATATTCTTTACTGATTTCTTGTGGTGTTCTATGCCCCCCAACTGCTGCCATGGGCATGCAATTTTCATTGACTTTGTAGAGAGAATTGCAAGCAAGTCGGCTTCGTGGAAGTAGAGAGAGAAAAGGCTAGAAACAGATTCATGGCTGACAAAAGAAGAAGAATCATGCCGAAAATGGGATAAATAATAACAGTCCTATTTGGATGAGTCTGCCACATAATAGGAAGCCAAACCATCTTAAGATGGGTCAAGGTTGCTCCATCACGGAGAGTGGCATGTAACATTATCTGATGAAGGGAATGGATTTCTTTCTTTTCATCCATGCCTGATATGTTTCGTAGGATTAAAGGGTCTGGTAGCATAGTGAAGTTACTAAGATGGAAGCTGAATAGCACCAGTAAGAGGAGACTACACAATTCCAGAGGTTAGGATGTGGATTAGTTGGCCAAAGGCAACCGGCTTCCCAGTTGTATACACTTACAAGGGAAATAATGGGTTTCCATCAGTCACTACATGTAACTCTGACAATATATGTTTAAAGGTCTTTTTTTTAAAAAAGGAAACAAGATCATTTGTGAAGATGAAAAGCTTACAAAATCACTTTTAATAATGTGACATGAAACAAAGCATCATATAAATAGATGTGCAGGTTCCTAAGCCATCTTTCTGATTGGTTTTGTTTGTTTCTTTGTTTGTTTTTTTTCACGTCTGTGTGAAGGAAGGCCCGTTGCTTTGCCATTCAATAGTGAGGAGGATGGAGCTCTGGTAGCTGCAGCTCAGATTGGGGTAGGGGTCGGGGACTATTTAAAGCCAGTAAGAAACTGAGCATGCACGAGGCCAAATAACACTATTTCGATCAAACACAGAGTGAGGAGCATTAGTGGTCCACATCCTTTCCTCTCAAGGTACTAGTGATTTTTTAATTGATTTACCGGAATGTTAGCCTTTCTTTATATTTGCCACGATTATGGCCCGATTTTTAGTTTGCCGCCTACATTTGCTTATGAAAGTTTTTGGTACATAGAAATGGTTAATTTTTAATGAAATGGAATAATAATTCTCTTTATGTTTTCTGTTGCCACTTTTCTGCTTAGAAACTCCTTGCTCATTCTAAAATTACTTAAATAATCATAAATTTTCTTTGCCAGTTTCAGTGCTTGTGAAATTGGTTGTGGTGCTTTTACTTTTTACATATGATCCTTTAATTTACCTGAAATTCTATCTTCAATTATGCTTGTTTAAACCTAAGATATTTAGATCCCATTTAAAACATATATTTGTTGAATTCAGTTATGAAGGGTGTTGATCCAGCTTTAACCATCTTCAATCCAGGCAGTGTGCTGCTTTTAGTTTTTTTGTTTAACACAATCTGCATCTTTAAGTATTTTTCCTGAGAGAGCCTTTAACCTTTCAGACAGTCTCTAAGAAAACCAATCTATTTTAAACCCCAGAGAAATATCACAAAGCATTTAAAGATGACGCTTATAATGTGATATGTTATCACTGATATTTTTTACCAGGTAGCTGTAGTTTGAAAAATGTAGCTGTTAAATGTTGATTAGTGCTTTTCCTGTTTGAGCTGCTATTTTCTTAATAATATAAATTCTTAACTCTTGTCTGCCAAGTCACTTAACACAGTGCTTGTATGAGCACTAATGGCTAAAACTATAGCTCCTGAAATTCACACAGTCTGGTATGTAGATCACAAATTTCCTATACTCCCATATCTAATATTACACACAAAGTGAGCACAGCCTTTTCTTAGACAAGAACTAAATAAGCCCAAAAAGAAAAGATGGTAGAGGGTTTAAACAACTCTGGATGATCTGTGCTTTAAAGTAAGTTCTCAAAAGCTGTTCCTCACATTTAACTATCTTTTTCTGCATAGAAGGGGTAATTGATGTTTCATTAAGTACACAAGTTTGAATTACAGAAAATCATCATGATTGTCTCAGTAGGCCAAAAAGAAAATTTTTATTCTGAAAGCATGGTTCATTCCACTTTCACATGAGGCCTTTAATAAATATTGGGTGTAACTATTCTATCAATGGAAGAAAAGTAGGCCCACATTGTCCATAATGATACCCTAGAATATTATGTTATATTCAGGAAAATGACTTAAACCATACCAATAAAAATCAGTTAAATCGGAATGACCTGGTACTATCATTCATTTAATCCACAGAGAGGAATGAAAAGTTTACACACAGAAATCTCATGTATAGCATTCATAGGTTATTGTAACTGTTGTTGCTTAAATGAATTATAGATTAAATTATACCTAGTTCTCTCTCACCAATGTTAGGGCTCAGAAGAAAACATCCACAAGGTCTCAGAAAGAAAGTTTCTCTCTGATCTTCTGCCCTCCTGTCTCTTAGTCTCACTCTCCCCAGAGTCCAGCCACAGAGACTAGAATCCCATTCTTTCTCAAGGCTGGGTCATAGAAACCAGGACCCCTTTTCCCCAAAGCCAGCCATAAAACCTAAAATTATCATTCTAACTTTCCCTCCACCCTTCTGTGTAAAAACTGGCTATAAAGAAATTATCCAAACTACCTTGTTTAACTGTAGGTCTAAAGACCCCCATTCCAGAGGGAGTCCTGCCCCACACCTAGAAGGAAGGGATGCTGCTCAGAAAGGCCAAGGAGAATCTAGACTGACAGGCCTTGCTGGGTTTCCCCACTCAGTCTATTAGCATTAGCTCCTACCCTTTTTGCCCAGTCATATTTCTACGTGGCTGTTGATATGGTTGGACTCTGTATCCCCACCCAAATCTCATCTCAAATTACAATCCCCACACGTCAAGCGAGAGACCTGTAATAATCCCCTTGTGTGAGGCAGTTCTTTACAGCAGTGTGAAAATAGACTAATACAACTGTCTGTATTTTGTTGAAACAAAGCACAAAAATAGACCATCTCCACTTGTTTTTGGGTCTTTGTTCTGAAGGATCCTGTGTATACACATTAAATACATTTGTATGCCTTATCTTCCATTAATCTGCATTTAGTGAGTTGATTTTTCAGGAAAACTTCATAGGCTTGGCCCTTACACTAGTATAGGTTTATTTATTCTCAATGAATGATTTAGCTGCCATAATCCGCTCTTGTTGTTTTAAGCAAAGGAAACTTTGGTGAGAATTACTATAGTACTAGGAGTAATGTTTATGTATCAGTCTCTGGACTAGAAGATTCTTTCCTACCTCTTGTTGTTTGTGGGAAAATAGATGTGCAGTCTTTTTTACATACTATTTCCATTACAATGTTTATTGCTCCTGAGTGTGAAAACTCACTGTATTTGTCTTTTCATTTTATTTTAAACATGTGACTAATATGTGGATGACTTAGTAAATCTGTGGTATCAGTTACCTGTGCTTCAGTTCTGTAAGGGTGCCAATCCTGGAATTAAGTTATTTTAAAAGGCTCTTTGAAGACAGCTACTTTGTGAAAAAGATTAAATTATGTGACACAGGCTATGGCAGAAGATGTGACAATAGCCTGGATCATTGGCAAGAAGTTCCAAGACGGAATTGTCCTCACATAAAACAGCTGTTGAAGATACTCAATTGTCTTCCTCATCATTAATGCTCAAAGGCACACTTGCTGAGAAAATTATCACTAACTGTTAGGAGAAAGAAAACAGAATTTACTTCACATCTCTCTAGTAGACTTTGCCCCCCCTCCACCCCCCAACCCCAGAAAGAGACTCAATGGTACCCAGAAGGATTTCACAGATATGGGGAAATACGCAAAGGCATTGGAATATTTAGGCAAAAAAGAACGGTCTTCCCATGTGAATGGACTGTGGTTATGATTTGGAGGGCCCCCAGATGAAGATGCAGATGTGGATTTAAAAAGGACTCTATGGATATGTTGGCTAGAATGCAGTGGTCTCAGAGAACCCCAGATTGCTTCAATATGTAATGCTCTTCAATTAAGTGCTGCTTATTTTTTTCTTCAAGAATTTTTTTTTAAAGAAGACTGCATTTTTTAGAATTTTTTAAATTACTGTATACCCAGGACCCCATGATATAGGACTTTCAAAAAAGATATATGGGCAAAGGTACCCATCATCTGGGAGGCCTCTGCAACTTCTACGAAGGTGTTGGAAGAGGTCATTTAATGGAGCTCATATGTATACGTGTGTGTGTGTGTGTGTGTGTGTGTGTGTGTGTGTGAATATTTATTGAGCTATTGTCCAGAATATGAGCTCAATTAAAAGTATATTCATATATATTTATATATATACATATACACACATATATATTTACATATAGCACGTACTATATATACGTGTGTGTGTACATATGTCTATATTCTGAGCCCACTAAACTTAACTGGCTAAAGAGAGCAGTTTTCCTATTTATTTTGTTTGAAAAGAGATCTGAAAGGTACACAGGTCAACATCATGCAAAGTCGGAGTCACCCTTCACCTGTTAGTGAAGTTAGGAAAGTTAGCCATTGAGTACAGAAAATAAAATGATTTCCAATAAGCTGCAGTACAGACAGGCCCAGATTTGACTGCCAAATGCCCCAGAAAAGCAAAGCAGTTTGAAAGGATGGGTTGTCATCAAATAGAGATGAGGGTCTTGCTTTATTTACTTGGAAAGTTCCAGGGAGTTTTCTGGATCAGTGAAAACAAGCAAAGATTGGTTTACCAACTTGCTTTTTAAGATTCAAGGTGATTTTGAGGGCTTGTATTGAAGTGAACTTTAATGTGCTCTGTAATAAAAAGTGCATAAAACATTTGTTTCCAATCAGCTTTCAAAAGTCATTACTCTTCTTAGTAGAGATAAGTAAGGGTAGGGCATTTTGCGATGCTGGCTGCATACCTGAGAATATGTATGGGGAGAAGAATATACTAGGCCATTCATGAAAAGTGTAAAATTGAAGGGATTGTTCCAGATTGGTAACACGACAGAAATGGGAAATCAAAAGCCACACCTAAGAAGGAAATCCTCTCCTAAGGAGTGGGGCTGGGAGAGTGGTGGGACTGAGCCTGAAGCTGTAGGTTAACATAGGCTGACTTTCAGGCTTACAGGCTTTAGTTAATAAGTACTGGCTCTATGGCTTACCACTTAATGACTATGTCACCTTTGGAAAGTTATTTAGCCTCTCCAGGACTTAGTTTACCCATCTATAAAATCAAAATAGTATTTATGTCATAAATTTATTTCAAGAACTAATTGCAATAATACATATAAAGCACTTGGCATAATTCCTGCAACATAGGAAATGACTTCAACTTAAGCTAGTTGTTAAATATTTTCTAATTAGCAGAGGAGGCTAACATCTGATATGTCACTGTTATCAACCTTGATTTCCTAACTCTGAAACTTTCCTCATGTTGTTTCCTATATCTTGAGAATTTAATGAAATATTATATGCAAAATACAGTCAGCCCCAGTAGCTGGAACATTTGACAATCATTAACTGATATTATCATCCTTCCTCATCTAAGTAAGGGACTGAGATGCAGTCCTTGTGTTGGTGCCTCAGCAAAAATAAAATAAAATAAAACATTCTCTTTAAAAACCAAGCTATAGAAAAGATCCTCCTCAAAAAACAAAACAAAACAAAACAAAACAAAAAAACCTTAAACTGAGTCAACTGAGACCTAAGGGGTGAGTAGAAATTAGCCAGGAGAAGACAGGAGGAAGTGCTAATGTCCAATGTCAAGGTGCACAAGTAAAGTGCACTAGAATTTAAGAGAGTTGTGTAACATAACACAAACGAAGAAGTGATGAAGTATGAGCTGGAGGCAAAATTATGGGAATCTAGCACCCCGAATGCAATCCATGGGCCATTGCTGTCTGCCCTACCTACAAAAGAGGTCTAGAACCTAAACAATTCGCCCACATCTACAATATCGCTGGTCCAACCCAACCTCACTTCCGTCTTGGATTTTTTTGCATATCTTCTATCCCGGAATTCCTACTTCCACCATCACCCCGCTGCAGAAGCCAGAAGGATTGTTCTAAAATCCAAGTCAGGTCATTTCACTCCTCCTCTCAGTGGAGCAGCAATTGACAAACTTTCCATTGTATTAAGAATAAAAAAGACAGTGTCCTTTATCTTTTTCTTCACTTAAGCTTTTTATTTTGAAATCATTGTAGATCCACACGAATTGTAAGAAATAATATAGAGAGATCCCCTGTATGCTTTACCAGGTTTCTTCCCCGGGTAACACTGCAGCACTATGGTATAGTAACGCAATCAGGATATTGATATTGACACAGTGCCTTTCCAAACCACAAGAATCCCCTGTGTTGCTCCTTTATAGCCACATCCAGCTGTCTTCCCCAACTCCCCCTTCTCCAACCCCGTCAATCACAAATCTCTCTTCTATTTTTATAATTTTGTCATTTCAAGAACGACATATAAATGGAATCATGCAGTATGTAACCATGTGGGATTTTTTTTCCCCCTCATTTAGTATAATTCCCTGGAGATGCATCCAAAATGTTATGTGTATCAGTAGTTCATTCATATTTTTATTGGTATTGATGTACGACAGTTTATTTATAATTCACCCACTGAAGGACATCTGGGTTGTCTCCAGTTTGGGCCTATTATAAATAAAACTGCTATGAATATCTATGTACAGATTTTCTGTGAATATAAGCTTTCATGTCTCTAGAATACACAAGAGTGCAATTTCTGGATGGTATGGTAGTTACATGTTTGCTTTTAGACGAAATTTTCCAAATTTTATTCCAGAGTGGCTGGGCCCTTTTATATTGCCACTCGCAGGGTGTGTATGACCCAATTTCTTTTCATCCTCACAAACATGTGTTGTTGTCAATACTTATTTTTAAATTTTAGCCAGTTTGAAATGTGTGTAGTGTTATCTCATCATAGTTTTAATTTGCAGTTCCCTAATGGCTAAAACATCTTGTTATGTTTCTTGGTCATCTATATTTCCTCTTCTATAAAATGTCTTTTCGTATTATATTTTGTCTATTATCTATTTGGATTCTTCCTTTTTTTAGTTGTTGAATTTTGAAAGTACTTTATATATTCTAGATACCAGTTCTTTTTTTAATTTAACATGTGCAGGTTTGTGATATAGTTAAACTAGTGTCATGGGGATTGTTGTACAGATTATTTTGTCAACTAGGTATTAAGCCCAGTACCCATTAGTTATTTTTTTCTGATTCTCTCCTTCCTCTTATACTCCACCCTCCGATAGGCCCCAATGTCTTTGTTCCCCCCATGTATCCATGTATTCTCATCACTTAACTCCCACTTATTAGTGAGAGCATGAAATATTCGACTTTCTGTTCCTGTGTTAGCTTGCTCAGGGTAATGGCTTCTAGCTCCATCCATGCTTTTCCAAAGGACATGATTTCATTCTATTTTATGGCTGCATAGTAATTCATGGTTTATATGTACCATATGTTATTTAACCAGTCTACCACTGATGGGTTTTTAGGTTGATTCCATGTCTTTGCTATTGTGAATAGTGCTGCAATGAACATATTAGTGCACGTATCTTTATGTTAGAATGATTTATATTCCTTTGGGCAAATACCGAGTAATGAGATTGCTGGGTTGAATGGTATTTTTGTTTTTAGGTCTTTGAGGAATGGCCATACTGCTTTCCACAATTGTTTAACTAATTTGCATTCCCACCAAGTGTATAAGCATTCCTTTTTCTCTGCAACCATGCCCATATCTGTTTGTTTGTTTGTTTGTTTGTCTGCTTTTGTCTTTAGTAATAGCCATTCTGACTGGTAAGATGGTATCTCACTGTGGTTTTGATTCGCATTTCTCTAATAATCAGTGACGTTGAGCTTTCATTTGTACGTTTGTTGGCTGCATGCATGTCTTTTGAAAAGTGTCTGTTCATGTCCTTTGCCCACTTTCAAATTTTTTTCTTGTAAATTTGTTTAAGTTCTTTACAGATGCTGGATATTAGACCTTTGTCAGAGGCACAGTTTGCAAAACTTTTCTCCCTTTCTGTTGGTTGTCTGTTTACTCTGTTAATAGTTTCTTTTGCTGTGCAGAAGCTTTTTATTTTACTTAGATCCCATCTGTCAATTTTTGTTTTTGTTCAAATTGCTTTTGGTGTCTTTGTCATGAAATTTTTGCCCATTCCTATGTTCAGAATGCTATTGCCTAGGTTGCCTTCCAGGGTTTTTAATAGTTTTGGGATTTACATTTAAGTCTTTAGTCCATCTTGAGTTAATTTTTGTATATGGTGTAAAGAAGGGGTCCAGTTTCAATCTTCTGCATATGGCTAGCCAGTTATCCCAGCACAATTCATTGGATAAGGAATCCCTTCCCCATTGCTTGTTTTTGTGGAACTCGTCAAATATCAGATAGTTGTAGGTGTGCGGCCTTATTTCTAGGCTCACTATTCATTTCTACTGGTCTATGTGTCTGTTTTTGTATCCGTACCATGCTGTTTTGATCACTATAGCCTTGTAGTATAGTTTAAAGTCAGGTAGCATGATGCTCCAGCTTTGTTCTTTTTGCTTAGGTTTGCCTTGGCTATTGGAGCTTTTCTTTTTTTATTACATTTGAATTTTAAATAGATTTTTTCTGCTTTGGTGAAGAATGTCATTGGTAGTTTAATACAAGTAGCATTGAATCTATAAATTGCTTTGGGCAGCATAGCCTTTTCAATGATATTGATTCTTCCTATACATGAACATGGAAGGTTTCCCCATTTGTTTGTGTCCTCTCTGATTTCTTTGAGCAGTGGTTTGTAGTTTTCTTTATAGATAATTTTCACCTGCCTAGTTAGCTGTATTCCTAGGTAATTTATTCTTTTTGTGGCAATTGTAAATAGGATTGCGTTCCTAATTAGGCTCTCAGCTGCTGGTATAATTACTAGGAATGCTAGTGATTTTTTTATATTGATTTTGTATCCTGAGACTTCACTGAAGTTATTAGCTTAAGGACCTTTTGGGTCAAGACTATGAGATATTCTAAATATAGCATCATGTTTTCTGGAAACAGGGATAGTTTGACTTCTTCTCTTCCTACTTGGATGTCCATTATTTCTTCCTCTTGCCTGTTTGCTCTGGCTAGGACTTCAATACTATGTTAAACAGGAATGCTGAGAGAGGGCATTGCTGTCTTATGCTGATTTTCAGGGGGAATGCTTCAAACTTTTTGCCCATTCAGTATGATGTTCACTGTGGTTTGTCATCGATGGATAGGTGCATCTTATTATTTGGTGATGTGTTCATTTTAATACCTGGTTTATTGAGAGTTTTTAACATGAAGAGGTGTTAAATTTTATCAAAATCTTTTTCTGCATCTATTGAGATAATCATGGATTTTCTGTCTTTAGTTCTGTTTATGAGATGAATCACATTTATTGATTTGTTTATGTTGAACCAGTCTTGCAACCCAGGAGTCTACTTGATTGTGGTGGATACGCTTTTTGATGTGCTGGGGATTTATTTACCAGTATTCTGTTGAGAATTTTTGCATTGATGTTCATAAACTTGGCCTAAAGTTTTCTTTTGTTTTTGTGCCTCTGCCAGGTTTTGGTATCACGATGATGCTGGCATCATAGAATGAGTTATGGAGGAGTCTCTCCTCCTCAGTATTTTGCAATAGTTCCAAGAGGAATGGTACCAGCTTTTCTTTGTACACCTGGTAGAATTCAGCTGTGAATCCATCTGGTCCTGGGCTTTCTTTAGTTGGTAAGCTATTTATTATTGATTCAATTTCAGAGCCCATTTTTTGTCTGTTCGGGAATTCAGTATCTTCCTGACTCAGTCTTGAGAGGGTGTATGTAACCAGGAATTTATCTGTTTCTTACAGATTTTCTAGTTTATGTGCATAGAGGTCTTCATAGTATTCTCTGATGTTTATTTGTATTTCTGTGGGGTCAGTGGTAATATCTCCTTTGTCATTTCTAATTGTGTTTATGTGGGTCTTCTCCCCTTTCTCCTTTATTAGTCTAGCTAGTGGTTTATTTCGTTAATTTTTTCATAAAACCAGCTCCTGGATTTGTTGATCTTTTAAATTGTTTTTCATATCTTAATCTCCTTCGGTTCAGCTCTGATTTTGTTTATTTCTTGTCTTCTGCTACCTTTGGGGTAGTTTTTTCTTGGTTCTTTAGTTCTTTTAGTTGTGATGTTAGATTGTTAAATTGAGATCTTTCTCACTTTTTGATATGGACATTTGATGCTATAAATTTCCCTCTTAACACTTCCTTAGCTGTATCCCAGAGATTCTGGTATGTTGTATCTTTGTTCTCATGAGTTTCTAAGAACTTCTTGATTTCTGCCTTAATTTTATTATTTAATGAAAAGTTGTTCAGGAGCATGTTATTCAATTTCCATGTAATTGTAAATTTAATTGTGCTGTGATCTGAGATATTGGTTGTTACAATTTCAGTTATTTTGCATTTGCTAAGGAGTGTTTTATGTCCAATTACGTGATCAATTTTAAAGTATGTGCCATGTGGCAATGAAAAAAATTTGTATTGTGTTGTTTTGGGGTGGAGAGTTCTGTAGATATCTATCAGGTTCATTTGATCCAGTGCTGAGTTTCAGTCCTGAATAGCTTGGTTGATTTTCTTGATGATCTGTCTAATACTGTCAGTGGGGTGTTAAAATCTCCTGCTAGTATTTTGTGGAAGTCTAAGTCTCTTTGAAGGTTCTCTAAGAACTTGTTTTATGAATCTAGGTGCTCCTGTGTTCAGTGTATATATATTTAGGATAGTTAGGTCTTCTTGTGGAATTGAACCTTTTACCATTATATAATGCCTTTCTTTGTCTCTTTTGAACTTTGTTAGCTTAAAATCTGTTTTGTATAAAATTATGATCGCAACCCTTCTTTATTCTGTTTTATATTTGCTCAGTAGATTTGCCTCCATTTCTTTACTTTGAACCTATAGGTGTCATTACATGTGAGCTGGGTCTCCTGAAGACAGCATATCAATGACTCTTGGTTCTTTATCCAGCTTGTCACTCTGTGCCTTTTAATTAGAGCATTTAGGCCATTTACATTCAAGGTGAGTATCAATATGTGTGGATTTGACCTTGTCATAATGATGTTAGCTGGTTACTAAGCAGACTTATTTATGTGGTTTATTTATTTATTTGTGTATTCATTTATTCATTTATTTTGGGGATAGGATCTTGCTCTGTCATGCAGGCTTCAGTACAGTTGCATGATCTTGGCTCACTGCAACCTCCACTCCCCAGGTTCAAGTGATCCTCCCACCTCAGCCTCCCAAGGAACTGAGACCACAGGTGTGCACCACCACGCCTGGCTAATTCTTTTTGCTTTTAGTAGAGATGGGGTCTCACTATGTTGCCCAGGCTGGTCTTGAACTCCTGAGCTCAAGAGATTCACTCACCTCAGCCTCCCAAAGTACTGGGATTACAGGCATGAGCCACCATACCTGGCCTATATGGTTCCTTTATAGTGTCACTGGTCTTTGTACTTAAGGGTGTTTTTTGTAGTGGCTAGTAATGGTCTTTCTTTTCCACATTTAGTGCTTCCTTCAGGAGCTCTTGTAAGGCAAGTCTGGTACTAACAAATTTGCTCAGCATTTGCTTGCCTGAAAATGATCTTATTTTTCTGTTGCTTATAATGCTTAGTTTTGCTAACTATAAAATTATGGGTTGGAATTATTTTTTCTTTAAGAATGATAAATATTAGCCCCAATTTCTTCTGGCTTGTAATGTTTCTCCTGAGAGGTCTGCTGTTACACCGATGGGCTTCACTTTGTAGGTGACCTGACCTTTCTCTCTAGTGGCTTTTAATGTTTTCCCTTTCATTTTGATCTTGGAGAATCTGATGATTATGTGTCTTGGGGATTATTTCTTTTGAAGTATCTTACTGAGGTTTTCTACATCATCTGAATTTGAATGTTGGCCTCTCTGTCTAGGTTGGGGAAGTTGTCATGAATCATATATTGAAATTTGTTTCCCAAGTTGCCTACATGTTCCCCATCTCTTTCACAAACACCAGTGAGTCATAGATTCAGTCTCTTTACACAATTTCATATTTCTTGGAGGTTTTGTTCACTCTTTTTCACATTTTTTTTTTTTTTTTTTTTTTTTTTTTTTTTTGAGACGGAGTCTTGCTCTATCACCAGGGCTGGAGTGCAGTGGCTGGATCTCAGCTCACGGCAAGCTCCGCTTCCCGGGTTCCCGCCATTCTCCTGCCTCAGCCTCCAGAGTAAATGGAACTACAGGCGCCTGCCACCTCGACCGGCTAGATTTTTGTATTTTTTTAGTAGAGACGGGGTTTCACCGTGTTAGCCAGGATGGTCTTGATCTCTGGACCTCGTGATCCGCCCGTCTCGGCCTCCCAAAGTGCTGGGATTACAGGCTTGAGCCACTGCACCCTGCCCCTTTTTCACTTTTTTCTCTATTCTTCTCTGTCTAATTTCAGAAAACTGGTTTTCAAGCTCTGAGAGTCTTCATTCTGCTTTGTTTATTCTGCTATTAATACTTGTGATTACATTTTGAAATTGTTGTAGTGTGTTTTTCAGCTCTATCAGTCAGTTACATGCTTTTCTATAATGGCAATTTTGTCTGTCAGCTCCCGTCATCATTTTATTGTGATTCTTAGCTTCCTTGGATTGACTTTCAACATACTCCTGCATCTCAATGATCTTCATTCCTATCTATATTCTGAATTCTATTTGTGTCATTTCAGCCATCTCAGCCTGGTTCAGAACCCTTTCTGGAGAGATGGTGTGGTCTTTTGGAGGAAAGAAGGCACTCTTTTATCCTATTTGATGACCTTGAGGGTTTGATTGTGGTATGAGGGTGATTTGGTTTACTGGCTTTGTTTCTGGAAGATTTTAGGGGGCTAACACTCAGCTCCCAACTCTTGGACTGTGTGCTCTAACTCTGGGGGACTCCTAATGGGCCCTGACTTTGTTCTCTGGCTCCATGCACTTAGGAACCCACTGCCCTGGGGTGGCCCAAGGTGCTCCTAGACCATTGTTCATTAAACTCTGATGGGTGATGTCACCCAAAGCATTTTGTAATGTGATGACCCCAGGATCTGTCTTCAGCAGTGGCTGTGGCAGCACAGTGGGGTGCATGCCCCTTGGCTGCAGCAGAGTGCTAGCAGGTGCTGGTGTGCCTGCCTCCATGAAGGTGTTCACAATAGTGGTGGAGGCAATGTGGCTTGGAGGAGGGAGATGCTGGTGACTGTGCACGTAATTGCACTGGTGGTGATGTTGGTATGAGGGGCAGGGCTTCCTGGCAGGCACAGGTCGTTGTGCATATTCTGTGCATTGCAGGCTGGGGTGGGTGCTCCAGGCAGGGAAGAGTTTGCTATTCTCTGTGCCTAGCTTCACTCCGGTGGCAGTGTTGGAATAAGGGTGAGATAATGGTCATGGCGAGACTGGCTTCTCTGTGCCGCTAAGGCTCTGACTGCAATGGCAGTTGGCAGGGTGAGGGGTGAACTGCACTGCCACCTCAGCAGTGGCAGAGCAGGGTACATGCATATATGCAGGTACTGGCAGGGCAAGGAAAGCAAAACCAATCCTCACACAAGGTCACCAGCAAAGCAATGTAAGGGGTTGCTGTGGGCCCTGGGGAAGCTGCAGTGTAGGGAGGGAGCTAGTGGGCTGCTGTGCGGCCCTTGAGACTGCCCTACTGGAGCTCTCTGCCAGTCAGACATAGTTCACCAGTGCAAAAGCTATGATGCAGGCCCTCAGGGCACCTGAGGCTGTTTTGGAAGCAGGCACTGGCAGGCTGGGGCCTTAGGAGAGACCAGAAGACCAAGGAGTGCTCAGGTTGAACCGGCCTCTTCTGATGGGTGAGACCACCCTGCAGAGTTTAGGTCTGACAATTTCCCTAGGGCGAAAGTCTCCTGTGAGAGCCAGTGGAGCCGAGAGATATGGCCATCCCTAGTTGTGCTCTGCTACAGACTCTCCTGCACCAAATCCTTTGAGCTCCACATCAGTTGGCTTGCTGCCCCTACAACTTCTGTAAGCAGCTCTCCTTGCCAATTTGAATGTCGGTGGTGGTCAAGGGATATCTTCCTTCCAGAATTCCAGGGGCCCATAGGAAGAGTGGGTTGCTCCCATTCCTCTAGAGTCACTGGAGACCAGGAACAAGTCCTGGTGTGCAGTAACCCAATGTAGGGTTCCCAGCTGCCTCATCCATCAGCCCAGCTTATGTGCCTTCCCTCCATCTACTCTTGGTGCCTTCCCTCTGAAGATCTGTTAAAATTGCACCAGTCCTCTCCATCCTTGCGCACCTGGCTACATCTACTCAGCTATCTTGCCTGATCCCTTGAAGATCTCTTTCTCTAGATATCACTTCTTTGTCAGATATGTGGTTTGCAAATATCGCCTTCCAATCTGTAGTTTGTCTTTTCCTCCTTTAAACATGGGTTTTTCCATAGGGAAAGTTTTTACTTTAATGAGGTTTAATGTATTGATTATTTCTCAATTGAGAGTCATGCTTTTGGTGTTAAGTCTATTTTTTCCTAGCTTTAGGTGCAACGATTTGCTCTTGCATTTTTTTTCTGAAAGTTTTATAGATTTATGTTTTACATTCACATGTGTGGTTCATTTTGATTCTAATTTTAATCAGATGTCAGGTGTAGGTCGAGGCTCATTTTTTTATCCTTTATTTTAGGTTCCCAGGTACATGTGCAGGGTAGTTATATAGGTAAAATGTGCGTCATGAGGGTTTGATGCACAGATTATTTGATTACCCAGGTAATAAGCATAATACTTCATGGGTAGTATTTTGACTCTCATTCTTGTCCCACCATCAACCATAAGTTGGGCCTTGTGTTGGTTGTTCCCTTCTTTTTGTTCATCTCTACTCAATGTTCAGCTCCCACTCATAAGTGATAATATTTAGTATTTGGTTTTCTGTCCCTGTGTTAGTTAGCTTAGGAAAATGGCCTCCAGCTCCATCCATATTGCTACAAAGGACATGATCTTATTCTTTTTTATGGCTGTGTAGTATTCCATGGTGTATATGTACCACATTTTCTTTGTCCAATCCACTGTTGATGGGTACCTAGGTTGATTCTATGTCTTTGAAATTGTGAATAGTGCTGCAGTGAACATACGTGTGCGAGTGCCTTTATGGAAGAATGATTTATAATTATTTTAGTATATATCCAACAGTAGATTGCTGGGTCAAGTGATAGATCTGTTTTAAGTTACTTGAGAAATCACTAACCTGCTTTACACAATGGTTAAACTAATTTACATTCCCATCAGCAATGTATAATTGTTCCCTTTTCTCTGTAACCTTGCTAACATCTGTTACTTTTTGACTTTTTAGTAATAGCCATTCTTACTGGGGTAAGATGATATCTCACAGTGGTTTCAATTTGCATTTTTCTAATGATTAGTGTATTAGTCTGTTTTCATGCAACTGATAAAGACATATCTAAGACTGGGAAGAAAAAGAGGTTTAATTGGACTTATAGCTCCCCATGGTTGGGGAGGCCTCAGAATCATGGTGGGAGGCAAAAGGCACTTCTTACATGGTGGTGGCAAGACAAAATGAGGAAGAAGTAAAAGCAGAAATCCTGATAAACCCATAAGATCTCACAAGACTCATTCACTATCACAAGAACAGCATGGGAAAGACCAGCCCCCATGAATGAATTACTTCCTCATGCATCCCTCTCACAACATGTGGAAATTCTGGGAGATATAATTCAAATTGAGAATTGGGTGGCTATACAGCAAAACTGTATCATTCTGCTCCTGGCCCCTCCAAATCTCATGTCCTCACGTTTCAAAACCAATCATGCCTTCTCAACAGTCCCCCAAAGTGTTAACTCATTTCAACAGTAACCCAAAAGTCCACAGTCCAAAGTCTCGTCTAAGACAAGGCAAATCCCTTCTCCCTATGAGCCTATAAAATCAAAAGCAAGCTAGTTACTTCCTAAATATAATGGGGGTATACACATTGGGTAAATACAGCCATTCCAAATATGAGAAATTGGCCAAAACAAAGGAGTTACAGGGTCCATTCAAGTCCAAAATCCAGTGGGGCAGTAAAATTTTAAAGCTCCAAAATGATCTCCTTTGACTCCAGGTCTCACATCCAGATCACACTGATGTAAAAGGTAGGTTCCCATGGTATTGGGCAGCTCCACCCCTGTGGCTTTGCAGGGTACAGCCTCCCTCCCAGATGCTTTCACAGGCTAGGGTTCAGTGTCTGCAGCTTTTCCAGGCATGCAGTGCAAGCATCAGTGGATCTACCATTCTGGAATCTAGAGGATGGTGGCACTCTCTCACAGCTCCACTAGGCAGTACCCCAGTGGGAACTCTGTGTGGGTGCTGTGATAGCACATTTTTCTTCTATACTATCCTAGCAGAGGTTCTCCATGAGGGCCCCACCTCTGCAGCAAACTTTTGCCTGGGCATCCAGGCATTTTCATTCATATTCTGAAATCTAAGCAGAGGTCCCAAACCTCAATTCTTGACTTCTGTGCACCTGCACACTCAGCACCATGTGGAAGCTGCCAAGGCTTGGGGCTTCCACTTTCTGAAGTCACAGCCCTAGCTCTACCTTGACCCCTTTCAACCATGGCTTAAATGGCTGGGACACAGGGCATTAAGTCCCTAGGCTGCACACAGAATGGGAACCCTGGACCCAGCTGACAAAATCATTTTCTCCTCCTGGGCCTCTGGGCCTGTGATGGGAGGGGCTGCTATGAATGTCTCTGACATGGCCTAGAAACATTTTCCCCATGGTCTTGGGGATTAACATTAGGCTCCTTGCTACTTATGCAAATTTATGCAGCTGGCTTGAATTTCTCTTCAAAAAATGGGTTTTTCTTTCCTACTGCATCGTCAGGCTGCAAATTTTCTGAACTTTTATTCTCTGTTTCCCTTTTAAAACAGAATGCTTTTAACAGCACTCAAACCACCTTTTGAATACTTGGCTGCTTAGAAACTTCTTCTGCCAGATACCCTAAGTTATCTCTCTCAAGTTCAAAGTTCCACAAATCTCTAGGGCAGGGGCAAAATGCCATTAGTCTCTTTGCTAAAAACATAGGAAGAGTCACCTTTCCTCCAGCTCCCAACAAGTTCCTCATCTTCATCTGGCTCCCAACAAGTTCCTCATCTCCATCTGAGACCACCTCAGCCTGGACCCTATTGTCCATGTTGCTATCATGCTTTTGGTCAAAGCCATTCAACAGGTCTCTAGGAAGCTTCAAATTTTCTTGCATTTTCCTGTCTTCTCCTGAAAAGTTGAGATTTGGGGTGAGGACAGAGTCTCATTTGGAAAAGTGGCATTCATGTCCTTTGTCCATTTTTAAACTTTTTTTTTCTTGTAAATTTAAGTTCTTTCTAGATGCTGAATATTAGACCTTTGTCAGATACAAAGTTTGCAAAACTTTTCTCCCATTCCATAGGTTGTCTGTTTATTCCTTTGATAGTTTCTTTTGCTGAGCAGTTCTTTAGTTTTATTAGATCCCATTTGTCAATTTTTGCTTTTGTTGAAATTGCTTTTGATGTCGTTGTCATGAAATATTTGCCAGTTATGTCCACAATGGTATTTCCTAGGTTTTCTTCTAGGGTTTTGCTAGTTTTAGGTTACACATTTCAGTATTTAGTCTTCCTTAAATTGTTTTTTGTATATGGTGTCTGCAAGGGGTCTAGTTTCAATCTTGGGCATATGGCAAACTAGTTATCCCAGCACCATTTATTGGATAGGGAGGACTTTACCTATGTCTTGTTTTCGTTGTTGTTGTTGATTTTGTCAAAGATCAGATGGTTGTGTGTGCTTTATTTCTGAACTCGTGACTCCAGATGCCCATGTCTTCAAAACCATTTATTGAAAAGATAATCTGTATTAGTGTCCTGAGATTTCTACAACAAAATACCATAGAAAGGATGGGTGGCCTAAACAACAGGCATTTATTTCTCAAAGTTCTGGAGACTGAAAATCCAAGACCAAGGTGCTGGTAAATTTAGTTTCTGGTGAAGGCTTTCTTTCTGGCTTCTAGACAGCCACCTTCTCACTGTGTCCTTCCATGGCAGGAACAGCGAAATCTCACTTCTCTTTCTCTTTTTATAAAGCCACTAACTCTATCATAAGGACCCCACCCTCATGATCTCATCTAACCCTAATTTCCTCCCCAAGGCCCATCTCCTAATACAGCTGCATTGGGGGTTAGGGATTTGACATATTAATTTTTTTTTTTTTCGGTCAAAGTCTCACTTTGTTGCCCAGGCTGGAATGCAGTGGCACAATCTCAGCTCACTGCAACCTCTGCCTCCTGGGTTTAAGCAATTCTTGTGCCTCAGTCTCCCAAATAGCTAGAATTACAGGTGCCTGCCACCCCATGCCCAGCTGATTTTTGTGTTTTAGTAGACACGAGATTTCACCATGTTGGCCAGGCTGGTCTCAAACTCCTGACCTCAGGTGATCTACCCACCTTGGCCTCCCAAAGTGCTGGAATTTCAGGTGTGAGCCCCTGGGCCTGGCCAACATACTAATTTTTGAATGAGACACAATTCAGTCTATGGCACTATTGTAAATATGTTGAATTGGTTTTGCACATTTGTCAAAAATCAGTTGGCCATATTTATGTGTGACCGTTCCTAGGTTTTCTGTTTTACTAATCTTTTTATTTATCCTTCTGATAATACCATGTAGCTACAGAGTAGCCCTTAATATCTGTAGAGTGAGTCTTCCCACTTTATTATTATTTTTTTGAAAGATTGTTTTAGTTTGTGCCTTTCCACAGAAACTTTTGAATGAGTTTATCTATGTGTACAGAAACCTTGGTGGGATTTTGGTAGGAATTGCATTAAATTGAGAGCTCAAAGTGGGGATAACTGACACCTTTTCTGCCTGAATCTTCCATGTAATAAACACTGTATGCCTCTTCAGTTTTCAATTATTTATGTTTCTTTTATTTCTTTCTCAACATTTTATAATTTTCATCAGAGAGATTCTATACTAACCTACATTGTGTCTTTTAAATTTATTCCTAATTATAACTTTCTTTGTGGTATTTCTAATTGGTACCATATTTTAAATTTTACTTTCCACATATTCATTGTTAGTATATAAAAATATGTTTGAATTTTTTGTACTGATCTTGTAGTTTGAGACCTTTCTGAACTCACTAATTACCTGTAGAAGAAAGTTTGTTTGTTATTAGTTTGTTCATTTTTCAGATTCCTGGAGACTTTCTATGTAGACAATCATGTCAACTTAGGTAAGAATAGTTTTATATCTTTTTTTTTATCTGAATACATTTTGTTTCTTTTTCTTGCTTTATTGCAATTGCTAGAAATTCTATTATGTTAAATGAAACTGGTGAAAGAATATGTTCTTGAATAGTTTTCAAGCTTAGGGCAAAATATTTCCCCACTAGGTGTGATATTAGATACAGGGATTTTTTGTAGGTGTTATTTATCACGTTATGGAACTTTCTTCTATTTCTAGTTTACTGAGAGCTTTATGTTGTTTTGACTTTGTATTATGAATAATCGCTGGATTTTGTCAAATGCTTTTTCTGCCTCTATAGATGTGACTGTAGGATTTTTCTTCTTTTGCCTATTTATATTATGGACTGTATTGGTTGATTTTCAAATGTAAAAGCAGTCTCACATACCTAGAATCAATCCCACTTGTACATATTTTGTAATTCTTACTATTGCTTGCTAGATTATATTTGCTGATACTTTCAGAAGAAGGTTCAATCTAAGTTCATAAGACGTATTAGTTTGTAGCTTTCTTTTTCTTTTCTCTTTGTATTGGGTAATTTTGGTATCAGGGAGAAATTAATCTCAAAAAATGAGTTGAAAATGTCCTTTTATCTCCTATTTCCTGGAAGAATTTGTGTAGCATTGGTGTTATTTTTTTCTTAATTTAATTCTTTCAGTGATTATAAAACGATTAAAGTTTTCTCTTCTATTATAGTTAGATTCTGGCAGATTGTAGTTTTCAAGCAACTAGTCTATTTCCTCTGTCTCTCTCTCTCTGTAAAAAATATATTTACTTGTGGCTTATCCTTTTATCATTATGTAATGCTTTCTTTGTCTTGATTATTTCTTTCTTCTGACTTCTACTTTATTTATTTTCTGGATTAATGTATACATGGTACATCTTTTCCCTTTACTTTTACCTTCACCATCCCTATGCCATTGAGTTTCAGGTGAATTTCTTATAAACAGTAGATATTTAGGTTTCTTATTCTGTTCAATCTATTATTATCTATCTCTAGAAGAGTGTAGTTAAATCATTTATATTTAAAGTAATTATTGATAGATTGAGGCTTAACTCTGACAATCTATCATTTGTTTTCTGTGTGTTTCCTCTGATTCTTTTTTCTCCATTTCTCTCTCTTTTTTATTTTGTTAACTTACCCATTTAACAACAACAACAACAAAAAAAACAGTTTATAGGAGTCTATCTTGAATCATTTATAGTGTTTTTGCATACATTGAATTGTGTAATTTTTCTTAGTGGTTGCTCTAGGTATTACAACGTACATGCATAACCTATCATAGTGCATTGATATTGACCTTATACCTTTCAATGAAGTGCAAAAATCTTACAAGTATTTAGACATCTTAACCAACCCTACATTTTAAAAGAAGTTTAAAAATTTCCTCCGTATGCATCGGACTCTACATTGGTGTTCTGCAAGCATGGAGGATGGCATGCTTTCCCAATTCCAGCTTCGGAGATATCAGTCAGTTATGGTCAGTCCCAAGCTAGATACGTTCAAAGCGCTGCTCTGACAGCTGTGCTGTGTTTCAAGTATGAGACATTCAACATCCATGGATTCCACTGACACTGAAAGCCAGTCTAGATTTCCACCCAAAGCCACTGCCCTAGAATGTTGAAAGAAAACATTTTGCCTGGGAAAATTCAAACCATTTCTCAGGCGCATATTTGATTGTTCAGTGTCAACACTCAAGGACCTAAGTGCTACATAATCTTTATTACTTTATAATTATATTTCAATTTCTAAAGTGTTCCTCTTGTTTGTTTTCTGGGAATCTTTCTTGAAACTTGACAAATAATTAGTTGATCAGCTTACCTTTCAGCATCAAGTGGTATTTTATCTTAATCTAAGATGTCTTTAATAAAAAGGTATCAGTGATGTGATAATTCAATTCAGAAGCCTCCAGAGATTTCCTTATTTTATATTTGTCATACAAAAGGAGAGATCTACTCAAGTGGAATGTGAATCACTGTGTTCATTTGTATTTAGCACTATTAATAAACTATGAATTGAAGACATAACAAGTGCTTGTTAACATAATTTATACAATATATAAATATAAAATGTGTAATATATGTTAACTATAATGATGCAATTATGTTATGTATTTTATGGTCAATGTAATTTAAAAGTACAGCAATTAATTCATCTTGGATGTGAAGTAATAATCACATCTCTGCAACTTTGCAGTTGAATCAGTTGAATTTCGTTTCCTTCTTTCCCTCCTTCCTCCTTTTTGAACACCATGAACTCTTCAAGATGCACCATTTATTATTTTTAATATATAATAAATTGCATTGCTTTTAGCATATGATGTGCTTTCAATATTTTGTAGTAGATGGGATAAAAAAAATTATAATTTAGGTCTACCAAACAATCTTATGTCTTTACAAAAACCTGGTGGGACTTTCTAGGTTATAAAGATTGAATGAATCCTCTCATACCCTGCATTGGTATGAGGAGTAATAAAAGCTAAAACTATCTGATAAATCTACCTCCTTTATTTTACAGAGTCCCTTCAGGCTTGCAGTATGTACAAAAAAACAATGATTACTTAGTTTGGTGCATCAAGAATGTTTAGAATATTCTCTTAGTTATTCTGAATCTTTCTGTAAGAGGAGTGTAAGATAGGTATTTACACAGGTATCAGGTATTTGGTTGTCATTTCCTACCATTACTGAAACATAGCATTTGAAAAATTATTGCTAGCATTAGGTCTACTTCTTAAGACTGCTAAGCAAAAGGAACTTCCAAGAAATTTTATAAAATAGGAGGAAAAGAACCATGCTCAGAGACAGAAATGCCTCAGGACTCAGCTTATAAAGCTACAATGTCTGAGTTCAACTCCTGGCACCTTCAATTTCTACACCTGGGACCATAGACAGTGCTATGGTCAGAATGTGTATGTCCCCTAAAATTCATGTTAAAAAAACTAGTCACCAATGTGATGGTATTAGGAGGTGGGACTTTTAGGAGGTGATTAGGTCATGAGGGAAGAGCCTTCCTGAATGGGATTAGTGTCCTTATGAAAGAGAGCCCAGAAAACTGCCTCACCCCTTCCACAATGTGAAGACACAGTCAGAAAGCACCATCCATGAACCAACAAGCAGGACTGCATCAGACATCGAGTCTGCCAATGCCTTGATCTAGGACTTCCTATCCTCCAGTACTGTAAGAAATACATTTCTGTTGTTTATAAGCTACCTATTTTAAGGCATTTTGTTAGAGAAGCCCAAACTGATCAACACAGACACTTTACTTGTCTGTGCAGAGTTTCCGTATGTATAAAATGAAAAATCCTAACACTTCCTACTTTATGGGATTGATATAAGGTTTAAATGTGTTAATCTTCATAAAGTACTTGGAAAACCACCTGGCACATAAGTATTAGCTATTACTATTTCTGAGCAGAAGTTGACACTAAAATGCTACTGTATCCATGGGCCAGGAGATCTCCTTCATGTTACTTTACAATTATGCCTCCCAATGGTACAACAGAGTAAGAATCAAAAGCAGGTGAAAACAGTTAAGGCAGGGTGAACATCACTTACTGTATCACTTTATAGTAAATGTGCTAATCCTGTATCTGCAACTTGTCACTTCTTTATAGAGCCTTATCTAGAATGTTTTCACTTATGTATTCATTCAACACTATTTATTCCACTGCACTGAGTTAGTTACTGTAAGAAAATACAAAAGGGAATAGACTGTGCCTTTAAAGGCTTATGGCTAGCACTGGAGAAAACAATATGAAAAGATAACTAGCTAGAGAAAGAGAGAGAGAGAGAAAGAGAGAAATGGCTATCTGCCCATCCTAAGGCTGAGTGCTTTTACTGCTACCTAACTTACTTCAGAAGTTGTTAGGAATATCTACTTACAGTTTTTAAATAATCGATCGATTTTAACCTTCAATATTTCTAATTGTCTTTTCATGTTTAGCTAAAACCAACAAGCTGTTTGCTTGTCCGTGAAAATATTTTGCTGAATTGATCCTCGATTTCTCTCCAGCAATGTGCAGCAGGCATGTTTTTGCCTTTGCCAACATGTTAGTACCCTCCATCCCCTCACCGTTTGATTGTTTCTGGGATTAACAGTCGGGGTTCACCAGGTCCACCCAATGTGCACCCTCCTCCCGGCTTCCCCTCTGCTCTTAGACTGCAGGAAGGAATTGACTGGGTTGCTAACCCACACATCACTAAGGGCCTTAGTTACCGATCTGTAGATTCTTAGAGATCCCAGTTAGCTGAGGATATTTTGTTTATTGGATGGATGGGAATGGGGAAGGGGCAGCCTCTGCCAGGAGCTATGTTTGCTATTTTTGCCTAATGTTTAAATGAAAGAAAATTCCCTTACAGCTCTCTCCCAACACAGCACTTTCCTTTGCCCTTATGTGCCTGTTATTTCCTTGCCCTGATGTCTGCAGCCTCTGAGGCAGTGCCCTGTTCCCTTACCACCCTCCTTGGCCGGGTGCTGCCTCCAGCTCAAATGAAGTAGAAAGGGCCTCCCAGGGCTTGGCACATGGCACAAGAAGGCAATGTGTGTGGGTTCTTTTTTTTTTTTAATTCCTTTTTTTTCCTTTTTTTTTCTTTGTAACTCTTAATGATCTTTTCTTTGTGACTCCCATCCCCAATTATGTTCTCAAAAAGCAAAGTTGATGCATATGTACACAACCAACAGACTGTCTTCTCCTTGTTTTTCTCATGATTGTGCCTGTGAATAAAACCCTGAAATTATCAATTGGATAATAGAGTGATGTAGCTCTTCCAAATGGTTGGGTTAAATTGGCTGTGGTTTAAAGTAGAATTATCATTAATAATAATAGTAATAACCCACCCACCAGTGGAATATTCATTCACACATAATAGCATACAAGTCCCCTGCTCTGGAAGTATCCAGGGGGTTGCTCTCTGGACGGAATCCTCTACATAAAGAGAAAGAGAATGCCTGGATGACCCTCCTGGGAAGGCTCTTTTTCTGTTTTCTTCACAACCCCTCTCTCTTCAAGATCCAGTTCTAGTACCATGTTTCCTAGCTCTTAGCAGCCTCTCCCCTCCCTGATTGCATTTCTTATCTCTAAGGCCCATTTATTGCTTTACAGTACTGCCTTGGATTGTTACTGATCTTTAATGAGCACCTTGTCCCTTATACTTGTATCTTTCGGCTTCATCCACTTCCACATTTCTACTCCTGCAAGAGTCAGGTTTATCAGAGATGGCTCCTCTCTCTCAAACTTCTTATAAGCATTTTCATTGATTCAAATAACTCCTTTAGTGCTGTCTCATCTACATCAGAAAGTATTTAATGAAGTTTGTCTCTCTTGATGACACTACTAATAATACCAGTGGCATTTACTGTGATCTAGCTGTATGCCAAATGCTATGTTGAGTCCTTCATGAACATTGACTAACCCTCGTTATGTTATTAATCTTGCTAATTCTAAGAAAGAAGTATTGATTCCCTCATACTCCAGATGACATAACTGAAATTCAAAGAGGCGAAGTAAATTCGTCAAGGTTATACCATTAGTAATTTTCAGAGCTGGTCCAAACCTAAGTCTACAGTTGCTAACCGCCATTTACCCTGGTGATAACGAGAGCGGGAGTGTGAAGGCAGCATTTTCTCCTGACAGGTGCTAACGTAGGGATTGTGCAATTCTATCCTAAAGCCCTGAAAAGAAGAAAACAGGGCAAATTGTGAAGGAAAAAATGACTCTCTCTATTAAGAAGTCAGAAATAATTCTAGGATTCCTTAAGCAGCATGACAGTCATTGCATTTTGGTCCCCCATTTCTGTGGAGTTGTTTTGAGGAATTGCGGGGAAAAAGCAAGCGATTCCATTTTTGTGATGCTTAATTCAGTAGGTGAGAGGACCTCAGTTCAAAATGTTGCACTGGCCTTGTGCTGTGCAGAGCTGGCTGAGGAGGCAACAGAAATATCTTTCCCTTCCCATAGCATAGTTTCTTTTATTCATCTATTGAGGCTAGCATTGCCCTGCTTATGAACTTGTCTCTATACTGATGTTGAAACTCTCTCAAGTCCCAGTGAAATACTTCTAAGCAAAAGTATTTCATGAAACAATATTTATCTTTGTGTAATCATCTGCAATGCTTTCTTCCTGTATGTTATGCCTCATAGGCATGTCGTGAAATGATTTTGAAGCTTATTAAACCATCACTTTCTCCTGTACATCCCGGTTACACTGTTATGGGCCCTTGATTATAAATGTTTTCCTGGTATTTATCACAGCACTTCTGTGAATATCATTCTTAAAGCTTTCTTTGTATTCTGTTACCTTCAGCTGTGCTTCACTGTCGTTTGATTGCACATATTGCATTTGTTTGGGGCCTATTGTTTAATGAGGAGAGAATTGATCCTTTAGCAATTACCTACTTATTGGGGCCATCCAAGGTCAGGGGTATTCCTGGAAATTTTTTAATGCTGGTAAAATTGAACCAATAAGAATTCCTTGTCTGTCATTTTCCCTTAGATATTAAATGATTGGAATTAAATGAAATATGATTGTGCCATTTTGAGTGATTGACAATATCTTCCTCTAATTCCTCATTACTTCCCTATTGTTTCATCGGGGTTTCCTTTGTTTTATTGGCACTCCTGGGTTTCAGAGCCTGGTTGTAGTATCTGTTTTGCTAGGATTTTTCCTTCCTTCTCTTCATCCACAGACTTATTCCATTATGCAGCCAGGGGAGACTGACATGACTTACCTTTCACATTTCCTACATTCCTTGATGATGAGGGATTTGTTGACATTTTCTGCAAACCCTGTTGCTATTATGAATTGGAAACTAGATTTCAAGCTCCAGCACGCTCAGAGTTAAGCTGCATTGAAAAGGTGGGAAAAACTAAATGAGAAAAACTGAAAGATTTAGAATAAGAGACCATTTGTAACAATAAAGCAATCCTGTCCCCCCAGAACACAACCTTTTAAATGCATCTACCAGAGTCAGACCATGAGGTTTTTCTCCTTTTAGAACTGAAGCAATGTTCCTTTTTGCTTTCTAATCTACTAATTCTGGTCCCAGCTAATAAATATATCACTATTCTTTTGTGACTATTATTATTGTTTAGTTAGCTATCCAAGAAATAAAACACTTTCAGATAGGGAGATATTCCTCCTAAACTTTAAAAACCGTATGGTATATTTGTGATTTTGAAACAAAAGTGAAACCAGTTACTTGGAATTCCTTTGTCTGTATCTGCCAATATCTAACTCAAGTTTCACAGTTTTGGAGGATTAGATGCTCGTTAAAATATTACCAAAATTCATAGCCTGTTATACTCTAAGTTCACGATTCTTTAGTCTCTGTTAAAAGAAAGATCTATCCATATGTGACCTGTGCAAACACAGGCTGTTTATGTACCAGAGTGAATGCAGGGGCTAAACGAGAACTTTGATCCTTGTACATGGGCATGAACATAGATAAACCACATGACTTTACATTCATGTAAACTCCACACACACCCTCGCACACACGCACAACATTGATGCCCTTCCTGATTGGTTTAGCCTGTTTTCTGCCACTAAGTGTAAGGATATTTTCAGACTTGTCCAAACGTTTGATTTTTGTAATTATTGTTGGGTTTTCTTTTATCTTGCTCTACATGGAAAATAAAATTGTGATTTAGATAGTTTGGTCCCAGCGGTCCTGTCTGCGCTCAGCAAATGGTTCCATGTCACTCCCTGCATCACAATATGGGAGCCACCAGCTTGGCGGCAGCTAATCCTCTGAGCCTGTTAATAAGCTTAGGAGCACGTTCATTGAAGGCTGACGCGTTAGGCACAAACAGGGAGAAAATATCTACTGGGGGAAGCTGAATTGGTTTTAATCATCTGCTAATCACCAGTAATGAGACCTACTCTGGGGAAGAAAAGAAAAACAGATAGTCAGAGGGAGGTTTTGTTCTTCACAGCAGAGTAACATGGAATGAGAGGGCAGCTGTTATTAGGAAAGAAAGGATGGAAAGAAAGAAGGGATTTGGCCCGAGCAGATGAAACGTCCTCGGCGGCACTCTGTTTTGTTAGCCGAGTGTTTCTTTCATTCAGTCCCTGAAACTTCAGATCTTGCAGGCTCCCTGACAGCCCACCTCTACGATATTGCTTCTCGAAGAAAGGAACTTCCCCCTGTCACCTCGGCCTTTGCATTCGTTCCTGGAACGTTTTACCGTAGCACTTTACATAGCATGTTTGCTTGAGGAGAGAAGAAAAGGAACTAGCAAGGGGAGCTCTTGATGAGCACCAAGGCATAAAAAAAGGGTGTGTGCAGGGGAGGGGGCGTGTGGAAAGCGCGGTGAGAGCAATTGTGAACCCTTGTCATGGGAGGTAAGTCCTGACAAGGAATTCAGGAAGGAAGAATCAGTTGCAAAATGGTCGGTCCCCGCCAAATTGGGTAGACCGTCTTTTTAAGTCGCAGGCTCTGTGTTTCAGGAAACTCAAGTGTGATTAGGACTTGGCTGCCATTTTGCATGCTGTTATTTCACAGACCTTTTCTTCAAAGTTCCAACTCTTATAATGGCTAGTAATACAACTGTGCTTCACCCCGTGGGTTAGGAGTGCCGTTCTACATTGGACAGTTGTTCTACATTGGACAGTTGTTCTCCATGAGGAGAAGTCTATAACATACCTGCCTGTATAATCTCTCTGGAATAATCGATATATTTGCATAGGACTGAATGAATACAGCAGCTTCCAGGGCCACCGCTGACTCTTCTTTCTCAAGCTCTTATAGGCTGAGCCATGGGAAACCCAAAGCACAGCCACCCTGGGACCCACCCTGGACCAGGCCCTGCATCCTCAGCTGAAACATCTTTCTCAGCTCTCAGCCATTCTCATACTGAAACCTAAACTCCTGGTCCCTGGACCCAAGTTGTCCTCAGTCTCTCCTTCCAGTCACCTGGCTTGGATTCTGTTCAACATGAGGGCTTGTTGTTTCCTGCATGGCCTGGCCTTGCCCCATGGTTTTGGTGAGTGCTCTGCCCTCTTGGTGTTCCCTTTGCTGATTGTTAGTTCTTGTAAATGTTCCACTATTTAATAGTGAGGAAGATTGTCCCCTAATCTAAAAATGTCCCCATTCTCTCTGGGCTTTCATGGCAATTTGCTTCCAAGTATCCTATAGCACTAACCCTATTCTTGAATGGTGAAGATTTTTTGTGCCACTCTCTTCAATTCCAGGGACAGTGACATTCTTCCAAGCATCCCTCACACCTTCCAGCACACAGCCCTGCAAATAGTAAACTCTCCACATGTTGAAACAGACTGAATTTTAAGACCTTTAGTGGGAGAAATCAAATTAAGATTTTAGCCTTCTGTAAATGTAAATTTAAGTAGTTTGCAGTACTCAAGATGTAAAACGCAAGCCAAACTTGAATGCTTATATTTACTTTTACTTGCTTGCCATTTATATTCATTATTCCAGCTATAGGCAGAGTTGGAAGAGGGAAACATCAGAGTGAAACTATACAGTCTCTTTTCCAGAAAAATAGAGAAAGTAAAACTGGTGGAAAACATTCACTGAACATCTGAGTCATCTTTTTATAAACTTCTCACATACTACCCACAAGGGCTGAGGCCTCCCTAGCTGAGAGCATGCCTAGGTACAACACTCACAGCCTCTGCCTTGGGAGAGGTCATAGGCTTAGAAGGGAAGGAAAACTTAAACAAAATGTTAGCAACCCACTGCTACTCCATTTCACGAATCCGCCAATGCACAGGAAGTACTGAGGAGGCAAGATGCATCCTGGCCGAGGCAATGTTTTTAGGGACAGCTCAAGAAAGACAGTGACCTATAAGGCTCGGTCCTGGAAGATAGGGAAGGAATGTCCAGGAGAAGAAATCTAGGACTTCCAAAATTAGGAAAGGCAATGGCATCGAGAGATCAAAGAGATAGATCGATGTGCTTGTTAAGAGAATGTTGAATAGTTGGTGTGGATAGAGGGCGTGTGTAAGGCCATAATTACAAATTAGAAAAAGTAGACATTGGATGTAATTTTAAGTTCTACCATGGAGCCTGGTGATAAAAAAACAAAACAAAAAAATCTAGTCTGGGAAAAGATTTAAAAGCATCTTTCTATTTAGATCACTGCCCACATTCGCTACTCTAGATTTTGTGTTTTAGAACTGAAAATCCATCTGGGTATCATCCCATCAAATGGCCAATTCATGATACCATGGGCTTAATGTGTGCGACACAGTTCTTAGCATGTTGTGAGCTCAATATTTGTGTGATTATTATTATCCACATCGCTATTATTTATTTCCATACTATGAAAAGTTTAGAAGACAATTAGATAAATTCTTTCATTTTTAAAAAGTGGGAATTATGGTCTAGAGGGCGCGGTGGCTCAAGCCTGTAACCCCAGCACTTTGGGAGGCCGAGGCGGGCGGATCACGAGGTCAGGAGATAGAGACCATCCTGGCTAACACGGCGAAACCCCGTCTCTACTAAAAAATACAAAAAAACTAGCCGGGCGAGGTGGCAGGCGCCTGTAGTCCCAGCTACTCGGCAGGCTGAGGCAGGAGAATGGCGTGAACCCGGGAGGCGGAGCTTGCCGTGAGCTGAGATCCGGCCACTGCACTCCAGCCTGGGCGACAGAGCGAGACTCCGTCTCAAAAAAAAAAAAAAAAGAAAGAAAGAAAATGACTTATCAAAGTCCACTGGTTAACGGGAGTGATCCCTTTATTAGCATTAGAACTTTTCAAATGATGTTGATATCCATTGTCTCAGACACAGACAAAGCGAAGTAAGGAATGGAGCTATTGTCCTTGACATGACAATGACATGCTTCACACTCAGTGCTAATCAGAGGCAGAGGCAGAATTTGAACCTAATTATTGGTCCAGTAACCACACTTCCTTGTGGCCCTAGTCAATATATCTGCATTTGTTCAGCAACTAAAAGATGAATCCAATTCAAGCCCACTCTTCACCGCATCCCTATTTCAGTTATCGAGGAGTTTTAGGTTACTTATAAAACTGAGTATTTAAAATCGTTTTTATATAGGCAGCATTCTAATGCTGTGAAAAATGAATTGGCCAAAATACTTGATCTAGGGCTTAATTTATTTTTTACAGGCAATATAGAATGCTAGGGCAAGACAGGACCTCTGAGCTTAGATGGCATTGAGCTTAGCTCAATCACACTGCAAATTTGAGAACTAAATTCAGAGACATGAAGTGACTTTCCCAATGTAACTCAGAAAGTGTTTGGAAGATTCTAGCCAAGTTTTTTTTTTTTTTTTTTTAAACAGTGCAACATTCTGCCTGCATAGAAAGAGACAGAGGAGAATGGAAGACATCAAGTACAAAAAGAACTGTACACTCTACTTGGGTTGTTAAAAAGATGCAGGTGAGAAACACGTAACCTCTTCTATAGGAAAAAGCATCTTAAAGAAAAGAAAAAGGGACTGTCCATAGCACCTTTAAATTCTAAGTTGAGAGGAACTGCCTAGAAAAGCACAGAATGTAGAATCCAAGGCCATTTATTTAATTCTTACATCAACCAGTTTCCTATGTGTGGTCCTTAAACATCCTAAACGTCAGTTTCCATTTCTGTAAAAAGGCAATGAAAATAATCCCTGTTTTGCCTTCTTTCACTGGGTTGTTTTCAGGTAGTGATGTAATTCTGTATCGAACACGCTAAAAGTCAGTCTGAAGAAGGGGCAGGTGGTGGAAAGGCCTTAGTGATGTCTGAGTTGAGGCTGACCAGTGATTAGCAACGAGTCAGAGAAGGGAAGTGGAACGATCTTGTGCAAAGGCCCTTGAGTGAGAAGGCAGAGGTGGTACCTGGAGAGAGCTGCCAGCAGGCCCTTGGCCAGGGAACAAGTGCAGGGCTGAAGGGCTGCCTCTGCCAGACAGAAGGTCAGGGCTTTGTTCTGCAATCTGTGAGGGATCTCTTGAGGATTTAAAGCAGGGTAATCACTTGAATTTTAGGTCTTCAGTTGGGACTATCTCTTAAATAATATCAACAATGAATTTGAAAGAGACATCATCAAAGGCAAGGCAGTGATTTGGAGGCTTAGTGAAGACCTCTGCTGAGGCAATATCTATGGAAAAGGAGGGCAATTAGCAAACTTGAGAGAAATTAAAAGTCTGAGTCTGCAGAGCCTGCTGAGTGATGAAGGTGAATGACTTTCAGTTTTCTGGTTATTGGTTGGATAATGGTGATTCTGTTGAATTGGAGATATTGTAAGGGTGGGTTGGATGCAATGTGGAATTAAGTTTTGGACATCCTAGGGAGGAAGTCCAAAAAGCACACTCTTTAAGGGACTGGATGTTGGGGTCAAGAAGGACATGGGTTTCAGTCTTAGCTCTGGCACTATCCAGGCATGTATGAAATAATGATGTAAAGCATTGAGATGGAGCCTGGAACATGAAAAGAGCTACACAATTAGGTACAGTATGATGCTGAAGGTGGTGGTGGTTGTGGTTAGGGTGATGAGTCAGTGACAGCCATAGATCCTGGTGAGACTCCGAAGGAGAGAGCTCTGAGTATGTCATATTATACTTAGCACACAGATAACGATGTAAAGACGGAGAAGAATCAGATCATTCATGGGTCATGTTCATAGTTAGGAAAGAAAGTTGGGGACGACACAGCCATACTGGACAACAATATTTGAAAGAAGGATGCATGACGAGAAGTTGACCTGAGAATAGTTGATAGAGAGCTAAGAGGAGACTTCACTATTGAGTGAACAATGGTGAATATCAGTTTTCCACCTCAAGTGTAAGTTTGATGAGGGCAAAGACTGTGTCACGATAGTGTTTATATGGCCAACCACAGTATACTTCCTGGATTATCTTAGATGCTAAATAAAAGTTAATTGAGTCAATGAACTTGAATACAATATCATGTTTACTAGGGACCACCTTAATGACCTCCACGCATCCCATCCCCTATGTTCTGGTTTCAATCTATTTGTACTCAGACAACTTAATGCCTAATTCAGTGATTCCTAAAGCTTTTAATTACACTTTTTGTCCTAGAACTTATGAGAACTTTCATAGCACCAGTCTGGTTGTGGGTGGGAGTAGGGGTGTACAGTTGTGAGTATAAGGATACACACGTCTCTGGTGGCTTGGGGTGACATATAAAGAAATTGAATTACATTCATATTTTTGAAAGAGGGAGAAGTCAGAATAACACCAATCTTTTAAACTTGATTAATGATTAATTTGCTTCACATATTAAATAAATTAAAATTTGTGTTCAACACAAATAGTTATTTGGGATAATGATACCATATGTGGAACATATAAAAAGACAGAAATTTCAAGACAGTCTAAAGGCTTATCAAGAAACAAGGGATAATAATGTGGGGGGTGCTGGATAGGAGAGAAATGGATGGAAATGGGCAGAGGCTATGATACTGACTGACTTTCTCCTTGCAACTCAGGACTTCTTTTGGGTTATCTCCCAGATACCTCCACTATCCCTGCTTGGGTGATAGGAATGCCGTTTTAAGAAATTGAGAATCTTGAGATTCTCTTACAGAGAAAAAATATGAGTGCTACCTTGCTGGACTAAATACAGAATCATAAATTTGAAAGCTTAGAAAACTATAAGCTGACCATTCAGTCTCTTCCCTGACTTCTCAGAAATCTAAATAGTCTAGTTTGTCTTTTGGGAAGGCTAGGTGAAACAAAGTAGAAAACATAAATTTTAGAGCCAAACATTTTGAATTCCGGCCGAGTGACTGCATGTCCTTAGGCAAGCTGTTGGCCCTCTCTGAGCTTCCTTTCCTTTTTCATTTATCAAATGATGAAATGTCAATGTCTAACCTATTTCCTCCTGGGAGACCTAAGTTAAATGACTTACAGAAAGCCTCTTGCCCAGTGTTTATGAGGAAGGAGGGAATCAGTGATTTAACCTTTATTCTTCCTATCTGATCTAAGTATAGTCATGAACTAAAGGGTGGGTTGAGAATGTGTGAATTCAAATAATCTATGCAAGAGTTTATTTCTTGCTAATAGGACATGCAGAATAGGGTCGGTTCTACTCTAACGAGTTGCTGAACAGCTCAGGAAATCGGGGATCCCTCAGGCTGGTAGCCGAACCATCTGAAGTCCTGGCCCTGCATTCCTCCTCACAATAGGAAAAGAGAAAGCTGGCACACTGCACATCTGATCTTGAATGATTTGACTCAAAAATGATACTTGTCATTTCCACTCTCCAAACTGCATAGCCCATTGAGCTTCAGGGAGACTTGAAAAATGGGGGAGTACATGGATATTTGGTGAGCAGTAAACGTTTCTACTAGAGTTATAGAATGACGTAAGGCATTCAGCTGGAACTGTAGATGCCATACATCTAAACCTCAAATTAGGAGATTTGATATAATCCCCATCCCATCCACAACCTTTTAAACAATCAATTTATTTCATGCTCAGCTCATGGTAAAGAAGATTTCTGGAATATACACAGATGAGCTTGCTCACTTTGCTGGACTGAGAAAAAAACCAGTGACTTGCTTTGTTCTAGAGGCTCTCTCTAGCCCTGAGCCTTTTGGGGTCACTCTGGAAGGGTAGCCCTGCAGTGACCATCGGACACAGTCCCCTTCACATCCCGTTGGTTCCTCATTTATCTACTCTCTTCTCCTCTTTTCCCTACTAGTGCCTCAGCCTCTGTATTTTATCTTTCTGTCTGTCAGGCTGATTAGCATACTTTGACAGACTAAAAGGCTGAGGTCAAACCAACAAACCCCTAAAGAAATACGGCTAATTATTTTCCTATGTTTTTTAAATACTTTTGCTCTTCAAAGAATTTAACAAGCAATAAAATTCAACTTTGTATCCCAAGGGTTGTTTTAATGTTGTATTAAAAAATAAGTCCCTTAGCTTTCTGCATTCCATGTGGTGGGAGATCTATGAACTGTTGTGGGAGTGTCAGTAGTAATCATCTCCACTTCCGAAGAGTCTCTAAAGTAACACAAAATGGCAGGTGGAGTCTTCCAAGCACTGCCATATAGCGATCCATGGAAATAACACCACTTTCACATTCATACATCACATCCATAGGTAACATCAAGACAGGAAGTACAGCTTACAACCCTAAGAGGAAGGTCAGGGCAGTGGCTGGGGCACAGACTCTGGTGCTGAGATTCTTTGGTTTGAATTCCACTCTCATCCTTTGTGAACTAGGAGATGTCAGGGTGGTTGTTTATTTTCTCTATGCCCTGATTTCCGGATCCATAAAATGGGGACTTGTATCTCATCAGGTTGTTGGGAGAATTAAGAAAAATGGATTTGGAAGGATGCCTGAATTGTTCACTATCAGTAATTCCTTGGCTTGATATTCCCACCACTATTTTATGACAAAGTGGTTAACCACTTTGATGCTTGGAAGCATACTACATGTATTGTCTCACTTCTAAAGAATTAGTCATCTGACGATATGCAAGGTAACATTGCCAACCCTCCTCCACTGCAGGTAAATCACCCCCTGGCCCCTAGACGGGACTGATTAGAAGCACTGTTGATTAGAAGTTAGATTAGACAGCACTGATTAGAAGCACTGTCGATTAGAAGTTAGAATGGCGATCATTAAAAAGTCAGGAAACAACAGGTGCTGAAGAAATAGGAACACTTTTACACTGTTGGTGGGACTGTAAACTAGTTCAACCATTGAGGAAGACAGTGTGGTGATTCCTCAAGGATCTAGAACTAGAAATACCATTTGACCCAGCCATCCCATTACTGGATATAAACCCAAAGGATTATAAATCGTGCTGCTATAAAGACACGTGTACACATATGTTTATTGCGGCACTATTCACAATAGCAAAGACTTGGAACCAACCCAAATGTCCATTAATGACAGACTGGATTAAGAAAACGTGGCACATATACACCATGGAATACTAAGCAGCCATAAAAAAAAGGATGAGTTCGTGTCCTTTGTAGGGACATGAATGAAGCCAGAAAGCTTCATTCTTAGCAAACTATCACAAGCACAGAAAACCAAGCATTGCGTGTTCTCACTCATAGGTGGGAATTGAACAATGAGAACATTTGGACACAGGACGGGGAACATCACACACTGGGGCCTGTCATGGGATAGGGGGAAGGATAGCATTAGGAGATATATCTAATGTAAATGATAAGGTTCAGCACAGCAACATGGCACATGTATACAACTGTAACAAACCTGCATGTTGTGCACATGTACCGTAGAACTTAAAGTAAAAAAAAAAAAAAAAAAGCATTGTCAATCGTACTTTGGCCCTGCTACAAGCCAAGGCTAGGACGACAAGGGTCGGGAATGGAGATGTGCAGTCCTACTCACCCTCCAGATTTAAAAAAAAAAAAATCAGTTTACAAGATGATAATGGAGTCAGGTTTATTGTGCTGCCCCTCAAACAACCGTACAGTTCTGTGATGAGCAGTGGCTCCTGGCAGGGCAGGGGCAGGCCTGAAAAAGAGCAAGCTGGGGATGGGTGGGTGGAAATGCAAGGGAGTGAGGGGATTGAGGAAGAGGCGAAAGCACTCAACTCGAAAGCTAATTACTCCACATATTTTGAAAGATAAAAACAGGATAGCCTCCAAGTAAGAGGCATCTAATAGCTCAAGAAAGTCTCCAGTGAAGCTGTTCACTACAGGTGAAAGGCCCAATTACCAGATCAAGTGGCTACATTATCAAAAATTATTCTATTGATTTCAGTGAGGTTCGTTTCCCTGTGATGATTACCACCATCTGAAATCTCCTTTCCTGCTGATTTGGAACATGCCGGCCCGTCTCCGTGCTTCAAGTTGTTCAAGATGCGTTTGCATGTGTGGGTAAGCACAGCTCAGCCTGCTGTGAGAGTCTGCTTAGCACAGGCTGGAAAGGCAGGCGGGCTGCCACGTGCCCAGGGCCAGTGATTCTGTCACTAGTAAGAAATTAGGTGCAACGGGATGTCATTCGCATAGGAACTTTTTGAGTTCTGGATTTCCCGCGATGTTTCCTACAAGGGATGCTATTTTGGGGAAAGGCCTCCATGAATTCAAGGTGAACCTGCAAACTTCAGTGCTCACAGCCTGGGAACAGAGAGACAAAGCATTAAACTTCACACCTGGGCCCCATAGGGCTATATTGGGGTCTAAATTTGAGGGAGGTGGAGAATTGGGAATAGAGATCCTTCTAATTTCATTGAAATTACCCAATACTTTCTATTTCTAAAGAATATTGTGAGAAAAACAGCATTTAATAGAACAAGATTCCAACCAAGTAAAAACTGGAAAGGAATCTTAGAAGTCGTTTACTTTCTAGGAGAATGAAATGTTCTTTCTACAAATTTCAATATACTGCCATTTTAATAGTTCAGCTAGATAATTTCCTTAAGAATTTTTTTTGGATCCAGAGATGAGTGGACAATTTCCACTTGCTAGTGGGTAAAAAGTGTAATGAATTCCATGCCGATCTTCCCTCCTACGTCTACCCACATCCCTATTTCCTGGATACTGTTCTTGGGTTCACAGCTGGTTAATGTAAAACCAGGCTGGGACAGGATGTCTTGCAGCTAATGTTTGAACTAAAGCCAAGAGAAGGCACCTTTCTGGTGCTGGTGAACTTCTACCCTATATGGGCCCGGTGAGTGCTATTGTGTCCATGAATAAAGGCACCAAGGCAGGGCGGTGCAGTGCAAATTTAAGCCAATTATTCCTACGTTTGCTCTCCATTGGCTGCCTCTTCCTTCCTGGGACTCTTCAGGCTGATGCCGAACATATTCAAATCTTCCCCTAAAAGGTTTAGTCTAGGTTGCTTCTTCAGTACTGTTTGAACATTAAATATGCAAATAATCATCATTACACTTCCAACAATTACACATGTTTGCGAGCACCGTGTCAAGTGCTGGCAGCAGAGCAATCATTTGTAAAGACAAATATTCCATTCCAAGAGATGTCATGCTGCTTAGAAGATTCTTTTTTGTATTAGTAGCCACACTGCTGCTTCCTAAAGTGTGCAAATGAACGTGACAATGCTGCCAGGAGCTGCCAGGCCCTTCCCCTCCGCAGAGCAGGTGCCAATCACCCACCCCACACAGCAGAGGCCTGGCCTCACAGCCCAGGGACACTGAACATGGCGAATGTGAGGAGGCCCTCCCAGGAGGCTCCCGGGTCGGCGTCTCCCTCCTGCGGCCCCCTCCCCTGCCATCCCTCTTCTCTGAGGGGGCCTCGGGCCTTCAGAATATTTTAATTCCTGATTTCTGACTATATTATCATGTGTTTGTAACAGATGAATTGTCATTTGTAGCTCAGAGGTGATGTGAGAAACTGCCTGGAACCACAGGCCTGGTGTTGCAGCCGAGCAGGAGTTCTTTTCTTTGCGTTTTTACCTCTCCTTCTTATTATTTTTTCCTTTTCGCCCCTCCCTTCCCCTTGCTCCCTGCCTTTCCCCTCCTGGTTTTTCACATAGTTATGGATAATTGTCACCATTTTCTTTTATCGCATCCAAAGTAGCGGCTTAGAGGGGCCTGGACTTGAGTCAAGACTAATCTTGCCTTCTCCCAAAGTAGGAAAATCCCAAGTCTTGCAGGGCCCAATTGATAACCCTTGTGCTTCTTTTCCATGAAAGACGGATGGCTCTGGCAAGCTTGGGAGACTGCAGATAATGGGATTGACTTGGTACTTAAATCTCAGTGAACCAGGACAGCATAAGTAATTAGTGAATTGGATCCATCCTGGGGTGCTAATGATGGCTAAGTCTGCCCCCACGCCATTCTGAAAGCGACAAGAGGCACATCCATCTCACGCAGATAAAAACCAAGGGGACACTGCTCACAGACACCATTTATTCCTTCTTTAGTGCACAATCTATCCTAGAAGGGAAAAAAAAAATCTAATTTTCCTCAAGTGATACCCAGAAGACCAAGTGACCAGGCTCCCACCAGAGTTCATTTTGATCACAATACTGCTCCTGTTTTTAATTAAGAAAGGCTAATTAAGAAAAACTCTACATTTATCTTCTTATCTACTTGTCACCATAGACTCTCAGACATTACCTATATTTGTTTACAATTTGGTTACTGGCTTTCTATCAGTGAGCCAGTGATGATTCTTGCGTTATATCAAGGTCGGTACATTGTAAGGATTTTGATCGTGTTTTTAAGAGTTGAAAAAGCACAAAGATAACTTTTTGCACAGTAGATCCAAGTTACACACACACACACACACACACACACACACATATGTATGTAAAATACTAGTTACATGATGTGACTTTGTATGTTTTTTCTCAGTTAATTCGAGTGGAAGGCATGTGTGTACAGTCTGGCCTTCTCGCTCATTTTTCTTTTTACTCAGAGTGATGGCACTTTATCAGGATAATTTAGATAAATGTCTTTTCATGGGGTTCACTTATCCTTCCAGCAAACATGATCGACAAAGAGCCACGAAAGACGAATGACATTGCATTTTGATCAAACGTATACTCTGTCAACGCAGGAGAATCTCAAGGTGGCCATCTTCCTTTATCTTCTTTTTTTTTTTTTTTCTTTTCTCCACCTAATTTGATCAACATTCCCAACAATGAAAACATCCACAAAATACAGTTTTGTGGAGATGACCAGGGCTTCTAAGAATGAAAAGTGAAAACCTGAAGCAAATGGATCTCAACTCACAAGTCAGCAGTAATCCAACGTGCCAGCCTGACAATTCTTATGTAGATTGATCAGAAATAAATGTGACAGACTGTGTGTCTCCTTTCCCCAGCTTTGTCATGGCAAAAGGGCGCTGCAGCCAAAAACAAGCTCTGCCTTTTTAGTCCATTTGAGTCCATCTCTTCTGCAGTGCTTGCTTGCCTTTCTTTGAACGTTTCATTTGGGGGCCAGCTGGAGTTATTACAGATAAGAAGATAAGCCAAAATAACTGGTTAGTAAGAAGCTTTCTTGAAACTAATTTTCCTCTCTACTTCATCTACCAACCCAATCCTTTTTTTTCTTGTTGTTTTTACGTGAGGTTTCTTTCCACGACCCTTAGTTTCATGATGACTGACTTCTCAGAAGGCATGTTTGTGTCGGCACATGGAACACACGCATCAGTGTGTTATCATATCAAGGACTGATTCCCCTGAGACCTTTCTTAATATTTAATATTTCAGGAGAAAGTTGATTAGGCAAGCACTCCTTTTTCCGTCCCAATCTGTAATGATTGGGTGGCATTTAGACTTACGCAGGATGAAAGGGGACAGAATCTCACTGAGGAGAGTGAGGAGTTTGAGGAAAGGGTGAAATTTCGTTTCTTCCTGGCACGCACAAAGTTCTGATTTTGGTTTTCCTAGATACGGATTTTCCTAAGTTTTAGTTTGTCTGAAATTTGACTTTCACTTTTCAATATTCATGATTCAAAAGTGGCCGTCTCCCTTGAGCAAAGAAAGTTCATGTTGATCATCTGAGTTTGCAGAGAAACAATCTCATATATGTGTTGAATGTGTGTGTGAGAGATATTTATGAGTATTGCTTGAAACAGTTCTTTTCACTTATCAATATGGAGTTTTATTCTTAAAATGTTTTGTTATCTTAATTCATTTCTACCTATACTAAGGAATAATGTAGACTAATACATAACTACAGGTTTTCCAACTACTGCTCGTCATATAAATATATAGTTTTAGAATTCAGTGTACCAGCACAATAAAATTTTTTAAATATGGTTTATAGTTATTTTGAAAGAACTAGTGACTTGTTAAAAATGTCATTTTTAAATATTAAATATAGCATTATATGCAAGAGGACTTGACCTGAGGAAAAAAAAAAATACATGCATCCCTTTTGACAAAAGTGGTACTTCTATAAGGTATTTCTCTAGATAACTCATGTGTTCAAGTTATTTAAGAAAAACACCATTAAAAAGTTACAAGATATCGAAAGCAAATACGTACTCATATTTGACAGCAAAATGTGTAAGACCCTTGATGTTGCTGTCCAATTACCTAGGTATGAGTTGTAGCCTCACCACCCATTAGCTTGTCTTCTTCGGCACCTTCCATCACCTCTCTATTACTCAATGTCTTCTGCAAAATGAGAACAATAATTTTACTCACCTCATTGGGCTTTTGTAGGATTAAATCAGTATAGTATCTAGCACATATTAAGGACACACACAAGTTGTATCTTATTAATAAAGGTAAGTTTTATTTTTCCCTGTGGATAAAAGATTTTACATTTCTACGAAAAACTCTAGGGCTCCTTTTGCTAAAGAGAGAAGAGCCGTTTTACAGATAATATTTGTACAGTGCTGATGTCGGTGTTCCTAAAATGCATGAACCCCGTGATTAGCCTATGAGACTCCTGTCGGTCTAGACCAGGGTTGGTCAGCCCTGCATCCTCCCCAACCCTCGTACAATGCTCTGCTCATAATGTGTCTCCATTTAATGTCTATTCAAGGAATGATGTGTTCCGCACCGAGTCCCCTTCCCCTAGAATCAGAAAATATCTAATAAATGTGACATTTACTGCCATAAAATATGGTTTTTTAAAAAGTTCATCATTGAAATTAAAAAATGGGGCTTCCTTTACATAGTACCCATTGTGAACAAATTATCTGATTCTGTATGGTCCTAATTGTGGGTGTGCATTAAAGAAACAAATTGAAGGTTATCTTAATATTACCTTATTGTAGACAGAAATTAATGGCAAAATGGAAAGCAATATGTTAGATATAAATTTTGGTTTTTAAATGTTTAATTGTTTGTTCCTTCTTTTTTTTTTTTAAACTGGTAAATAGGGGACACTAAAAATGACTTCTGCCTTTCTTCATAGAGTAATCTGCACAGTAATAACAATTTTTAGCATTTTGAAATTTTAAGGAGAAAATATTAAATAAGAATTTTAATATATTTTGGCATGATGGCTTTATTATCAAAATTCACCATTTTTCAAGTTTGATATTCATTGTTGAAGAGATTTTGACTTGCATAATTGTAATGAAGCAATGACTGCATGGCTGTTTGAACTTTCCTAGCCATAAATGGAGAGTCCCTTTACTTCCTGAGAAAATTGGGTCTTTAAATGGGATCCTGGCAGGTGGAATAGCCCCTCTGAAGAGTAGGGTTACATGTGCAACTTAGATGAAATCTATGAGGTATTCTTCCTATGAAAGAGACTGAGAGAATGGGGAAGAGAGAAAATGTGAGTGAATGATTAAATGAACTTCAGAAGCATTTTCGTCTGGGAGACAAAGTGTGAAAGGAGGAATAATAAATGACTCCCTGCCTTTCTAGAAAACGGTTGGTATCCATTGTCTATTCTGGAAGCCATCTGATAGCCCATGCCATCCACCAATGGGCATAGAAAAGTTTACATAAAAGAAAAGGGGTCAACTCAGTAGAGAGAAGAGGCTTAGCCAAAACAAACTGAAATGCTTCATTTCACTAAGGTTTGATTAATAGGATATTAGACACCTAAGACCGCTGAGACAAGAGCTAACTAGCCTTTAGCAAACTGCACTGTGAATCATACTTCACACATCAAGATGTGAGGTAATGAGATTCTCAAAAAGTACTACATTTAGAAACAACCCCTTAAACTCGAACACACAATTCCCAACCCCTGCCAGTTCCTGGCACACTTCCATGGGTGAAGTTGGAAAGGAAGCTCTGTGCTGTTTTTTTTAGGGGTAGTTTTTGTTTGTTTGTTCCTGACCACTGATAGCATGAGCTAGCAGCTGGTGTGAGAATAAAGGAAAATATGTGTGTATTGGCAGCAGACAATTTATAACATGGCGTGATTATTCTCTCAGAGTCTTAAACATCAGAGCTTATGGCTTAAAAAATAATAATTCACAAGGACAACTTTACAAATGCGCACTGAAGGATTTTTGCTGCTGTTGTGTGATGTAGGATTTTTTTAAATCTAAGGGGATATGCCCTTAAAGATTAGTGTGAATTTCTGACCAACATGGTTCATAATTGATCAATCTTGAACATTTAAAATTTTTCTTAAGGATTTTTCAGCCATCACAGGCCATTTTTAGCCAGGGAGTCGGCACTAGGTAAACCTACATCTCCACCTAGTGGTGTCAGGGAACAGCTAATTACTTTCTACTACAAGGAAACAGATTTAGTCACCCTTGGCAGGCAGCATGAAAGTCCTTGGTCGCTGTGTAGTTGGAGCACAATATTTAAAGATAACATTTTAATCTCAGAATATTCTTAAATCCTTTCCATTGCCCTCCATATTTTCCTTCTCCTCAACCCTAAAAGCTGACATTATTAGATTGCAAAATAGCTGAAAAATATTCCTCCCACTCCGTTTTTCATTCTTGCACTGTGCTCAAAGACTTTGACCAAAAACTCATTTGGGTAGCAATGGATCATCTTTGAGGATGCCCCCACCCACCTCTGCTTCTTATCCTTTGCCAGCTCACTTTTGGCAGGTGTCCCCACAGCAAGAGAGACCGAACTAAAGGTTCCGTATAGATGTTTCAAGGCTCATTTTCAGTCGGCTAGAAAAACTACTTATAATGCTCCTGCAACCCACAGGTTAAGGAAGGGGCCACCTCTGCGCTGCACATCCCAGGTCGTCCCAAACAGAGAAGGCATATCAAGACTCATGCTCACGCAGCAGAGATTCTTAGCTCTTGGTGCCTGGCTTTGCCATTAAGCCCTGACCCCTGTGCTAACAAAGAACCGGTTAAGCCACACTCATATATCTAAAGCTTATATGATTTGAATAATCAATAAACAATTAAGACTGTTTTGCTCCTTTAATACCAAAAGGACATTTGAATTTGGTCACAGTTAAAAGGAAATAGTTTGTTTTGCTTTTAATTTGATTTGCAAGATTACAGAGCATCTGTTCCTCAGAGATGTCATTTCAGCCAATTATATAGATTGTCTTCTAGTCGCTTTCTCGCCACTGGATTCATCACTGGTATCATCCACACTGTAGTGAAATGGAGGAGCCAGGCTTTTTGGCTGGAATATGTCTGGAAAAATTAAAGCTAACTAAGAGAGTCATTGCTTGCTAATCCCTGTAATTAAGCACTACTTGTAGGAGGGTATATTACACTGATTGAGGCTGTTGCCACTGTATTGGTCCTAAAAATGTTTAATAACCCTACCCTGTAATGTTGAATTTTTCACACCTGTTAATTAACACCCACTAACTTATATAGAAGGCAGAAAAAAAGTATAAGTTGTCAGTTTGCTTCTACTCTAGCCTATCTTTTCTCTAAACCTAGTGTTCTGGAATGTGATTCCTTAAATTGCAGGAAAGCTCCTTGTGTTAAAAAGTGGAGAGGAAAAGGCTAGAACAAGGGGGTTCTTAGAGCATTTTAAATTTTCTCCATGTTTAGGGCAAAAGGTCCACAATTCTTTAGCTCAGACTTTGAAATTCATCTGCTGTCATCATCTGCATTGCCATTAACACAGATCAATAACACAGTGACTTTTTCTTATAACGCAGTGACTTTTTCTCCTAACTCTCCACCTGTTTCTCAAAATACTGCACTGACCCTACTAGGTTGGAGAAATTTTGCTTGGTTTGACTGTTAACGATTTCTCAATATTATGTTCTTTAAGTAAAAAAGAACTGTAGTTTACCATCTTTGGGCCTGATTTTTACAAAATTACGTTGAAATAATCAACACAACCTCACTCCTTGAGCATCCTTTGACTTTTTCCAGGCTCAGACATTAGCGATAGTGACCTGAACATGAAGCATTCCAACTGAGGACACTTCGACCTTCCACAAAAGGACCAGTTCAGAATGAAGCACCGAAGAATCAGATAGATTCTCAAGACTCTGTCACACTAAAAGAGACTGGTTTTAGGTAGAGTGGGTGAGAAAAAGTCTTTTCTGTGTATGGGGGGCTACAGCTGACCATAGGCTCGTTGGAGTCCAGCAGATCCTCTGAAGCACAGACAATGCACAAAAGTCAGTCTCTCCTAGCTAAGCCTGTGAATGTGACGCCCTCCACTGAATGACCCAGGATTAGCTAGTGAGGTGGGACCGTAGCTGAGTTTCCATTAGGGTTTATAGTAGAACATATACATGTACACACACCCAGGCACATACATATGCACGCTGCCTTTTCAGTTCATCAGTCAAACATTCAATGACTCCCTAAGTTAACCCAATTGTGAACCTTGCATTTTAAAATCGTTAAGTACTTAAGTAAGAGTTGTAAATGTCACTCCACAGGTAATTTATGAGCTTGGATGTGTGGGTTGCTTTTGGCATCTTACTCCCATCTGCCTCTCTCCCCACACCTACTGATCTAAGGGGAGAGGATGTGAAAGTTTTCCTGCTGTTAAATCAGCCCATCTACCAACACTGTTATTAACAAGGAAAATATGTGGGGCATTGCTAATAAGTTTTTAAACTCCAGAGTTACATCCATGGTAAAAAGTCTTTCCGATCTACTAATAACTGACTCTTCTGGCCCCTGAGATAATGGTTACACTGTGTCTTCTGCTGTCACAAGGTGTCACTGTTAGTCAGGGACCTAGTATAGCCTGGTGGGCACTTGTGCATTATGGGGTAGACGCCTGCCATGGCCCGCATCCCTGCCGGTTCTGTGGCAATGCCTCATGCTGGGTTCCAAGGGCAGAACTCTGTTGGTACCCACTGGATGCTCAGCTGCCCCAAGCCCAAGGCTGTCATGAGTCACGAGCAAAAGGGCTTCCAAGCTCAGGGCCCCCACTGAGGAGGTCTTGGGTTCATGTTATCAGCACTGAACTTTCTCAACACATTTCAGGGAACATAAATTTCCCACTTTGAACTACACCTACCAGGGGGATGGATCCCTTCTCGGCAGAACCGCCATATATCAAGGGCTCTTACAAAAAGTTCAGGCTTCAGTGAGCCAAAGAGGTTCTACCTTCCCCTAAGACAGGGAATCCAATCTTCTTCATTTATAGAACAAAAAAGAGATTATTCCCCTATACAAAAAAGAAAATCTGCTCCCTGACTGCCTGACTGGCATGAGTTTTTAAAATTCTATACCTCCTGTTTTCTGTGTCAAGTATTGTGAACCTATGCTGAAATGCTCCAGTTCTTTTTTTTTTTTTTTTTTTTTTTGAGACAGAATCTCGCTCTGCTGCCCAGGCTGGAGTGCGGTGTCACGATCTCAGCTCACTGCAAGCTCCGCCTCCCAGGTTCACGCCTTTCTCCTGCCTCAGCCTCCCACGTAGCTGGGACCATAGGCGCCTGCCACCACGCCTGGCTAATTTTTTTGTACTTTTTAGTGGAGACGGGGTTTCACCGTGTAAGCCAGGATAGTCATAGTCTCCATCTCCCGACCTTGTGATCCGCCTGCCTTGGCCTCCCAAAGTGCTGGGATTACAGGCGTGAGCCATCGTGCCCGGCCAAATGCTTCAGTTCTTTAATATGGATTATATTCTTCTTTGTTAATAGTCACTGAAACTTCATCCTCTGACTCCTAAGCAATAGCTTGTTGAAACTTATTTTGTAATAAACATAAGAGTCAAACAGCAAGGCTCAGCCTGTCACATCACCCATGAGAGGGCATTCAGCAGGAGCTGGGTGGCTTTTCTATTCCAGCAGGGGAAAATTCTAGTCAAGAAAGGAGCTACCAGCCACGGAAGTCCAAAACTGGAGGAGAGGGATTCCAACAAAACCCTACACTAAGGAGCAACTCCTGTGTGGGTGGAAGGACCCACCATACACTTGGTCATTGTTCTTCCCTATCATTTGCTTCACTTTTTTTTTGAGATGGAGTCTCGCTCTGTCACCCAGGCTGGAGTACAGTGGTATGATCTTGGCTCACTGCAACCTCCACCACCCTCCCCGGCTTCAAGCGATTCTGCTGCCTCAGCTTCCAGAATAGCCGGGATTACAGGCACATGCCACCATGCGTGGCTAATTTTTGCATTTTTAATAGAGATGGGGTTTTGCCATGTTGGTCAGGCTGGTTTCGAACTCCTGACCTCAGGTGATCCACCTGCCTCAGTGCTTTGCTTTTGTTTGTTTGTTATGTTGCTCCTTTTTTTGTGTAAGGAAATTTAGTACCTCAATGAAGGAATGTAAAATGGAAACCAAAAGAATTCAGTAACTCACTGACATCTTTTAAAATACAAAAATAACTCCAGAGGTGCAACAGGGTTCCCACATCACAGCAAGAAAACCAAACCAGAAGCTCCACAAAATATAATAAAAGAACAAATTAAGGACTTTATGGAAATCAAAGGGAAGAGACTGAATCTATTTCCAGTGCTAAGGCATTCCTGGGAGCAGGCAAGACACTGCAAAAAAAAAAAAAAAAAAAAAAAAAAAAAAAAATCAAAAGTATACAAAAACCTGTCCAATTCACAAAGTCAGAGATTTGCTTTTGAAATCCCACACTGATTTGAGCATGTCAGGGCGGGAGGTGGGGAGCCTAGTGTTTTGTAATGTCAAATGTCTTTCTTGTGAGGATAGGCTCTAAACAGACTGAATTTTCCATTTGCTATACATGGAGCTACTAGAGCTCAGTGGAGTGGTTTAGAAAATTTAAACTGGATAGCCACTTTTTTCTCTTCATTCTCTAAGTAGTCCTTCAGTCCCCTACAGAATTTAAAGCTGTAATATGTTTGGAAATACTGGATGGGTAGAACGGGAGAGCAGTCCAAATTTTGTGATCCCTATCTAAGACAAACTGTATGAGCAAACACTTAGCTTATAGCTCTGGCCACTTTCTCCAGGTCCCTCAGAGAAATGCAAGGTGCCAGGAGTACTTCATAAGTAGTTTTCTAGTGATCATCTTGAAATCCCAGTACTTAAATGATGATGGATATTACTAAGCCTTGGGAAATACCATTACCAGTCCCAAATTGAATCACAAAGTCTTGAAGTATGACGTGGGAAGAACCCAACACACACCTCAATATTGGACTAAATTTTGTAGTTTTCTGCTCATGGTTGTTCGAGAAAAACAAACTACCGTGTGAGGAGTTTGAAGCAGGGAGCCTCTCAACCTTAATGCCTTAATACCTTGTGGTTGTTTATAACAAGTATCAAGGCATATGCTATTTATTTTTCTATCTCCTGGTCTGTATTTTGATTGGTTAAGAGCAGCAATTACTGCTTTTCTTGGTATCTCTAATGGTTACTGCAATGTGGGTCTTGGTAGATGCCCAGTAAGTAAATGTTGAGTTAATTGTTCTAAAAAACAAGATACAACAGGAGTGGATCTTTTTAACTCTTGAAATGTGCTGATTTACTCTGTCATTTATTATATGAGAGAGAGAGAGACAGAGAGAGAGAGAGAGAGTTGAGTATTTTAAGTCTCTTTGTTGCTCTTCTAAATATTGAACAGGATAATTCAAATGGAGCATGGACTAAAGAGAGATTAGAATGAATAAATTCTCAAAATCTAAGAATTATTCCATCACTTCTCACATACACTTATTTCAATAAGACTAACATTATTTGAATCAATAGTACTGGAATTACTGAAATCTGATAGCTTAAAATAATGTTAAAGCTCATGCTAAAACTTCTTCATGACAATAACTCAGCAAACATTATCAACCTAAACCAACATTTTAGGCACTTCCAAGTATTAACATATCCATATGTCCTCATGAAAGCAGAATATCCCAGAGTATGCTAACTCACTGATGAGTCATCTGAAAGAGCATTCATAGAGATACTTTTGCTTCTGTCCTCTCTCAAGTTGAAAATCATAATAAAACTATAATGGCTTTGAAGTTGCATTTTTATTTTTTTTCTTTTTTTATATATATATTATTTTCAGATTTCCTTCTTCACTCTCCAAGGCCCCAAACTTCTCCCATGAATTTTTCTCCAGCACATTTGTAAATAAAAAGTTACAGAAAGCAGGGCTCAGTCATGGCGTGTCTTTTTGCCATTTTCTTCCTTATAGGCTTCTGCCTTTTACCCCCAAATTTTCGGACCAAAATGAAGAAATGGAAGCTGCAATGCTCTACAAGAATCCTTTCTGTCTTCACCTCATAGTTTTGACAAATATTTCAGAGTTTGTGGGAAGTGGGAGAAACAGGGCACCTTGAGGGGTAGGCACATCGGGAAAGGTGGGCTACGCACTGAAGGCGTGGGGTGCAGTGGTTAAGATCACTTTTCAGCATCACTGCAGCTCATCTAGATTCCTTGTCTTTAGAGTGGAAACAAACATTGTACTTGCTATCCAAGTGCTATAAATTAAATGAAATGATGCATATGGAGCACCTAGTTTAGCCTCACCGAGCTGGCAATGCTGAACAAGAAGACAATCAGTTCTGTGGTCCTGGATGACTTAGGATACCTTCAGTTGCCACATACTTTTAGATATCCTCCTGTTTCCTCTCATTCTCATTCTCATTCTTATTCTCTCCCTCCCCTCCCCTCCCCTCCTCTCCCTTCCTAACTCCTCCCTTCCCCAGCCCCTGTCTCCCTCTCTCTTTTCTTATGCCATTTCTTTCCAATCTTTGTTGTTTCTCTCCTATATCTCAACTTCTAATTCAGGATGTTAAGTAGCAGATATGTTCAACTTAAAAGGAATGTTGCCATGTTTGTTCAATGAGTTGAACCTACACCTAACATTTTATCTGTTTAAACCTCTAAATATGAGCAGACAGAGCCCCGAGAAACATTTAATCATGCAAGACCAAGTTGTGATGACTGTGCCTCCAGTACTCCTCACATTGACCCTGCAAGGTCAGTGTCATCCCAAAAGGAGGAAACTGAATGAGCAAAATCAAGGCTCATACAGACTCACCAATGTAACCCAAGACAGAACGGAGCATAAAATTAGGTCTGTTTGACTCCAAGATCACATTTTCCCATTAAGTCTTTGAGAGATAAAATTCACATCTCAAGAAAAATGGTCTAAGTGACCTTCTAGACACCTGAGTAGAGATTTCTTTTCCTAAATCTAGCCACATTCCAGTATTGTAGCATGGATTTGACATCCTGACTTTAACAGTGTGGAACAATCTTTTCACCCTATATTCACAAGCTGTAACTGGAAGAACTAAGTGTGGCTGCCTACAAAGTGTTCTTAACCCTGGTAGACTCTTACGTCTGCTTGCATCCATATCCCATACTTAAAAGTATCAGGACCCAGCAGAGAATGCTAGGATCCAGTTTGCATGGCTGTTTTTCCACTGTGCCTTTCCTGAACTGCTTTTTCTCTTAGGTCAGCCAATCTCTGCTACAATCTTCTCCTCCAGTCACTCTTCTTTCATAAATTTCATTCTTCAAGTCATAATACTATAATAATACTTTTCTTTCTTAATTATGTCTTGGAAACACAATGCTGAGGCTTGCTGCATGTTGAGACTGTAATTCATTAGCACAGAATGATTGTGGGAACATGTCCTCACTTCTCATCAGCAATTGGAATGTGGATTCTCTTGCTGTTTAGTTTTCCACAATCTTCATAAAACAAAATGCAATATTCGTTTCTAAGGCTTTCCTGAGCAACTGTCTTCTAATGGGAAAACTTTAACAAAAAAGTATGTATCGCATGCCAAATAGCTAACCTCACTCTCATAAATATTTATATTTTAGCAGAGTTGAAACATCATTTGTAAGATGGATGTGCTTCTTTGGCATTCCAACAAGAAAATGTCTTGGGAGCTGAGCCCATTTTTACAGCTAATGGGCCCAAAACCCTTGGTCATGTACTAGGGATTGGGTGGGGCAGGGGTTGGGGGGGGTGGCAAAGAAAATCACCGTGTTCTAGAAAGAGGTCATCTCAGAAGAACTTCTCCAATATCATCTTTCCACTAAAGTCAAGATGAAACAGAAGAATAAATGTTTAGGAATGTGGTTTGGAAGGATCTCACGCTGCTGTTTTGAAGTGGTGCATCCCTCAGAGAGGTTGGTTAGCATGGTGTAGTGACTGGCTCTCAGCGTGTGGCCCTCATGCCAGAAGCAGCATCTGCTGGGAACTTGTTAGAAGTGCAGATTCTCAGGCTCTGCCACAGACCTGCAGAGTCAGAAGCTCAAGTAGGGGGAGAAAAGTGTGTTCTGTGTTCTAACAAGCGTTCCAAGTGGCTCTGATGCACACTAGCTTTTGAGAAACACAGTGGCTTATAGCCCTGGTATTAGAAAACCCTGTGTTTGAATCTTTCCCCTTTACCCCTCCTCAACCCCCATACTACCCAGCTGACCGTTGGTGAGTGATATAATCATCTCATTCTCTTTATCTATGAAGAAAAGGATAATAGTACTTATTTAATAGGTTTGTTGTAAGAATGCATTGAGAAAAAGATATATAAATTGTTTGCTCCAGTGCATAAAATAAGCAAACAGTGCAGTACATTTATGTATTATTATAAATAATAAATAGATACAGTTTAATTAAATAATCTACATATAGACTGTAAATGCATGAGGAGAAAAGGTAACATTTTTAAACAATGCATTTATAAAAGTCAAGACAACCTTGATTAAATTTGGATGATTAAAAGTAATTGTATGTGAAAATCATTTTTTTCCTCTCCTGTCAAAGAAAGATGAACTTTTTGAGGATGTGTCACATGCCAGGGGCACCTTTGGAGCATTACTGTAAATTCCCTGGGCCCCTCCTTCTGCTCTATCTGCTGTAGCAGAGACTACTTCTGAGCAGATGTTTGTCAATTCTGCCAGGTGCAATGCTCAGCACCCAGACCTTGCACCAGGGCTACCCCTCTACCTCTTGTTTTCTGCTCTATGGTTTCTCTGACTTTATGGCCACAGAAGGCCTGAGAAGCTACTCAACATTCACCTTTGTACAATTGGAAGTGCAGGAGAATTCATGACCCTGAAGCTACTAGAAATGGATGGGAGACAGGAGTCAGCAGGTTTCTCTCTTCATCCACTAGATGGACGGTTCTCACACACATTTCAAAACCCCTTTGGGGAGATCAAGTGCCAACTCAGTGAGACACCTTTGGATATGTTTTCTTTGCCTCTGTGCTACAATCCTCACCCATCTTGCCCTCTACTCTTGCTCCCTGGGCCCACTTCCAAAGTAAGCCACCAGCGTCCGAAAGCTAGTCTCAGCCCCTGTTAGAGGACCTAGGCTAAGTCAGCCAACTTCAGACAAAAGGAACAATAACATAAAAGTTGATTTTTTTCAAAAATGTTCCTCAATAATTCTGGATGTAGACCCAAGATCCTTAAGCTGAGATCAACGCATGCATTTCATGTGGTTCCATAAAGCAACTGAAAATTTATCCAAATTTTGTGTGATCTTCAGTAGCATTCAATGGGGTCTATGATTAAATAAAATTAAATTTACTGTTCCTGTGGGTGACTGGACAAATTATAGTACATTTGAAGGACTCTAGAATCTTTTGGAAGATTCATATTTCAAAATATTAAAGATTATTTAAAATGGATGAGATGTCAATGAGGTCTTGCTTTCTGTTTGACTGTTTTGCTGTGAGGATGAGACCACTCATTCTGTTACTTTTATGTCCAAATCTCAAGGTTTTGTTTGGGCCAACACAGATCTAGGTCTCAGATTTAGCCTCTGCCCATCTCCAACCTTACGTTCTTTCACCCTTGTTGATTTTGTATTAGTTTGCTATTAATGCTTGTAATAGTCCATTTTCATGCTGCTTACAAAGATATATTCGAGACTGGGCAATTTACAAAAGAAAGAGGTTTAATTGGACTTACAGTTCCATGTGGCTGGGGAAGCCTCATAATCATGGTGGAAGGCAAGGAGAAGCAAGTCACATCTTACATGGATGGCAGCAGGCAAAGAGAGAGCTTGTACAGGGGAACTCCTCTTTTTAAAACCATCAGATATCATGAGACTTATTCACTATCATGAGAACAGCATGGGAAAGATTTGCCTCTGTGATTTAATTACCTCCTACCGGGTTCCTCCCACAACACATGGGAATTCAAGATGAGATTTTGGTGGAGACACAAACAAACCATATCAATGCTGTAACAAATTACTGCAAACCTATGGCTTAAAACAGTACAAGTTAGTTCTCATATAGTTCTAGAGGGTAAAAGTCTGAAATGTGTCTCCCTGGGCTAACATCAAGGTGATAGTTGGGTTGCATTCCTCCAAAGGCTCTGAGGAAGGAATTTTGTAAATTGCCCTGTCTCGAATATGTCTTTGTAAGCAGCATGAAAATGGACTAATACAGTGAGGCCTTTTCCAGTCCTCACTGTAGCCTCTTGCTTGTGTCATCACTATTTATATTGACTCCTACTTTCCTCTTACAAGGACCTATGTGATTACATCGGGCCCATCTGGAAAACCAGGAAAATCTCGCCATCTCAAGATCCCTAACTTAACCACATCTGCAAAGTCCCTTTTGCCATGTGGACCTTGCATATTCACAGGTTTTGGAGATTAGGATGTGGCTATCTTTGCAGAGCTGTTATTCAGCTACCACAATGTTCTTTGACCACGCCAAAAGCACTCCACCACAGGAGATCTGAACGTGCTGTTCTCTCTCCCTGGCCTGTTCTCCCTCTTGTTACTTGCATGGCCAACACCCTCTCTTCATTCAAGTGTCTGCTCAAATCTGACTTCCTCAGAGAACACCCCCACGCCCACCATGATGTCCCCTCTCTGTGATACTCCCCGTCACTCACTATGCCCTTTCTCAGCTTTAGTTTTACTTAAAACGATTATATTGACAAACTAGATGTTACATACACATTTGTTGGGCCTGTGGTCTGGTAGGAAAGACAGAAAAGTAATCCAAAAAGGCAATGCAATATACAATAGGGTAAAAAAGAATAAAGAGTGTTCTAGCTAAGGAAGGTCTGAGGAGGAAAACACTCACCAATTCTAGGGAAGGTAAGAAAGGTTTTACAAGATTTTCTGTGAAAAATATATGACCTGTTTGAATGGAACAGAAGGGGTAAAGCAGTGCCCTGAGTCATGATAGTGCCTCTGAGCACAGCTGGAATGTTAACGTAGACCAGCTTCCCATGTGCTCACAGCAGCAACTGTGATATCGAAGGCCATGGCAACTTATTAAGGGTTGAGTCGTATACTGTATTTGTCTCCTGCTCCCAATAATTCCTGATCTAGAATGTTGGCTGCAGAAGGGATGAGTTCCCTCCTCTGCATTTTCCCAACAACATTACTTTTCAATATATCCAGGTGCATCATTTAGCCTTACAGAGCTGCACTTACAAATGCAGAAACTGCTTTAAATTCAGGAAATACCAGAGATGGAGAGACACTTCTCTAAGGAGGCCTGTTTATGTAACAGTCAGCAGAGACCAAGGAAAGTCTTTCTGGAGCTGCACTGGAGACCTGCAGTTTACTCCAAATATAGCCACTAGCAAGCCCATCTAACAGTTCCTAGTTAGCAGCTTTGTGTCTGCAAGTGCGGATCTTCACAATCCTACCTCTGACTATTGCTCCACTAAGAGAGAGAAAGCACTGGAGAAAAGGCAAACTATGCTGAGATCTGCACTAGAAAAAATAAAATTTCATGGCAGCAAGTTCAGATAATAGAAACAAGGCACACTGCAGAAGTGCATATCACTGGAATCTGTTTAGCAGAGTTTGAGCGTTGGCTCCACCATTAACGAGCAGGTCACTACCTCATCTGAGACTCAGTTGCCTCATCTATGAAATGTGGATAATGGTACCATTTGCTTTAAGTAGATTGAGGATAAAATGAGATCACCTGCATGAAGCACAAAGTAGCTGGCATGTACTATGTATTTAATAAGCTTTAGCTATTTCTATCATTTGTTTTTTATCATAAATATTCAGATACTAATCTTGGCACTGCCATTTGGTCTTAGATATGGAGGTAGTCATATAAACCCTCTTTGCTCTGGTATTTTTCTTTTTAATTTCACAGATGAAGGGGAATTGCAGTGCAGACTGCCTTGTCTTTGTTGAAAATGGTGAGGTGAGGGTACCTTCCCAATAGTAAGTTCTTTTGATCTTACCTCCCTAGAGGATCCAGAAGGCACTGCCTGGGCAAGGATGGAGGCAACATGTGATGATTCCTCATGTCCTGTAGGACCAATGACTACTCCACAAAGTCTGGTTTTCTCAAACGTTCTTTCCAAGACAGGAACGTGATGCTTGCTCAAGAAAGTGTGTTTGGTAACTTTTAAAATGCACAATTCGCTTTTCATTGGAACCTTGGTATTTTTACGCCAGGTGCTGCTTAACTTCTGGAGAATTTCTGTTTTGAAAGGTAAGGCTTTGGATGAGAAGAAAAGCATCTGGAGCCAGATGCTATCTTTGAAAGTCAATTCCAGGTGCTGCTGCAATATTGTACCTATCCAAAGCCACAAGTCTGCCCTTTTGAACGGACTTTGGGAAATGCATTTCCCTATGAAAGGAGTTAACTGGTATTAGCAGTAATTAGGATTTTAGTAACAGAATTCTATATATTCCTCCCCCTTTATAGTTCCTTGACTAAAGGGGAAAATGACAATGCCTTATATTTAAAATTACAAGAAAGGGGTCAGATCACTCTATCCATCAGATTTTAAATAGGGGCCTGCTGAAGTAAGAGGATAGCTCTTATAAATCAAACTCATTAGCTTTCAAACTTGGCCTTCATAAACCATAGAAAGCAAAATACAGCAGGGGGCAGAAGGAGGTGAATTATCACAAATAGGTCATTCCATTCTACCTCTGAAACTGAAATACATCTCTTCATTTCAGGTCAATTTATTCGTGAAAGGAGAGAATCTTGGTACCTTCCCGCGTTGTCTTTATTTTTCAGGACAGCCATCATACACCCACAGAACCCCACCTGCATAGTTACAGCATGAAAAAGCAATCGTCCCCACTCTGTGCTCCTCCCAACAACTTGATTTTACTCTTTCTTATGTGGAAGGTGGTACCTGCAATGTTTTATTTAATGATGTCATCCCTTTGATTTTGTTTCAGCAATTAATTCAAATGTGTACTCTGCGGAGCTGTCATTTGACATGGGGAGCTGTTGATGCTTCTTTTTGTACCTATACCAAATGGCTTTTCAAATAATTTCAGTTCCTTTAGAATTAATGGAAGATTCTACCTAAATAAATAATCACTTTTCTAATGTTTCCCCACTGAGTTGTAAGATGCCTTCTTGCTATGACAAGTACTATTCCTTAACCCTCCAAGATAAAATGCGGCTGTGGTGGTGTTTTCATTGTTATCCATTATTTATACAGGGCATGGGTGTAGGTGCAGCTCTGTAGGGGGTGTGTCCATGCAACAGACAGAACAAAGCAAGAATTTTCCTTTGGGGGTTTACAATATAAATGCGCACAAGGACACATGAGACAATGAACAGCGATAAAACACAATGCAGTGCGAGCAATTTTGAGAAGTGAGTGGTTATTGTAACTGAGATGCTTTGCAGAACAGATGGTTTTTAAGGAGGTTGGTGATGAAAGAAGGTGAGCAGGTTTGCTCTGCATTAATAGGAGGTTGCTGTGAGATTCTGAGAAGAAGAGAAAAATGCGGCAACTGCGGGCAAACTTTTTTCTCTCCACAGTCTAGATGACTGTCCTTTGCTTCCCTATTATCAATATTTCAAAATTAGAGAGATGGCACTCAGTCAGTGGCTATAGTTCTTCCAAATAAAATGGGAAGGGAACAAGCAATCATCAGGGGCAGTAAAAGGACATGGTGCGGAGCTCTGGGATTACACAAACCCGGGGTCAAATTTGGGCTCAGCTGGGAGTTGTTGGACAAGTAACTTCGCAAACTTCAGTATGCTGATCTTTAGAATTATTATTACAATTCCATAAATGCTTGGAGCCAGATGTATTCTGGAATTCGAAATAATTCAGAATTTACACAAGTAATATGATATGTACACTACATATGTCATATCTCCCTGGTGATGTCTACAGTAATAAATAACAGACATAATTTTGTAGCAAAATATCCAAAGCAAGTGCAATAAAGAAAGGATCTAAGAAGCCTCATGTCTGTTCTGTTGGATGAATTGATGTTAAATTTTTGTGGACTGGGTGTCACATCACATCTTTCTGTAACAACGGGAAAAGCCGAGCACAGCAGGGTGAGATAGAAGAGTAGGTCTTAGTAGTAAACACACAGCAAGCACTCGCTAAACCACCAGTCTTGATGTTATTATTTCATCTGATTCTCCACCAAGTCAAGCTGATCTTATGTCCGGCCTCCTCTTATCTGCAGCACCAGCACTTCAGTCCAGGTTACCAGCTTTCCTCGTGGACCACCCACAGCACTCACCTACCTAGTCCAGGACACGTCAGCTCCTCTGAGAAGCAGTGTCTCCAAAAACCGTTCTCCACACCAGAGCCCATGTGATTGTCTCAAAATGCAAATCAGATTCTGTCACATCCCTGCTGAAATTCTTTAAAGATGTCCCATCATTCCCAGAGAACCAGGTCCACAAGCCCAGACCCTACTCTGGCAGCCTTCATCTACGTCGGTCTATTTCTGTAAGCTCAGTCTGCTGTCTTGAGCCTTTGCATTTGCTGTTCCCTCTGCCTACAGGCTGTTCCTCTCCTCTCCAGTTTCTTTCTCTCAATCTTGGGATAGGACTTCAAAGGTTCCTCTGTGTTGCTCTCATCTGGCAGTTGTGATACTTGCACTGTGAGCCTTGTACTATGATACTTGCACTATGAGCCTCCTTAGAATCTAGATTGTGGTTTAATCTATATTGCGATTGTAGGATTGTGATTGTATGTATTTCTGTGGTTACAATCACACCAGCTCCTGATGGGTTGTAGGCGCTAGGAAGTCAGAGGTTGTACCTACTTTGCTCACTCTTGGATCACAGCACCCAGTATATGGCTTAGCACAGAGTATGATCACTTTATTTATTACATTCATGAAAAACTAAATGAATGTGAAAAGTACTTGTTACCAGCCAAACTGAAGGCTTGGTAACTAATAACACTCTTTTAGTCCTTTTTAACATTTTTTTTTAAAATCTCTTATAAGGCTAACTTCAACCCTGTCAGGTATGTGCTATTTTGTAGATGTAATAGCCAAGTCTGAGAAAAGTCAAGGAAAATGCAAAACATATCCATGCAAGTAAAGTGTAAATTCAGGGCTGGGGCAAAGGCCTGTATGGGTCTAAAACCTGTGAGCCTTCCCCTCCAACACACTGTCAAGGAGAAACACGTCAGGGGTATGGTGGGAACAGTCTCAGATAATGCTACTGAAGAACTGAGCTTTCAAATGGAAGTGATGAGCTGGTTCAAGGTGCTGGAGCGGTGGGAAGCCTGAAGCAATTACTTATAATGAAAGGCCTCCATGTCCAGGTAATAGAGCTTAGAAAAAAAAATTCTGGCCAGGCACAGTGGCCCATGCCTGTAATCCCAGCACTTTGGGAGGCCAAGGTGGGCAGAGAGCTTGAGCCCAGGAGTTCAAGACCAGCCTGGGCAACATAGAGAGACCCCATCTCTACAAAAAGTAGAGAAAGTTAGCCAGTGTGGCGGTGTATGCCTGTAGTCTCAGCTACGCAGGAGGCTGAAGTGGGAGGGTGGCTTGAGCCTGGGTGGTTGAGGCTGCAGTGAGCTGTGATCACACCACCGCACTCCAGCCTGGGCAACAGAGAAAGATCCTGTCTCAAAAAAATAAAATAAAATAAAATTCTGCTTGGTCTCCTGCACTCAAGGCCAGTTGTACCATCTGCTCTCTGGAAAAGTTAAGCATAGCCACAGGGGACAGGCCTATGGAGCAGCCTCTGACCAGCAGAAGAGAAGATAAAAGTCCCTTCTTGGGGCAACTGTCCAGTCAGCACAAAATCGCCTCCTACTCTTGCACAAAGTCTATCGTTGCCCTTAGGGTAAGCATGGGTACGTGCTCAGCTTCTCTTTTAGCCCTAAATCAAATTGGAATCCTCAATCATTTAGGAAGCCACCTACTCTAAGTGAGGTATTATATTAAGTTCTTTACTTATGTGAGCTCAATGAATATTTAAATTTTGAATAAAGATAATGGTTGATGATAGTCAATTATTCCTAGTAGTGATATCATTATCATTATTGACTTTCATACCAAATTTTTAAATGCCATACCTTTTCTTGTAATGAAAAGATCAAAAAATTAGAAAGGTATATGGAGCCTAGAAATCAAAAAACTTTCAAGAAATAATTTTAAGTAATTATCATAATTCTGTGGGGGAAATAACGTATATATTTAAAGAAAAAGCAAGCAACAAAAGGTTACCTCTTTTGCTGTGCGCTTACAGTCATTGAATGTCATTCTACAACACTGATACTTCTTTCAGGAGACTCTGCTATGAGAATAGGTTTTGGTGCATAAGGATAAATCCTAGGGTTAAGGAATGTGTCAGATGGTTATAATTTGTCCAAAGATATGAACACAACGGGAGATGTGAACATGGAGAAATGTTTCAGGAAGAAGTGCTGGAAAAAAAAAGGCAAGTTCCATCTGTTGCTAATGGTCACTGCGGGCTGAACAAATATGTTAGATTAACTCTAAAAACGCTGAGCTGTTGAAATTATGAAGAAAGTTGGATCTGAATTAAGAAAACACATTCTGAAATGAATTTTATTTTTTTAAATTAAATGGTGACTCTGCCACAGGCTTTACTCCTGTGCAATCTGTGGTTTGGATCCTGGCGCCTAGATCAGCTGGTTTCCTCTCATCTCAGAGCTGCAGCCCTCTCCATCGTAAAACGAGGATAGCAGGGCTATTGCCAGAATGAATGAGCTCATACTTCACATAAGAGGCACTAACTAGAGCGACAGAATCACTCCTTCACACAATTTTTCATAACTTTATCCATTAGGTAATCGGGGAACTTTCCAAATAAAAATAAATTCTATCAGTGAATGAACTTAGATTCGGTGCAAGATACCGTGTGAATGACAGCAATCCTAAAGATCAACTGACCGTGACCTTTTTTGTCAGGCCTTTGTAGCCATGAACCCCACCCTCTATTCTTACAGTTAAATTAAAATCATTATGCCATTCCGCCATTCCATATTGGCCTCATTCCCTGGTCTCAGCTGATCGATCCAGAGATAGGTAATTTTGTTAAACTGGGCCAATGAGAACCTTCCTCTGAATTTGTGGATGTGGAACTGGGCAGTAAAATTGAAGTCTTTTCCCCCGCGACCAGGATAATAAAATATAAAGCCGAGGAGTTAAAGAGAGCCAAGATCCAGCCACCTGGGGTGTTTCTGCAGTGAGGCTGCTGGGCAGAGAGAAATTCTGATAGGTCGAGTGCCCGTCATTTGCGGCCACAGCAGCCCTAAAGTCCCTGGCAAATGGTGGTCCCTGGGAAATCATTCCTGGTTGAATGATAAATGAATTAATGATGAATAATGTGATTTTTAGGACATAAAGGCAGTGTGTAGCCTGAAGTACAATTCTCACACCTTTGTCTCTTGCTATTTGTATAAAACAGTAAATAAAGCTTCAAAGAGACTAAACACTTATTTTGAGAAACATCAGGGAATGAGGATGATACCTTGTGGTGAGAAATGAACATACCAAATAATAGATAAAATATTATTAAATTCTTCTAGTCTAAACTTAAATTGGTTAATTTTATAGGTGAACCATGGCAGCACTTATCTTTCCTAATATAAAAATTGACAATTTTTTTTACAAAATAAATAATGTGTATCCACTAAGTCATAACTAAAGCTGCACATGTGGGAAGATATTTTCATATATAATATATTTACGGAAAATAGTAAGTGTGGTACTCCTGGTAGCATGCCCCCTAATGCTATTTAATTCAGAAGTGATATAGGGCCTATTTATAGGGGTAAATACAATGAAATAATTCTGAGTTGTGTATCTAGAATTAAAAGCAAAACACATAATCTGGTGAAGGTTAATTACATCAGTATATAGCTCCAGATGAATGGGAGTATAGTTATTAAAGTAAAACACTGAGGGCAGTTTTGTGGTGGTAAAAGATTATACATCCATACTGTTAGTTGCTGAAATCCATTATACTCTTCAACCATAACAATAACCACTGTAATAATAAGTGGCACTTAAACAGCACTTTTCAAATCCAACATTGTAATACTTTGCATTTCTGTGGGCATTCACAGTTAACAGAAGACTTCCTTACGCATTAGCTCATTGGAAATGCACTAGAGGACCTGCCAGGAAGGCTGGACGGAGATGATCCTGTCAACTTACGATATAAGGAAATCACTGCTCAGAAAGACCAGATACCACAGCCCTCGCTATTGTATGTAACAGAGACAGGCCCTTACTTGGCTTTCTTGGCAGTTCACATTCCACTTGGGACCATGAAACGAATGTTGTGTCATTCCATACGGGATGTATGTGGCTGTTTGCAGATCGGATGATTGAGTTGTAGGTACTTGAAAACACTTTTAAGATTTGATGCCTCTTTTACAATCTTTCAAAATCAAGCATTAGTTATAGTAATTATTTGGAGTATATCTTAGATTGATACTGCAGTTTACAGTTGACAAAGTGCTTTCATGTACATGAGGTCATTTGAATCTCACAAATTCATCAGCAGACAGGAGAGACAATCATCATATTCCAATTTTAGTATGTAAAAAATCCACAACCAGATAGGTTGACAGATCCCTCAAGTTTTTTAAAGCTAGGAATGGCAGAGGGGAAGGGCAGACCAGGTTTTCTCATACAAATCAACTGTGGACACAAAAGATCCTCACCTTCTACATCATTCTAAAAAGAAGCCATTAGCCATGAAACTGTCTTTTTACTTATAAAAATATTTATCAGATGCCAGCCACAGGCTAGGATACAGTGTTAGCTAGTGTTAACATTGCAGAAATAATTCTCAAAGTCAAATTTCTAACTCTGAGCCTCCTTTTTTCTATTCTAATTTCTATAAGTGAAGCAATAGTGACATGAGAGTGACTAAATGCATAGGTTTGGGTGTCAGTCTGACTCAGATTTAAATTCTCCCTCTGACTTGCTCCATGATCTTGCACGGGAGGTCAAGATTGACTTTGCTTCTCTGAGCTTTAGCTTACTCATTTTAAATGTTGGATAGACAATCTCCACTTAATAGACTTGCGTATTTCAGGAGACAAATGTGGAAATAAAGGAAGACTATCCAAACGAGAACAAGCAAATGCTATTTATTCAGAGCTTGTCATAGCAAGGGAGTCTGCCACCAGCGCTCGTGTTTGGCAGAGACCCAAAGGCAGCCAGAAGGGTGGGAAAGCTTCATGGTGGAAAGCAGGGAAGAGGCTGCTGGTGTGGGGGAGCTGGAGGTGGCTAACTAGAAGCCTGGACTCCTATGTGATGGCTCAGTGGGGCATGTTTGAGTTTCTCTATCTGGTCCTAACTTGGAAGTGGGTGGGGGATGAGGACGGGTGGGAAATTAGAAAGCTGTCAATTATTTGGAGCTGGTTGTTGCAGGGGTTACTGTTCTGCTTTGGGGATTATTGCTAGAGATAGCGGTCTGACTGCCTGCACCTCTGACTTAAGGATAGCAGGCTGGTTCCTGGGCTGGTTGTTGTAGATAATAGGTTTGTTTTCTGGGCAGATTGTTACAGAATATGGGTCAGAGTTCTATTTTTATACATAGTCTGATGGGTGTTCATTTGTATATTGAATCTCCCAAGAGGGTTACATCTCCTCAAGAGCAATGATTTCATGGGCCTTCATCCATTTCCCCACTCCCATGCCTGCACCAGTACCCCAATGTGCAGCTCACAGTGTCATTGGAATTATCTAGATATCACGTTCTTTTGTTTAAAACCACACCTTTCTGCCTAAAGTTAACATCCTGATTCTACAGTATACCTCACAAGATCATCTCACAAGCAGAGCCTAGACATTGTCTAGCTTAGGTGTAACAGTCCTGGGGCGAGACTGTAATTCGACTAGCACAACCTGAGCAAGCTCTCCGCTTCTCTGCACATCAGTTGCTGTATCCACAAGTGAGGCAACCAGTAGAGCCTAGGTCATGTACACAGGGTTCTGAGCAGGAAAAAGGCTTAGCACCCAGGCTGCCTCCTGCCTCTGCTCTCATCTCCCCAGTCCATGCCTGGCCACCTGATGCAACTCTGTCTACATCATTACTTCTTCCACCTTCTTTTTCATTGTGTTTCATCCATCCCATATATTTTAGCTAATGATCAGTTTTCAATAAATACTTGTATGATTAATTTCCTTCTGAACATGTGCCATGTTATTGTATTTATCTAATGTCAACACCAATATATTTAATGGTTTGAAAAGTCATTAAATTCATCTCCAGATTTTGAGGGGAAAGAGTGGCCATTCACAGATATGCAAAGTGGCATGGGCATTCATGAAGATAATTAAACAATCATCCTCCTTTAAAGAGAAATATAACATCTACATGGGTTTTTGTAAAGGTTAAAATAAACCCAGTTGACTCTATCGGAGTCTCTACTCTTCGGAGAGCACTTAGGGGAATTTGGTGGGCTCTTCCAGTCCTTGGTGCATTCTAATCTTCAAAAGGTGCCTCATATGTGTAACAGTACAAAACAGGACTGAAGATGGCTCCATGCATGGTGTGAACCAACATAAGGCAGCACTTTCAGAGCATCTGATGTTTAGGAAATTCACTTTGACCTTTGGCTTTCTTTTTCTCAGCTATAGGGTCAAAAATCTCCTCTGCAACACCTGTGGATAGCAGATGGGAGACAATATTTCCAACGTGTAGCATTTTGCTCTCTATTTCTTGGAGTTTGTGTGTGCATAAGGTAGAGAGGCTGAGGGGACAATGAGAGAAGGTGATTAAGGGGGGGCTAACCAACTTGGGGGATCAAGGTCAGTGTTTAATGTACCAAAAGGAGGCATTTTAATTTTAAGAAATTATGATCAATTTTGCATGAACTGCTCTTTCTCGGGAAAGGAGTTTTGATATCACTGTTTTGATTTTTAAATGTTCCAGAGTTTTGAAAGCAGACAGATGCTCCAAAGCTGGAGAGACCTGTGGACATCTGCATCTCACTGGTGGTCGTCTGAAGGCTCAAAGCCCACCTCTGACCCCAGTAGTGGCTGACTTGTGCCCACAGTTCTCCCTTGGACCTGCCCTGCTGAGTCAGCCTGGAAGAAAGTAGCAAGGACCCACAGACTTTAGTCAGCAGCCTGAAAACACAGAGTGGAGTTCGCTCTAATAGAGTGTGTACTCATAAAAAGATGTTTAACCTGCATGGGAGATGCCCTATTGTTTTGACCTTCACGACAATTGGGTGTAAAACTTTGAGTAAACACCTTCCTGACACCTATTACAGGGGCTCTGCAGGAGGCACAGCCATTAATCAGAACAGCTGCAGGAGGCAAGGGCTGCTGATGGAGCCCTAGAAGGATGACTTGGTCCCCTGCAGTTCTCTCTCTTTTTCTTCAAATTAAAACCCAAGGATATTGAGAGAGAAAGAAACTCCATTTGGTTCCTGCTTGCCTCCCAGAAGAAGAGGCAGTTTCAACCTGCCTGTGCCAGGAGGAGGCGGGCATGGAATGGAGACTGCGATGGAGCTTGTCTGTGGCTGTTGCTGTTTGTGTTTGATCTCTGGTGGAGATGAGGAAGCAGAACAGAGATAAGAATGCCTCTCCCAAGTGACTGAAGAAGCCAATACAGCTGAGCTTGTGGTGACAGGACCATGACTTTCCTGGTGATGCTCCACACATTGATGGCTGAAGGGATATTAGTGAAACCCTTCGCAGACAGCCCTGGTGTCTTCCTGTCCAGGAGCCTGGGAGAGGCACAGCTGCAGAGGCAGGAAGTGTGTCCTGGTTGGGTAAGGGTTGTCCTGCAAGACTGGGAGCCTCCTTCTACATTTAGGCCTATCTTGGTACCACAGAACAGAGGCTGAGAGGAGAGGCTGTGGATTCAGGCTGCCTTTGTGCCAATGCTGGCCCTGTGACTTGAAGAAACTGACTTCACCCCTGTGTTCCTCCGCTTCCGACTCTATGAAATGGGTTTAGTGACACTAATATCTAGCAATGAGAGCTTTGACGAGGACCAATGCTGGGTATTACTACGAAAGAATCTGGAACTCCTGCCTCACCTCTGGATTTCTTCTGTATCAAACAGATGATGACAAACCTCATTCTGGGTCACTTTGGAGGCCAAGAGACTTAAGCACGTCAAAAAGGACAAGTGTATACTGGGCTACACGCATGAGAGAAGTAAAATTAAAAATACCTGGGAGATAAAAATAATCTTTTCACTCTTCCACAGTGAAGGGGACAACATGAGTGCTTGTGTGTTATAAGTGGGGAAATGAATGCTACCGCTGTACCTACGATTAGGTAAGCTGGCAGCAGACTGAACAGAAGAAAAGTAAAAGTTTAAGTCTGAAGAACTCACAAGCACTTGCTATGCAAAACCATACCCCAGAAGACCCTGTGAAAGGTGAGCGCGACTTTGAAATGCCTCTTATTTTCTCAAAACTTGACTTCTAAACTCCTAAACTCAGAGTTGCAAAACCAAACTTGAATAGTGACTTGAATTGCTTCGGAAGCCACATGAGCAAGATGAGTTAACGCAAAGCTGGGTCCTCAATGGTACTGGATGTACTGAGTTTCCACCGTGCTGAGTGACATGATTTAGTGGAGTAAATAGCCTTGGAGCAACTCACCCTTGGTTAGTGACCCATGGGTTGTTGCTACTAGTTGTTGTAAGTAATTCCTTGCAACATGATTTCCTGCCCACTGCCCGATGGTTTCTTTTTGTTAGAAAGCATGCACCTATCTTTTGTTCTGCAGATTAAGAGAAAAGGGAAGTCATTGGGTGAAACTGAGGTTTAACTTTCTTTTACTTCAAACCACATGCCAGTATTCCTTCAAGTATGAATAAATGCTTATCCAGATTATAATGATGTAATTTTTGTTATTTTATTGAGAACAAATGCAAATTGTGAGCAAATCAGATGCATAAACGTTTGCTAGTGAATCTGTCTGAGAAACTAGTCTGCTTATTAACTAAATTTTAGCTAGATAGATGACTGATAGATAGAGCATCAGCTTTCTGCTTACAGTCAATTCCTCTGCCTTAAAGATCTCATGCTTCATTTCTCATTCATTACAGCTTTTTGTTGTTGCTGTTGTCTTGGTATTAGTGCCCTTCTCCCTTGTATTAGTCAGGGGTCTCTAGAGGCACAGGACTGATAGGATAGATGTATATGTGAAAGGGAGTTTATTAAGGAGTTTTGACTCACACAATCACAAGGTGAAGTCCCACAATAGGCCATCTGCAAGCTGAGGAGCAAGGAACCCAGTTCCAAACCCAAACCTCAAAGGTGGGGAAGCCAACAGTGCAGTCTTCAATCTGTGGTCAAAGGTCCAAGAGTCCAAAAGCAGGAGAATTTGAAGTTCGATGTTTGAGGCCAGGAAGCATCCAGCACGAGAGAAAGATGCAGGCCGGAAGACTAAGCCAGTCTCGTCTTTCCATGTTCCCTGCCTGCTTTTATCCTAGCCACTCTGGCAGTTGATTAGATGGTGCCCACCCAGATTGAGGGTGGGTCTGCATCTCGCAGTTCACCTACTCAAATGTTAATCTCCTTTGGTGACACCCTCACAGACACACCCAGGAACAATACTTTGCATCCATGTATCCCATCAAGTTGACACTCAATAGTAACCATCACATCCCTTAAAATAAATATTCTTAAAAAATGCTTTTAACATATTTCCAAATATGTACATGGATCTAAACTTGCCCCTGCTTGGAAGCAAAGCAGGGCTCAGCCCACCAGGCTGTTTCCTCAGCAGCCATTCTCAGCCCTCTGTTCCTTCCCCTGTCCCATCAGAGAGGCTGAAAGTTACTTCCCAAGAGCTGGAAAGGATCCTATGACTCAGCTCTGGCCAATGAGGCAGAAGAGAACTGTCAGCTGGATGAGTGTGAGGAATACTTTGTCTCTTTGATAAGAGAAAGGAAGGGTAACAGGAAGCCTCTCACCAAAAAGTCAGCACCCTGCCTGTCATCTCCTTTGTGACAGGGATGTTTATGCCTGTAGTTGTGGCCTCCAGCTTCTCACAGTGAGGAAAGAAACTTTCAGAAAAAAGCCATCCCCATCCTGCTGAAGTAGTCCCAGCAGGTGCTTAGGAAGAATCTCTGGCCTTCAGGATGATGATTGACATGGTTTGGCTGTGTCCCCACCCAAATCTCATCTTGAATTGTAGCTCCCATAATTCCCACGTGTTGTTGGGAGGGACCTGGTGGGAGATAATTGAATCATGGGAGCAGTTTCCCGAATACTGTTCTCATGGTAGTGAATAAGTCTCATGAGATCTCATGGTTTTATAAGGGGTTTCTCCTTTTGCTTGATTCTCATTATCTCTTGCCTGCTGCCATATAAGATGTGCCTTTCACCTTCTGCGGTGGTTGTGAGTCCTCCCCAGACAAGTGGAACTGTAAGTCCATTAAATCCTTTTTTCTTTATAAATTACCCTGTCTCGGATATGTCTATCAGCACCGTGAAAACGTACTAATACAACAAGCTATCCAAAAACACCAGGCCACCTCTTCCAGGACTTCTTACTAAATCAGTAATAAATGTCGTTTGTGTAAGCCACCATCAGTTGAATTTTCCAAAACTCACAGCCAAGTGCAATCTAATGGATATGCTTGCCTTCTTTTGTGCTTGAGTTTAAAATTCAGTGACTGAAAAATCAAATATAATGCTCTATATCCATCAATAATACACTTTTATGTATTTATTGATATATAATTACCATTCCAGGTCTATTATGAAAAGCTTGCTTGCATTTAATTCTAGGTAAATTAGAGTAAGTACAATTCTAAATCCCAGGCAGAGCTAAGTTTCACAGAGAACCACTCAGTCATGTAGAAGTTGGAAGTCCTGGAGAGGGTTCAAATGCTATTACTCAGCAATATAAATACAGAAGAGAAAATGACAGGCTTCAGGAAGATACAGCCTATGGAACTAGAAAGGAGGAAAGCAAATTGAGATACAGGGAATACAAAATAGCATTTCATAAATTAGCTTTTCTAAGATAAACATTCAAAGGATGTTATTATGATCTGGTTGTGTGCAAAGATGAAATAAGGAGACGTTGACATCAACAGGACCACAGAGCTGGGCCAACCCTGGTGTGGACATTGGGAGTCTGGGGATCATGTTGTGGCTGGAGGGTTGGAAAGTCCCCATGAGTAAGCACATGAGACGGTGAACAGGGAAGTCCTATCCTGTGGGTAAAATGAAGTCCCAAGAAATTACTGTTCCTGTGGAAATCCCATATCCAGTAGTTTTCTTTTCTTTTCCACCTGCCTCATGACCAGACTCAACCTGGAACATGAGACTAAGAGAAGATGAGAGCAAGTGAGTAAATGTACATCAGAGTAATGAGTGAGGATGGAGACTGGCCAGCACCATCTTCCTTGACAACACATGTGTCTCTTGTTCTTTTTCAGATGAAAGGTGTTATGAAAGTTGTAGATCTTATTATTCTCCGGGAAACATTGAGAATTTGGCACTTTCCTTTCCCCCTTCACCCTGCTGGCTGACCTGTGGCATCTCTCCACTCGTCTGTTTATAATTAGGGTCTCCACGAAATCCAGGCAACTTGTTCTCTAGCCCAGGTGTGCCCCCAGCACCACATGCTGTGACCATCTGTGCAGTGAATATTAAGAAATGTTTCCAAAGTTAACTGTTCCTCACTTTTCTCACCCTCTCTCTCTATAACTCCTATTCAAATCTGTCTTTCACACACTCTTGATTTTATAACTTCAGCCACAGAGAAACATTTTGGTGATCAATCTGATGTTGAAGTCACTGAAAAATAATTAATTATATTGTAAAAGACTGTGAACCAAAGTCCACCTTCTACTTCTTCTTCTCTTTCCTTTTAGGAATGTTGACCTCATGTGCTACATTATGATCATTGGTAAATTTCTATTTAATAAAGTTAAAGAAAATAAGTTATGATTCTCCAGGGTGTATTCTGACAAGGAATAAAAAGTGGAGATAAGGCAGCGGGACTCCAGAGCACCTGCCACTATGCGTGATTAGGCAGGCTGTTTCCTGCTCTGTTCCTGTACCATGCTTTCCACTGGGCCTACAGTCACCAACTCACAAGTGACATGAAATTAGAGGAATTTGTGGGTGTTCTTCTTAAAGTAGAGCACTCAATCTTTCTCTGTCTCTCTTTTTCCTCCTTCTTTTATTATTTGTTGTTATTGTGGTATTCCAAAGCTCACAGCACTAAACTACAATCTGTCCGTGCAACTAACGTTGCAAAAATTCTGCAAGCAACTTAATCCCTGTATGATTCAAATAAATGGATTTGGGTGAAAACTGTCTACGGGAATATTCCTAAACAGAAAGTTGTGGAGACCTATCTCAAAGAGGTTGCTTAAGGGGTATCAGCAAAGAGTGTCACAATTGTTCAGCTGAAATGGTGCCCAAGGTAGGGGACAAGTTAATCTGCTTTCAACTGGTTTCCTCTAATAATTGGATTTAAGAGTATATTTTGAATCCGTAATTTATTGGGTTCCATGTATATCTTTCTTAAATGTTCTAGGGGAAAATATCACTAAATAATATCCTTTGCTTTTGGCTGTGTGAATGTTGTATGTTTGCCTATATTTATGCTAATAGCATATTATGACTAAGCCTAAAACAATTTAATAGACAAGATTTAAAACAAAGGCTTAAATTATCTAATATAATTTGGGAAATCACCCATATTTGTCCTCCGAGTAAAGAAAAAGTAAAAGGACTAGGAGATGCTGGCTGACATTTCATAACTAATAATATGCTGAGAATAATTAGCTTTTGTTGATGAATCAACTATAAACTCATAAGTAGAATTAATACATGACTTATTCAATAAACATTATTTATGAATTCTAACAGAAAAAAGACATTTTTCAATGGGCATAATTATGATCAATAGTTGAAATCAATGATCTTTACTGAAATGTTGATGATCTGTTTTGCACACTGCAAGCTAATTTTAATGGGAAAAACTATATTGAGTAGTAATATATTTCTTTACATATTTAGAAATAAACTTACTTTGTATTAAATTATTTAAACTATTCAGAATTTTCATTCATTACTATGTGATCTAGAGAAATTAAGATGCTTATTATTTGTTAATTTAAATATTAAAAAAGAGATACCAAAATCACCAAATTTTTGAAAATCTAATGTATTTTGTGCAGACTTATACATTTGCTATTAGATTAGGCTTGTAATTCACATCTTCTTGATGTCTAAGAAAAATGTGATTATCTTCTAATGTTGTATAATTCAATACTTTTTAGTTAAAGATGTATTGAAATTAATTTAGAATATTCTGCAGATTTTCATAAAGGAAATATCAATTTTGACATACATCAAAATGCAATGTGTCAAAAATTAAAATTAATTTTAATTAAAATTATTAAAATTAATAAATTACTTAATTTTTCATTTTTTGAAACAGAAGAGTATGTATTGAAATAAATAAATAAATAAAATGAATATTAAAGTTATTATACACTATAATAACAGGGCTTTAAATATTCACTTCAAGAGTTAATTTTAAATACAAACTTGTACACTGTATATTAAACATTCCAGTTATAAGGAGTGTTGTTTACAATCCTTTAGCTGATAGGCTGATGAATGCTCTAAGCAGAGTTCTATATTACCCATTAATAAGGTGTCAGCAGTGCAGTGGTGGACAGTTGGGAGGCTATGCTTTGTTTAAAATTTTGTGCATGTTTTACAATTACAAGCACAAAATGCATACACGTTACAATGTTCACTTTAAAGTCCATTCACAAATCATTTGAAATATTGTAGAATTGATCTTCTTAATTATGCAGTTGGCTTTTAATTGTTAGGCATTCTGGCCATAATTCATTTACTCTTAATCTTTGACAACAAATCGTTAAATTTTCTTGCATGTTTCTGTAATATGTATAATATGAAGACCAAGCTCAGGCTTGTTAAACCAATCAGAAAGAAACATATTTTATCCACCCAGGGCATGTCATGTTGATCTGACAAAGTTTACCTGTTTTTAATGATCTGAGAAACATCTTTAATTCAGGCTTTACAGAGACTCCGCAATCCATGGAACATTACAATATGGAAATCAGAATGATACACAGTGCACTAACTTGTAAACTTAAGTGACGTTTTAGACTACAAACCACAGTTGTCATCTGGTACTATTGTTACAGGACTTTTCCTTACTTAAGCTAAAGAAAGGGTTCTTTGTCCCACAGCCATGAAAATTTAGGCTCACAGACAATTTTTAAGATAGGGTTTTATTGGGTAAAACAGAAGAAAAGAGGACTCTTACCAAAGTCCCTGCTAGAGCACTTCCTGCCCTGAGCTTGACTCTCAGGTTCACACAGGAAGTGGGGGGACCAGGCTCCTCCCTGCTGCACACTTGTGAACTTGCTGAGGCTCCACCTCAGTGGTCAGGCTGGTTGGAGTTTCTCCAGGGACCCAGTCCCACCTGGCTGTCTCACTATTCTGATATTATCCGAATTACGATGCTGCTGCACCAGAGAATTGGCTAAGACTGCACATGACTAACTGCATCCTGTGGTCTCACTTGTTATCTGTCTCCTTCCCTCCCCAGAAGCCCACTGCCCCACTATCATCTTCTTGGCATTTGGAATTGAAACAATCACCTGTACTTAAAAGGAGGAGCTTTTAAGAGAATATTCATTCTTACTGACAACATTTGCTCAAATTTCAAAACTTAACAGTTACCACTTCATTAACTGCATTTCTGTTCTATCAATTGATCTTGATTTTTATTCACGGTTTTTCAGGTCTGAGCAATTCTGGATGTTGCTATAAATGTATCTGTGAATTGTCTGCTGCCTGTCAGGTGGGAAATGGCATCTCTCCACTCCCTCTCATCTCCAACGGGGCAGCTTCTGTCCTGGGAATACTGCAGGTTTCAGAGGAGTGTGACATGCAGACTCTGCTTTATCAGGTCACAGACTGCAATATTCTCCCTAAAACACGTCGAATCCACCCTCCTCTGTCTCCAGCTGTTCAGGAGGTTATTCGCTTATTAATTTCCTTCTCACTGGCGATATGTAAGCTACAATTCATTTAAATGGTGTCTCCCTCTTTCTTTCTTTCTCCTTCCTTCCTTCCTTCCTTCCTTCCTTCCTTCCTTCCTTCCTTCCTTCCTTCCTTCCTTCCTTCCTTCCTCCCTCCCTCCCTCCCTCCCTCTCTCCTCTCCTCTCCTCTCCTCTCCTCTCCTCTCCTCTCCTCTCCTCTCCTCTCCTCTCCGCCTTGCTCTGTTGCCCAGGCTGGAGTGCAGTGGTGCAATTTCAGCTCACTCCAACCTCCACCTCCCAGGTTCATGTGATTCTCTTGCCTCAGCCTCCTGAGTAGCTGGGATTACAGGTGCACGTCATCATGCCTGGCTAATTTTTGTATTTTTAGTAGAGATGGGTTTTCACCATGTTGGCCAGGGCAGATCCCTGACCTCAGGTGATCCCAAAGGCCGTCTTGGCCTCTCAAAGTGCTGGGATTACAAATGTGAGCCACCAGTCCCTCTTTGTTTTTTCACACTTTTAAATTGTGGCAAAATACACATAACATAAAGTTTACCATTTGAACCACTTCTTAGTGTACATTTCAGTGGCACTCAGGGCATTCACATTGCAGTGCAACTGTCACCGCTCTCTGTCTACACAACTCTTCATTTTGCAGAACTGAAACTCTGTTCCCATGAAACAGTAACTCCTCATTCCCCCATCCACCCATTTCCCTTTTCCCTTTTTCTTTCTGCTTTTTTATCACCGACTTTCCCTCACTGTAATTTGTAGAACATTGTAAAGGGAGCCTAAGAAATTTCCTATAAAGTAGTCACAATTACAGGTCAGACCCAGGGGACAATATTAAAGGTAGCTCCAATGAGCTCATTCACAGTGGCCAGATCTGAGCCACTATGCAGCATTGGATGATAGGCTGATGCAAGCACACGTCATTTTTATTTCCTAGATGCCATCCAGTTCTTCCTTCCTTACCCCAGCCCAACCCCTCCACTCTCCCTTTTTGTCTTTACATAGGAAAAATATGGCACACAAAAAAAGTAGTATTTTATATGCAAAAGTCACATTTTTCTTCTTGTGATATTACTTTACTGCAAAGTTGCAGTTAACTGCTCAGAAAACCTTTTAATATTTTTACTTATTAAAATCTTGATTTCATAGATAATAATTTTATTAATTTCTGAGAAGTAGGCTTTTCACAATTACATCAATTCCTTTATCACCAATTCCATTTATAGAAATAAATGTTAAAGTGGTATTTGGGACATACAAAAATTAAGTATGACATCCTTTTTTTGTTACTAACATTTGAAAAGTAATAGTTTTTGGATTAAGTATTTATGGGTGAGAGGAGAAGCGATAAAAGAGAACAGAAAGAATATTTATATCAATGCTAGGTATATATTCTTTTGGCTATGGTTATTACATGATCTTTTAAAACATTTTAACAAGACCTTTGCTGCTAGTTAAGATCAGTGCTATATTTAGAACTGAAATGATATATTTATACATTGTATCACTGTAAAACTCAAAAGGTAATAATGGCCTGAACTACATACTGAAAACAAACAAACAAACAAACAAACAAACAAACAAACAAACAAAAAACAGCAGAAAGTACTGCAAAACAAGGCTGATATATTGAAAAAAATATTAAAATATTTGTTTAGAACCTGTGTGTAACCTACAGGTTTTATATAATCCCAAAAACAATGTGTTTAATTGTATGGCTAGCAATGTCCTAAATTAGGATCGTAAATAAACCAAAGGAATGTAGACCCATTGAGAAGGCTACAGGTAGAGGTATAGTTAAAACGATAAAGATAAAATGCAATAATCCTTCAGTCATTCCCTGTGTTCCACTTTACAATCATATCATTTTAATATCACATTCATATGAAAGTGTCATTCCTGAAAGACCTGAAATATCATATGCGGATTTCTTGAGCAAATACATAGTCTTCTATATCCTTTTAGGAGAAGGCCTCAGGAAATTTTCCTGTATAGGTATTTCAGTTTGAAGCAGCTCTTATCAAATCTGGCTTGGTGTAAAATGATTGACGCCTTTGTCTAAAGACATTGATAACGATGGTCTCTTAAGCTTCCTTAAGGACATCAAGTTCAGATACATCTAAAGAATATCAGCAATATTTTTAAAAGTATATATAAAAATTATAAATATTTTCTTTTTTAACATTATAAACAGATAATATTTATGACTTAAGCTTCAAATTTATTTGCTGTTTTTACTTGTTTAACTGCTCCATTTTTTTTCTTCAAATACTGTGCAAAGAATTGATGGCTTCTTTCATCCTCTTTCAGGCCAGGGCAAAATTCACTGGTATAAATAACATTTTTCTGTGGTTAATACGGTTCAATATATTGCATAAGCTAAAAAGTATCTATTTTCCCTGAACAATTTGGTGTATGTTTCTGCATATAAGCCAAATCACTCAACAACCAGCCTCATTTTACTTGAACCAGAAATACAATACTGTAAAACGGTATTAAAAGGTTATACTTGTGACTGCAGTGGATTTGTATGAAACACAATAGCAAATTAACTCAAAACACTGATAAAAATTGTGTAACATGAATGTCAGTGTTTCTTGTCATGCAATGATAACCTCAGAACACTTCTCTTAGTTTATATGGATAACGACAGCTGACGGCTGTGTTCCAGCATTCTACGTTTAAGAAACATTTTTCTCAGTTTGAGAAATGAGTTTTTTGAAAGTAAAATTTATTTTGTTTACTAAAATCAGATAAAGTTTTCAGGTATTTTGTTCATAATTTTCTACTTACATATATTCACTTTTTTTTTTTTTTTTTAATGTTTCTTCTAAGAGCTCCACATAGGGATGTCAAAAATTGTGCTTGCAGAAATGAAAGTATCCTCATTATGCTAATTTAAGTTCCACTGATAGGCATGTTCTGTTTTATAAATTACATCCTCTTGTCAGAAGTCAAAATGTATTTGAATAACTTCATGGAAATTGTCACCAGGATTTAAAATTCTGTGCCTTATATGCCATTGTTAATTTAATCCATGGATTTGAAAATGGACATATATTTATTTTAAAATGTGTGAGTAGTTATTTTGCTGCAAATTTTATCTAAATGTAACTTAAATGCAAGTATAATTTTCATGCGTATTTTGATACAGTTTTGCATTTTAGAGATGTATTTTAATTTTCTAGTTTAATAAGATATGCTAAATAGCATTAGTTGCTGTATATTTTAGTGCCAACAAGTTTGTTTCTTACATACTTGGAATTTTCCTAAAGGGTAAAATAAATATACATGTTTTCACAAAATTATTAAAATATCAAAAATTAAAATGAAAAGGGGATTTGATTTATGAAAATTATTTCCTCTTCACCATGATAAAAAGCATTTTCAATTTGCATTTACATGTCATGTGCTGGAAAACAAATGCAGTCCCACTGAAATTGAGAATATTTACAAATATCTAAATATTGAATAAGGGTTTTTTGATGTGAACTTAAAAAACCTAATAGTTTAAACTTACTACTTAAACCATCAATAGAAATCTGAAAAAGAATTTCAGGCATACACTGACATGATCATTTTATTAGAGGAAAAAAGGTATTACATTTCCTTTTCAACCATTCCTGATAAAAGATCAGATTTCATTTTTTTAAAAAGTGTGTCCTGTACAGAGCATTTGGGTTTTGTACTCATTTGATTTTACTTTTCAGAATGACCAGTACCGCTGTTAGAGTAATCTTTGATGTTACAAAAAGTGGAAAAATCAAAGTGAAGAGCTAAATCTGTTCATTTTTCAAACATATTAATCTTGTCAAGATAATACATAGAAATCAATCCTTGAAATTTTTTCCAGAGTTCTTTCTCTTCTCTTTTATCCAAAATATGAAACCACTTAGGAGGATAAAGCGCTGTGAATGACTTCAGAAAAATATCCTAACTTATATTTTGGCTAAATATGTTTAAAAATGGCCCAAGTGAACTAAGTTTGCATGGTCAGAAATGATGTTTGTGTAACTATTGGCATTTGTCATATGTGCTCAGCTCACACGTATGGCAGACTGAAAATTTCTTGTAAGGCTTTTTAAACAATTCAACTGAGTTTCAAACCCCTGACAGTAACAAATACAAATTGCACCAGCCCCCCAAAAAATTGTTGGGGCTAATTTTAATATTAATGAATTCTTTACAACCTCAGTTCAGCGGTTTCGATTAAGCTTTAATTAGTAGCCAGAGGGGGATCCAAAACAAAAATAAGGAGATGAATTGCTAATTAAGTTAGTTTGATGAGGTAGAGTTTTAGTAAAAGACTGGTTGTTGTTAGCTGTGCAAGTTCTGACAAGCTAAAAATACTAAAGATTATCATTATTGTAACTAACATTCGACATTACCACCAGCTCTCTGCACAGAGCAGACAGTTCATTAGAGTCCCATGCTTTTGTCTGTCACCACTGGAATTAAAGCCTTGTTAATAAGAGAACAGTGAATGGGAACAAGAGTCTAAGACAAGCCCATGGAGCTTTAACATTGATTGGTTATAAATTAACTAGTTATTACACCCAATTGAATACATCTATTCACTAACAATTCTTTTTTTTTTTTTTTTGTCATTCACTCAAGTTTCTACAAAGATCTTACTTATTAGAAACTGATGTTGCAAAAGAATTTGTTTCCTCTCTGTTGATGGTGAATGTGTTTTTTTCTTTACGTTCATGTTCTGACCAACTTCCAAAATTGCAAAATTTCATAATGAATTTGAAATTTGAAAAGAGAACAAAAAACAAGGAAAACCTACCCACTTTTCCAAGATAGAACACACCTTCTCCTAGATCTCTGCCGATAATCATTGTATCTAAAGAACACACGACAATATTTTTAATTATTTGAACACTCTCAATAATAGGTTTTATTGGAAAAAACTTGGATAATTATGATTTCAAAGCTGGAAATTAACTCGTTAGTAGAATTGGCTATTCCTAGTACAATTTGAATGCTCTGCTTGTACCCCAAAGACTACTAATTATCCTCCTGAAAGCTCTCTGGTGACGGGGATTCGCCCAGACTGCACATGAGGAATGTGAACTATCTTTTTGAGGATTGTGGAGAATGTAATTTGATTTCTCCATACTCCAATGTTTTCTATAATTTGTATTTTATCCTTTTGCTTAAGGCTTCAAAGCCTACAAACCCAATAACTTAGGGATAAGAGAAGACAGAAAAATAAATGATATTGTTTCTGCGGTATTAAATATAAGCCTGGCTGTCGTAGCTGCATGGCGGTCGCGAATCGTAATCAGGTACTTTGACTTAACACTGTTTTGTTTTATAATAAGGTGGTTGCCATATGTTGGAAAACCTACCCGCCTGTATCTGAGGGGCTGCGTACCCCTGTAACAAATCCAAAAACTCATTTTATAATACCTTAAATCTACCCATTGTAATGTAGCTCCACAAGTGTAAATCCACATGCAACTTTGCTCATGAATGTGTCTGGAAGATTACGTATATTATCATTGAAAACTAAAGGGAAGCAGTGAATTAGAATGCAGTGGATCTAGTAAAAATAACTTTCAGTAAATCTTCTTTTAATGCATAGTTTACAATTTTCTTTTGCTCAGCATGAAACTGATTAAGATCCCCCTTCCAAAGAATATTTTCCCCCTCACATAGACGCATGGTTTAATATAGTTATGGCCCCCAATACTTGACAAATCAGAATTTCAATGCCGCGAATGTGATGCTTGTTTAACAGCAGCAGAGAGTATTAACAATTTATCTATCTGAATGTACAATAGGTTCCAACTATAGTATTTCACATGGTGCAGCAACTGAACTCACATTCTTAGTAGTGAAATCTTCAGTGTAAGCAAGTTGCTGATATCTGCTAGAGGAATTTAGAAATCAATGCACATGTTTAAATAGATCCATTAACTGTCACTTAAGAATTACAATTTAAATACTTAGATATTAGAAGTTAAAATGTAAACAAGTAATAACATAGTAAAACGAAAACAAGAGAAGCCTTTTCTTTAACTCAACGTTATTGGTTTCTAAAGAGAAATTATCCTGTGGAAACATATAAAATTAAGGATGAGAATTAATCTTCAGCATTTGATTTTGTAAAAGTTTTCTCTCTAAGAAAATGTATACTGTAATCAGTTTGAGGCAAGGTATATGGGATAAAAAATAAACAGAACATTAAAACTCTTATTTAAATATCTAGCATATAATCTATGAATTGTTTATCTGAGATACCAAATTAATTTGTCCAGTGAGTCAAAGGCAACTTAAAATAGTAACAAACAGTAAAACAAACCTTCTATTAAAATGACTTTTAAAAAGGTGATGAAGGTTTCGCCTTACCAATAAATCATTTTCTAGTTTTTATATAGACAAAATCTAGAAAGAAACAGAAAGCACTGATTTTAAAAGAAGAAATGGATGTTATTTTATTATTTTTATTACAAAATAACATACCTCTAAAAACCTTAGTAGAGTTTCATTTTATTTTCTTGCCAATAGAATATTAAAGGATATTGCTTAAAGTAGGAGTTCTTCTTTTGTTTCACAAGAATATCTCTGACTTCAGACATACAAAGTTGAACAAGGGGCATACCAGGAGAGATAGACTCTTGAGCTGGGATACAAAAAATATCTAAATTGTTATAATACTACACGGTTATGAAATTTATTTTATTGATGCTTTTAATATTTTCTTTCATCTCATGAATTTCTTATTTTTATTTCACTCATGAATATAACTGATGAGATACACATCAAAATATCCACTCACTTAAAAAAAAGTCAAATATGTGTCCTAAGGCAGCATCATGGAAACAGACAAGTGGGAGGGAATGGGCCTCCTCTGTCCATCAGGGCAGATAGCTTTCACTGGGCGGAACCAGATTTCCTTCTGCTTCTGATCTTCAGCTCTGGAACCCCATAAGGTCATCTGAGCTTTACCATATGTGAACTTGAGGAAGTAGATTACCTTGTATGTTAATGTGAACTACCGTCTAAAAATCAGATTGTTTTCCCAGCGGCCACCTCCACTGCCACCTCTGAAAATGGTCACATTACTACCTCTGATGGTGCTTATGTCCACCCAGCTACCCAGAACTTCACAGTAAGATCTATTCTTAAAAGTAGAGAGATCTTTGAGACAACAGAATGATAGAAACCCTTTACATTACATTTTACATGATTAGGTAATACTTTCATGTCAATAAGTTTTTCAGGAATAGAGAAATTAAGAAAAATAAGTACATTTCTCTTTTCCACTTGTCATCTAGCTATATAATTCTAAACGAAGCAAATGTTCTCTACTGTGTGGATATAGCATTTTGAGGTTTCTAGAGATAGCAGGTATTTTTTGCTTTGACCCCAGAGAAAGAAACCTATATGAGATTTTTAAAATGTGCATAATGAAAATAATAGAGTTGCTTGTTGCCCAGCTTTAACACTTACCTAATCTATTCTTAAGTAAATATGACAGCTGTGGCATGGAAAAAGTGTCTGTTAAACACAGTCACCAGTTTTATAAAACTACCACAACCATTAAATGTTCAGCAAAGTGAGTGCTATAGGATTTTGATAACTATACCCTGATTTTTTAAAGAGATTTTTACATTCTTGTATCTTAAGGTTTATTGGGTCTATAACTTTATAATAACATTAGCATTAAGCATTCTGGTGAAATTTCTATTTACATGTGTTATTGTCTTTTCTCTTCAAACCACAGGAAGAATGATACTAGCGTTTCTTAAGTACTTACTGATGTCTAATTCTATGGTAAAACTTCTCAAAGGATTATCTAATGTCACCTTTAAATAAAGATTTTAGACAAACTGTGTGTCACATCTTAGGAAATATTCACAAGAAGGTTATAAACGCGACCAGCATCTCACTATGACCCCATAGCAAATCTCTCTCTGAACATTGCACTCCACTGCCACCTCTGGAAATGGTCACATTGTGGCCTCTGGTTGAGTTTATGTCCACCCGGCTACATAGAACTTCACAGCAAGATCTATTCTACACAGGAGAGGAGATAGCAAAAGGGATGCCCAGAAGGATACTTAGAGGTTGAAAGATTTATTTTGCAGTGTGGTGGCAAAAGTGGAAATCAACCTTTCAAAAAGAATTTTCTTGCTATTTTGATATCAAAAGAAAGGAGATAAACAGTCAAGTCTCTTTGTCACCAGGGCCGTGATGATTTTCTTCACTGTTGTAGACCACTGTCTGGCGAAGTGTCTGTCCGTCATACTACAGAGTTCATAAATAGTTGCTGATGAATGAATAAATGAATAAGTGCCTCTCTGGAATAAAAGGCACCTGTTATACAAATTATATAAACACATACAAAGGAGCCCTGAAAGTGCCCCCTCTCTGGAAATGGCCCAGGGAAGGATCGGTGTTTCAGGTGCCTGGAGCATCCAGAGAGGGACAAAGGCAGAAGCTGAGGCACCCAGGCTTCTGAGGGATGGTCGAGGAGCACCGCCTGGGAGAAAGGAGACTTGGCATAGCCACACGCTCCCTCTGTAGAGTAGGGATGCAACTTCAGAAAGGCCACAAGGCCCTCTGCAGACAGGGTGAGGTGTGAGGAAGGACATCTGGCTTTGATTGGCTTTGATTGAAAAACCCATTTGACTTGGGGCTCTGCCACCAGAAAGTCACATCTTCTTAGTCTCCTCGACTACACAATGGAGTTAAAGTTCATATTAACCTCAAAGCGAGGTTGAAAAGCCACTTGAGCAATTGGCGTGGAATCACTTGTTAAATGGCCATGGTCAATATAAATGATTCCTCCAAAGAACATTTACTGGGTGTTTTGGAGCCTGAGATTCAGGCACCTTCTCAAACAGACACCTGAATTCCCTTCCCAGCGCTGCCTTTACTCTCTGGCTGGCCCCTAGCAAGTTAGTAAACCTCAGTTTCCTCATGGATTGAATAAGCGACGTCCTAGTGCGTGCCTCCTGGACCTACTGTGAAGGTTCAGTGCGAGAACGTGTGTCCATGTCGGGCAGCCAGCTGGACAAATGGTGGCTGTGAAGCTGCACAGAGTGTGTACCGTGTACCAGGTCCTGTGGTGTGGGACGTGAGAATGTGCTTCCCAGATGAAACGACAGAGCCAAAGCCATCAGTTGGTGATACTTCCAGGCTATCACAACTACTCTGCACAAGAGCTAGGAGGCAAGGCTCCCTGTGAGCCCATGAGATTCTTTCCTGTGTCCCTCCCTCGCTGGCCCTCATGACAGCAGCAGGACCTGTAGTCAGGGTCGTGGAGCTGGAGCAGCCTGGATATGGAGCAGCCTGAGTGAGAGGGGCTTCTCCTTGCTGTTCATTTTGCCCTCTTCTCATCCCTGGGGCACACTTAAAACAAGCCATGGGCCTGGAGAAGGCCAGCTTCTTCCTGTTTCCTCCCTCAAATTTCTCTGGAACAACACAGGATTCAGAGAACTTGTTTTTTTCCCACAGAGTGGCGCTCACATAGAAAACATTGGTGACATTTTCCTGTTCACTGAGAGCTCCTTAAGGAGTAGCTTTCACTTCTAGCCACACTGAATCTCTGCTTTGATGCTCACTTTGGGTGGCAAGTCCATTCAAGGCAACAGGGCAGTGTGCCCATGCATTCAGCCTCCAACAACCCCCTCTATTAAGAGACCTTCTTACAGCCACTGTTTTTCCCTCCTCAAAGTGCATACAACAGGGAGGAGGGAGGAGAGAAGGGAGAGGAACTTGTCAGCAGCTCAACAATAATTCATGCAACCTTATAGACCTTTCTTCCAATCATTCAGAAGAAAGTGGGTGCTGGCAGATTATCACCATGTCCTGGGACAAGCTGTGAGGAGAAGGGAAAAAAGAGGGAGGGAGCCCTGGAAAAATGAGGCTGGATATCCATCTAACACTTCCAGACACCGGTCAAAAAAGCCTTTCTCTTAGGTGAACCCTAGTTACTACACAAACACAACCATGATCAATGTCGTCCTTTTTCAAAGCTACATGTAAAGCAATTATCTTCTAACCTCAAGTCAACTGACACCACACACTGTAAAATCATGTAAACAGCAGGTTAGAGAAATACTAGTATCTAAGGTGGGTTTTGTTGTCATTCTTTAACTGGTTCTATTCTGTAAACTGCTTAAGTTAATGCTCAGATTTTAGGAGATGCTAATATAGTAGTTTTCAAAGCATACATTAGACCTATATTCATCATGACCGCTATAAAGTCTATAAATTTTATTGGAAATGGGATAAACATATTATGTTTTCCTAAATTGCAATGATGATTACAATCAAATGAACTAAAAATAAATCTACTTTCTAGAAGTGGATTTTACAGTTTTTGCATGGTTACTTGCAAACATTCTCATCATTTTGTGAAAACTTTTGCCTGGTGGGTTTGCAGAGCTAAGGGACTGAGGACAATGTCCAATCTCAGTTGGACCCTCTTGATGGAGAAATTTGCTGCTATAGGAAGATGTGGGCACTGTAATGTGATCATGTTTCCATTCATCGTATATGCTGAATGAGTTATGCCATCCCTTGACTTCCAGAAAGAAACGACCTGGGAAAGACAAAAGGATTGTTCCTTTCTCCTTCTGTACACACTATCAGATCCTGTTACTGAAAATTAAAGTCCAATACAGTTCTCATTCAGAGATAATTAGCGAACACCTTTGTGGCCAGGGAGATAATGGGGCTGAAAGGCAGGTTCTTAGCAGATCTCCCTGAGATGTGAAGGACCAGGCCCTGGATTTGCTGACTGAGGTCATAACTTTTGATGGAACATGAAATGTGGTGGACAAAATGCAGCTTACTTAACTGCTGTGATTTTAAAAGTAGGTAAAGTCAAATAAATTACGTTGATTGTTCTCCCACAGTTACAAAAATCAAGAATATATCATTAGTAATAAACTATGACTTCATTAAAATGTTTCACATACCAGGATTAGAGAAGAATGTGTCAATACTTGGCAAAGGTTTGTCATTCATTAATTAACACTTGCATGAATACAAACTTGTTATCCTTAGGTATTATAGGTGAAAGATGATTATTAAAATAAGTCATACCATTTATGAATATTGGTTTGTGAATTTTTATAACTTAATAGTTTGATTCAAAAACTTTTCTTAAAAGTTTTTATTTCGGCCAGGCGCGGTGGCTCACGCCTGTAATCCCAGCACTTTGGGAGGCCGAGGCGGGCGGATCACAAGGTCAGGAGATCGAGACCACGGTGAAACCCCGTCTCTACTAAAAATACAAAAAAAAAAAAAAAGCCGGGCGCCGTGGCGGGCGCCTGTAGTCCCAGCTACTCGGGAGGCTGAGGCAGGTGAATGGCGGGAACCCGGGAGGCGGAGCTTGCAGTGAGCTGAGATAGCGCCACTGCACTCCAGCCTGGTGGACAGAGCGAGACTCCGTCTCAAAAAAAAAAAAAAAAGTTTTTATTTCAAATAAGTGTTATTTGAGTGAAAGATAGTGGGATTTTAATAGTTAATGCCTGTAACAATCCCTTAGGAAGAAATTAGATAATTTTGTTTCTTATATAAAGCTACACTAATTTTACATTTGCATTTACTTTCTTACCTGCCTTCAAACAAAACATGAATATTCGTCATTAAAATGGGTTATTCAGACTGTTTTTCATCATAATTACCTTGGTGCACTAAAGTAAAATAGATCTCTGCAGGAGAAAATATCAATCGGAGGAAAAATTGGTAAGTCAAATTCAGTTCATAAAACTCTAGTGCTGTTTTTTAAGTTTATCACAAGTGAACAGCATACATTAAAAAGTTAATAGAAACATAAACATAATTTTCCTGATAGTTACATATAATCTAATGCATTCTCAAAAATGGAGTTAAATTACTCTTTTATTTTTTCATTTCTTCTAAAATAGTACCTTTTTTCAGGACAAACCTATGTTAAAGTAACAAGCTATTCTTCATTTGAAATGAATGGGTCAGGATTAAATGAAAGGGAGAAATGGCTGGCTACGTTTATCTACTTCTAGTTAGACATGACAAAATAGAGTGTGCTCACTCAGAGGTGAAATTTGATGTTAGCTTTATCCTCCAAGAAAGGCAAATAGAGAGCAAATAATTATGTGGTAAGATTTAAGTTACAAGTTTTCCTAAATAGGTTATTTCTAAATTTCAGTTTGTTACTTCGTTTATGTGGAATTTGTCAAGGTGCCATATATGTTTGTGTTTAAAATCATCATTAGAATCATGATGGTACTACTCCAGTTGAAAAATCTAAATATATGGTAAGTATACACAAATGTACTGAAGCATTTAACTTGGTTGAATTTTTCTAATGCAGTGTTGCTATGAAACACCCATATGATTTAATGTAAAGATACAAAATGTATGATGCTAAATCATGGCATGCATAAACTACTTATTCTAAGTAATAGATTGTTTTTTAAAATAAATGTGTATTTTGAAGAGAAAATACAAATAATGTATATTCAAGCCATAGAGATCTTTAAGTCATATTACTCATTTAGTGAGAAAAATTTAAACCATTTATGATCAAGAATACAAGCTGGGGTAAGAACATAGCTTTTATATATGCACACTAGTGCATTTGTGGAGAAATTCTCTATGGCATGTCTCAGGTTAGACTGACTTAATGCCCTCCTAACATCTTTTAAACATTACAGGAATTATGTATATGCATTTCTTACTCCATTCTGTACTGTTCTTTTAATTAATCAATTTAAAAAAGCATGCAGTTAAGGAATTGCTGAGTCATTCTTAACATAGATTTGTCATCACTGGGACATTAACTCTTTCAAAATTTTCTATTTTGTATTTGACATCCCAGATGCTTCCTACATGATAGTCAAATACTCTAGACTTTTCATATTATTTGGATTTCAAAATTCTATTTCTGTATCAAACTCTTGTCAAGGCACACACATATTCATAGTTTTTTTTTTCCTTTTTGGAGAATTTAAACACAGATTAATATAGGACTGATCATTTGATTTATGCCAGAAACATTTTCTTATGTGTTTAGTTTATTAGGAATAGATAATTAAATAAAGCTTTAGAAGTTGTCTTAAAATTTTTCATTACTTTCCTTCCTTATTCATTTTTATCAGGTTTACCAAAAACATTTGGTTAATGAGTTTATGTTTGAGAACATCTGTTACCATTTTTACAATTTTTAATTTTTTTTTTTTTTTTTTGAGACAGAGTCTTGCTCTGTCACCAGGCTGGAGTGCAGTGGCACAGTCTCGGCGTGCAACCTCCATCTCCCGGGTTCAAGTGATTCTCCTGCCTCAGCCTCCTGAGTAGCTGGGACTACAGGCACCTGTCACCACGCGTAACTAATTTTTGTATTTTTAGTAGAGAAGGGGTTTCACCGTGTTAGCCAGGATGGTCTCGATCTCTTGACCTCGTGATCTACCCACCTCGGCCTCTCAAAGTGTTGGGATTAAAGGTGTGAGCCACCACCCCCGGCCCACAATTTTTAATTTTTATGAGTAAACAGTAGATATATATGTATATGTATATATATGTGTGTGTATATATATATATGGGGTACATGAGCTATTTTGACACAGGCATAGAATGTATAATAATCACATCAGGGTAAATGGGGTATCCTTCAACTCAAGCGTTTATTATTTCTCAGTGTTACAAACATTCAAATTATACCCTTTCAGTTATTTTTAAATGAAAATCAATTATTATTGATTGTAGATACCCTGTTGTGCTATCGAGTACTAGATATTATTCATTCTTTCTAACCATATATTTGTGTCCCTTAACCACCCCCACTCCCTGCATCCTTCTTCTCCATTACTCTTCTCAGCAGCTGGTAACCATCCTTCTACTCTCTAGCTCCATGAGCTCAATTGTTTCAATTTTTAGTTCCCACAAATGACTGAGAACATGCAACGCTTATCTTTCTGTACCTGACTTATTTCACTTAAAATCATGTCCTCTCATTCCGTTCTTGTTGTTACAAATGACAGGATCTTATTCTTTTTTTTTTTTTTTTTTTGAGACGGAGTCTCGCTCTATCGCCGGGGCTGGAGTGCAGTGGCCGGATCTCAGCTCACTTCGCCTCCCGGGTTCCCGCCATTCTCCTGCCTCAGCCTCTGGAGTAGCTGGGACTACAGGCGCCCGCCACCTCGCTCGGCTAGATTTTTGTATTTTTTAGTAGAGACGGGGTTTCACCGTGTTAGCCAGGATGGTCTCGAACTCCTGACCTCGTGATCCACCCGTCTCGGCCTCCCAAAGTGCTGGGATTACAGGCTTGAGCCACCGCGCCCCGCCGACACGACAGGATCTTATTCTTTATGACTGAGTAGTACTCCATTGTGTACATGTATCACATTTTATTTATCCATTCATCTGTTAATGGATACTTACATTGATTCCAAATGTTAAGTACTGTGAATAGTGCTGCAATAAACATAGGAGTGCAGATATCCATATACTGACTTCCTTTCTTTTGGGTACATACTTAGCAGTGGGATAGCTGAATCATATGGTAGCTCTATTTTTTTTTTTTTTTTTAAGGGACCTCCATACTGTTTTCCATAGTGACTGCACTAATTTGTATTCCCACTAGCAATATGTAAGTGTTCTTTCTTCTCTACATTCTTGCAAGCACTCATTATTTCCTCTTTTTTGGATGAAGCCATTTAACTGGAGTGAGATAATAGCTCGCTGTAATTTTGATTTGCATTTCTCTGATGATCAGTGATGTTGAGCATTTCTTCACATACCTGTTTGTCATTTGCATGTCTTCATTTGGAAAATGCCTATTCAGACTTTTGCCCATTTTTAAATCAGATTATTAGATTTCTTTCCTATAGAGTTGTTTGAGCCCCTTATATAATGTGGTTCTTAACCTCTTGTCAGATGGATAGTTTGCAAATATTTTCTCCCATTCTGTTATTAACATCATTTTATTATTATGTATAAAAATGAACTATCATATGTTGTACACTGTATATTCTAGATAAACTATATTTCATGTATATATTATAAATAATATAAAAATATATAATCATCTGATTCCAAAATAAAAGAATCTTTAGGGTTAACTTGATAAAAAGGTATAAGGTAAATTTTAAGTTATATCGTAACAAAATTTCATAATAGCCTTGAAGAATATTCTAGGAAATACAATTTGAAAGGAGTTTAAGTATTCAGAGCATTTAAATTTGTCAATTAAAAATATAAAATATAATATATTAACAGTTATAAATATTGCTATGTTATCGTCACTGGTTAACGTAACTGTTAAAACTTTAGTTTACAAGTAAATATGGATTACACATTTCTTGAAATTTTCACAATTTACTAATTTTTGTCATATTCTAGTGGATCTGCTGCCTAGTTTGTGAAAGGTTACACAACCTTGGTGTGTGAAGAATATTGCAACTTTAAAAACAGCATGCAAAATTTTGTCACATTAGGATACAAAAAGGTGAGTAATTTGTCCTAGAGAATAAGGTAGTGAAGCCATATATGATTATATTAATACTAACTTTATGTATTAAAATTTTCAGCTAGATGTATGCTAAACTAATTCATCATTTTTATTGATAACTTATCAATTTATTACACAGCATTGAATAATTTGTTTATTAGTCAACGGTCCTAGTTTAGAAATACAGGTGGTCATAGTTTAGAAATGCAGGTTTAGCATCTCTTATCTGAAATTCTTGGGACCAGAAATGTTTTGAAGTTTGGATTTTGGATTTTTTCTATTTTGGAATATTTGCATATACATAATGAATATCTTGGGGATGGAACTCAAGCTGAAACATGAAATTTGTTTTATATACACATTGTACACATAGCCTGAAGGTAATTTGATGCAATATTTTAACTAATTCTGTGCATGAAACAAAGTTTTGACTGCATTTTGATGATGACCTGTCATATGAAGTTAGGTGTGGAATTTTCCACTCGCAGCATCACGTTGGTGCTGAAAATGTTTCAGATTTTGGAGCATTTCAGATTTTCAGATTAGGGAACGTCCAGCCTATAAATACAAATTGGTGATAATTTTTTACCTAAATATCTATTGAAGTCAGTAAACTATGCAACTATAACTTGGAATGTTCTGGCAAAAGTATCTGAGGTCTAAGTCATATCAAATAGATAAATATTTGATCTGAGGTCCAAGCCATATCAAATAAATAGGTAAATAATTTGATTTTTTAAAATCTCAAATTTTAAATAGACTTTAAGAAATACCTAGTAGGCATTTTTCAGATTGCCATGAGTTCAAAGTGTCTAAAGGCATCAGCATTTGAATGGCAGCACAAAATAAATGTTGATGTTGATTTTCCTTGAGGTTTGGGGATAAGTATCATTATGCCCATATTGACTGTGATATATATTTGACTTATATCTATGTGTGTGTGTGTGTGTGTGTGTGTGTATAGTCAAATATATGTGATTTTTTTAGGCATCAAGCTTTGTTATGCCAATTTACAGCCCTGGGTATTCATTGTACTGCTAAACCAGCCAGTATTTTAGATTATCCTGAGAACTACATCCAAGTCTGAAGGGTAGTAAGAAGAGAGTAAAATTTTTTGGTCTAGTCTCTTTACTTTGAGGATGAGGGTAAGGGAAATTTGCTAAACCTTTATTACTGAATCTACGTCCAAAAACGTTAATAATATTATTTTAGCTTACTATGAGAATCAAAGTAAACAATGTATTTTTAGTGGGTTTTGTGTGCAAAATATGCTAAATTGCCATAGGTTAAAGCTTTCATGGGTATTTTTTATAATTGAATATATCTAATTATTTTTTGCGCTATCTGTATTTTCAGGTTGTTCTATTTCTTAAGGTAGACTATTCCTTACTCTTACTAAAGCTACTTAAAACAATTGTTCTAAAATTGCTCCTTCAGTTTCTTTTTTGGATCATAGATCATTTGTCAGAAATCTTCAGGCAACGTCTATAGTGACTATTTCATGAAATATACAAAATAATCCTCTAGATCTTTATAAATATATTTATATTTACTATAAATCTAAGTACAATGTCAATATAAAATATGATTACCTACTAAATAAACCAAACAGAACCTAAAATGAAAGTAAATACTGTCCTAACAATAAACTTTTTCACAGATCATACACTTTCTATAATAAGGTTTTTGCTCAGAACACATTGAAAGCCTGGTTTTTTTGGATGTGGTTTTATATATTATCTGTAGCCTTCTCATGCTATAGTTACAGTATATTTTTGACTCAGAAGAGAATCAGTTAGCCTGGTTATTACATTTATTTACCATGATTAAATGACATTTCACTGTTTAAAATGAATTTAATTCACACTCAAATATACATTTGTTATCAATGAAAATGTTTTAAAGAATGTACAACTAAGTTTAAGAGAAATTTCCAAAGAAAATTTCCAAAAAGATTTGTTTGAACAGTGGCACACATTTGAAAGGTCTTGAGATGCCAGGGTAAACAGACATGTTGGTACAATGGAATGTTTAACCGTCACTTTAAGTAATTCTTCAGTATTTACTTAGAGATGGTATTGGCGTTGCATGGGAAAGTTCTCCTCCTTTCCTCCTCTCAGCACTGTTGGTCCACTTAGCAAAAGAAAGTTTCATGGTAAACAGAACCAGCCCTCCTTATATGACAGCTGGTGGCCATTTATTGGACCAGATCATGGATTCTGCGTCATGTCTACATTCAATCACAAGGGATTTATTCTTCCCAACTGGAACAAACATATGAGGGTTTCTGGTAAACACAATTTTCTCCATCCTGTTATATTTCCTGCAAAGTTTTAGTATCTCTTATGATTTGTTCTCAAGTTGACATGCTCTTTGTGTAGCTATTTAGATATATGAATTCTGATGTGCTACACACAATTGATCATACTACTTTCTTTTTTAGGGTCACAGTTTACACTTTCAAGAAGAGTTAACTTACGTTAACTCAGAGGTACTTAAGGAGATACTCAAAACAGTGAATATGCCCTTCCTTCCTTTGGAAGGAGATGCCATTCTCTGCTCTTCCATGTTACCCCTAGAGCAGCCTCGGAAGGAAATAAGATGAACTAGAAACTGACAGGGTTGACCTAAGGAACAATGACTTTGATTTAGTTAAGTAGCCAAGTAGATCTCAAAGATGTATCAGCTAAATGATCCGCTTCCTTCATGACTATGCATCTTTACTAAAATATATTTTTAAATGATAGTTTATATTATTACAGAAAAATGATGTGCCCCCAAAAATGTAACTTTTATGACAGCATGCACATTGAAAGTCAGTAATGATTTGTTGAATGAAGGCTAATGTGAGCTCAAAGGAATCTGGGTATAATTGGTCTGATCATAAGATTATGCTTTAAAGTGGATGGGTAAGAAGTAAAAATCTAACACATAATGTGCTTAGTCAGACGAATCTCTTTTTCTAAGTAAAGATAAAAAGAAAAAATTTGAGCGTGGTTTACAGAAAAAATACTTAACAAGCCATTAAACTATAAATTATCCCAATAAACAGTTGAAACAAGTATGACTATGAGTGAGTTATTTTTCTTACTAATATCAGAATATCGTATCTGAAAAATAATATGTTATAAAAGCTTAAAATCTCCTTCCCATTTTAAAACTTTATTCATTACATCCAATCAAAAATCACAATCAAACCAAATTGTACTGTGTCCTTCAAATTAATCACCAAAGTTTCTGATAATTTCATGAACTCCTATCTTGTCAATAACAAGTTTCTTAACATTAAATGTGGGTGCTTGTAAAATTGTTTTACAAATATTAATAAGATTAAATAAAAAATGAATCAAGAAACATAATTTGCTAGAACATTCCTGATGTGCACAATCAAGTAGGAATATTTTGTAGCCTTTATACAGATATTGTCTATTAGAAATAAATTATATAATCATGCTGCTAGATAGATAGGCAATAATGAATTAGATTGCCAAGATATGCAATTGGGTTCTTGGAATCCAAGTTTGGTCGCCCTGAAAAAGTGCACAAAATAATTTGCCTTAATTGCTTTAATTTCATTTCTTGTCAAACCTAAGTTAGGGTGTTGCTTGAGTGTCAGAAACTACTTACTTTTTGTAGGAAAATAGTCTCACCAATTTGGAGGTTGTACCAATCTTGCCTTGCAAGTTGTACCAATAAGAGTTTCAGTCCCAACCTCAAGACAAGCATGCACAAATCAGGATTCAAACATTACTTATTGGGACCAGTCAGTGGCTTCTTCATTTCTTACCCATTAGAAGTGAAACTAGGGTTTGAAGGTGTAGCCATCTTTTTTTTTTTTTTTTTTTTTTTTTGAGACGGAGTCTCGCTCTGTCGCCCAGGCTGGAGTGCAGTGGCCCGATCTCGGCTCACTGCAAGCTCCGCCTCCCGGGTTCACGCCATTCTCCTGCCTCAGCCTCCCGAGTAGCTGGGACTACAGGCGCCCGCCATCTCGCCCGGCTAGTTTTTTTGTATTTTTAGTAGAGACGGGGTTTCACCGTGTAGACCAGGATGGTCTCGATCTCCTGACCTCGTGATCCACCCGTCTCGGCCTCCCAAAGTGCTGGGATTACAGGCTTGAGCCACCGCGCCCGGCCAGGTGTAGCCATCTTTAAAGAACATAAGCACTCTAAATCTATCGTCTGACAAAGGGCATTTGGAAATGCTAAAGGGTGAAAACAGTTGTCCCTAATCTCCTGACTTTGGAAAAGATGTTGAAATTCTAAATTACATAATAAGAATCCATCACCCTTTAATTTGGCAGCAAAGATTCCTTTGCTGTGGGAGTTAGCAGGTAGCTGAGAAATACTACAACTTCCTTAACTAAATAAGCGCCAGTAAGTGTTATTTGAATCTATAATGTTAGAAATGAAATAATAATGCTTGATATAGATTTGAAATTAATTTGTTATGTTCAAAACCAAGAATTTGCTAAAAAGGTTACTTTTTGCTACAAGCTCTAAACCTTTAATATCCTATACAAGTATATTACAGTAAACTAAGAAACTTTATAGAAAGAATAATGCCAAATAATGATTGAGGAAATGTACCTTTTAAATGAGTAGTTTCAGTCAATTATCAATATTCTGCTATAGATAAAATATATTCTCTTTCCTGAAGAGATGACAGAATTTTTACAATTAAGCTACAGTGCAATCATTTTTGTGCTCAGTATGGACTTCAAACACATCACTCATCCAATACCTTTCTATCCCATTGTTCTTCTAAGACATTGACCATTTGATGCTTTTCAAATTGTCAACATCTACAATGTTGAGATCTGCCAAATAGCAAATCAACCTTTATAATTAAAGTTGACAAGCTGACAAGAAAAATGAGTGTAAACTTGCATATATATATAAATTTTTATGTCACATTGCCGTCTGTGCACTTGTTTGCTTTTTGTCAATAGCCGAAGGCTCATTTCTCTGCACCAGAAGCATGTTATATTCCAAGGTCCTCAGACAGCTCCCCTTCGCCCTAGTGAGTCTGTTGATTAATTTTGGATACTCTTCTTAATTAACACCCCAAAGGAAGTCTAGATTATCTAGCCTATAGTCCATGAAAAACAAGTGAATCTGAAGAATAATAACCCAGGGAGACAAGCATGCACTCTTCAAATGATGTTATAAGAACATTGAGTCTCTCTCAAGTCAAGATCGTGTCAGGCAATGCCTAGGGAAGATGTAGGCCTTTAATCAGGGCAAATATAGAGATTCATGTTAGTCTAATTTAAGTTTCTTTTTGACAAGGAGAGGAGTGATAGATGCCCCTTGACAGATGAAACATGGCGCCTCAATGTAGTCATGGTTGCCATTGGCCTTGATTAGTAACTTGTCCCATTTTGACCTCCAGGCAGAAGAGTTAATGAATGAGAGAAAAGAGTGAAGTAATTAGAACTGTAAGATGAAGTATAAAACTAGTCAATTGTATCCAAATCTGCGAAACCTAATAATGGAACCAAGAAACACTAAGCTCATGGCAGCTTTCATAAATATGTCTAAAGACTGGAATCCTTTATGTGTGAGGGTCACAATTAATCAACTCTGACAATACTAGTTTCACAAACAAATTTGAGTTCATGTTTTTAAATTACCTTTTCTAAGGAGCAATTTTACGAATTTTTTGTTAAACCAACTGTTGCGTCTATCAGAGATGCTAGGACCCACAGTCTTTTAATTTTTGGGCCATCAAAAACAAGTTAAAAGAAAATCTATCATGACTTTTCTAGCAACAAAGCTAGAAAATCAAGCTGACCTAGACACCTAGTAAAAATCATCTCAAATAGTTGTATCATAACTAAAATTTTCACTGACTACCATTGTAGACCACCTGATTTTGCATAGTGTAGTTAGGGAGCGTTTTTGAAGCTGAGTCATCTAATTGCTACTGTTGTGCTGGTTGAACTCAGCACTGAGAAGCTCCACATTTAGAAAAGCATATGCCATCCTATCTGTTCCTTTTCAAAAGAGAAAAAATATCTTCATGTTGATACTATATATTCCATTTTTACTCGTACTAACAAAATGCTGAAGTTGTTTTCTCCTCATCATTTGGATGTTTAAAACCTCTAACCTGCAAAAGTCTGTTAAGTAGTCTATTTTTTAACACTTTGCCATGATGAAATATGGATGCATTTTATTGCATTTCTTAATCTCAAATAAGAATGAACAGCCAGAACTTAAAGTCACTTTGAAGCATGTTACCATTTCAAGGCAGCAAATATTTTTTCATAAAAGAAGAAAAGTAATTGTAAATATAGTCATTCTTCAATTTGAAATACAAATGCCTACTTTTATTCAATCAGTCAGTTAGGCAGCAAGTAATTACTGAGTGCTTCCTGAATCAAATGCTACAAAAAGTACGATGCCTACAAAACGAATATAGCAGCTCACAAAATGGCTGCAAACTACCCCTGTTCCTGTATGTACACCTTGCAAGTTGATGTTGCCACTTTTCTCATAAAATGGTGCAGTCAGTGTATTTCTCCACCCCTTAAATCTAGGCTCAGCTATGTGACTTGCTTTGGCCAATAGACCTTTAGAAAACAGGAAGAAAACTGAGCCTTGAAAAGCACTTCAACATTAGTGCTTGAAAAGGGAAAGTCTGTAGCACCAAAGTTGGGGTGATGACAGAGGAAAGAATCAAGCAAAACAGACCAATAAAATGAGCTGTCAATCATCCTGTTTTATTTATAAAGATATTACACTAATATGAAAAATATCTGGTATAAATATGTGAATGCTATGACTTATCACTATAAAGAGATGCAATTAAATTATTATTAACAAGCAATTATTGATAAGCATACTAGAATACTAATCCAAGTTATGAACTGCTTTTTAGGTTTTCACCTATTAAGTGCATACTTATACTCCCATATTACTACCAAAAGTTATTTTGAGACTATATTTGGTAATTTTGCTGTATTCATTGAATAATCCATGCAGGGAAATGTATCACATTATTGAAGCTACTGGTTTCAACTGAAATGGTATATCCAAATTTATCTCTTGCTGGGCATGGTGGCTCATGCCTGTAATCCCAGGATTTTTGGAAGCTGAAGCAGGAGGATCACCTGAGGTCAGGAGTTTGATACCACCCTGGTCAATATGGCGAATCCCAGTTTCTACTAAAAATACAAAAAACTAGCTGGGTGTGGTGGTGCATGCCTGCAGTTGCCTGATTGAGTAACCCAACACATAACACACACATGTGCACGTACACACACACACACACAGCAAGTGAGAGAGAGAGAGAACCATTTAACAATGACTGAAGATTTATCGGTCTCAGGAATTTAAAATAACTTCTGTATAGCCATTAGCTGGCTACTAAAATAACTGAGCAGAGACATCAGTGGCCACAAATGACAAATAATACAGACTTTAAAGAATTAGTTCAGAAAACTTAATGAGCAAACAACTACAACAGGCCGGGCATGGTGACTCACGCCTATAATCCCAGCACTTTGGGAGGCTGAGGTGGGCAGATCACAAGGTCAGGAGATAGAGAACATATTGGCCAACATGGTGAAACCCCATCTCTACTAAAAATAGAAAAATTAGCAGGACGTGATGGCAGGTGCCTGTAGTCCCAACTATTCTGGAGGATGAGGCAGGGGAAGCGCTTGAACCCAGGAGGCAGAGGTTGCAGTGAGCTGAGGTCGCATCACTCCAGCCTGGGGGACAAGAGCAAAACTCCGTGTAAATAAATATATAATTAAAAAACTACAACAAAATGAGCGCTGGAGAGGGGAAAAAATCTGATCTTTAGAGTAACTATATTATATTATTTAAAATGTGTTAAAAAAACAAAAAAAAAAAAGAAAAGAAATAAGAAAGTTTGGCACATAAAGCTATGGCACATATGTGGGGGAAAAAATCAGCCAATAAAAACTCTTTGAGGAAGCCCAGATGTTGGAGTTCTGGTACAAATATTTTAAATCTGTTATTTAGAATATGTTCAAACAACTAAAAGAAACCATTTCTAAAGAACTAAAGAAAAGTATAAAAGCAATGTCTTAACATGTTAAAATATCAATGAAAATACATAAATTATTTATTCAAAAGGGCCAAATGGAAATTCTGGAATTGAAAAAGAAAATAACTGAAATAAATAAATCACGAGAAGAGCTCAATAGCAGATTTGAGCAGTCCAAAGGAAAAAAATAAGTGAACTTGAAATAGTTCAAATGAGATTATCTAGCCTGAGAAACAGAAATAGAAAAGAATAGAAAAATGAACAGAGCCTCAGAGACATGTATGACAAGTTTAATTGATCATTATATACAAGAACTCCTCTGTAAGATTATGAATGGGTTTCTCACCAGACATCATGAATGCAAGAAGGCGGAGGGAAGATATATTCAAAGGCTGAAAGAAAAAGAGTATTAACCAAGAACACTGCAGCCAGCAAAACTGTCCTTCAATTATAAAAGATAAATTAAGACATTTCTAAATAAACAAAAATTGAGATAATTTGTCAGTTAGCAAATATCCCTATGTTATATGATTCTATGTATAAAAATGCCCAGTATAAGAAAATTCATATATACAGAAATTCAATTGTTAGTTGTTTTGATGAGTGGAAGGGCTGCTAAGAAGTGGAAATGGGGAGTGGCTGCTAATGAGTATGGATATTTTTGCAGGGGGTAGGTGTGATAAATATAGTAAAAATTACTAAATCGTACACTTTAAAAGTGAATTTTATAGCATATGAATTATATCCAAATAAGAAAATAAATAATATAAATGAAAGAAAAATAACAGAAATTAGGAAAGACTTCAATGGATGCTCATTGACAGACATAAAGCAGTCAAAGAAATAATCAGTGAACTTGAAAGAAATAAACCGAAACTTCTCAAACTGAAATACAAAAGGGAAAAAAAGAGTGAGAAACATTTTTAAAAACTAAAGAACAGGTCAATAATATAAAATGATGTAGCATATACGTTTTTGGAATAGCAAAAGGAGAGGAAAAGAGAATAGATAGAAGAAATAGTTGAAATAGTAGTGACTAAAACTTTCCAAAATTAATGGCAAATTCCAAATCAGTTTCCAAAAGCTTAAATACATCAAGCAAGATAAGACAGAGAAAAAAATGCACACACACAAACAAAAAATACCTTGCAGTATATAAGATCAATATACATAAGCCAACAAATTTTCCTAGATATAGCAATACATAATTGGAATTTGAAATAGCAAAAATTACCATTTAAAGTAGCACCCCAAAACTGAAGTACTTAGGTAAAAATCTTATCTAACAAAATATGCGCAGGATCTGTATGTGGAAAATTATAAAACACTTATGAAAAAACAAAGGAGCTAAATAAATGGAAGAGATATTTCATGTTCATGGATTCAATTCTTTCTAAATTATCTACAATGGAATCTCAACCAAAATTGTAGCTTTTTTTAAATTTGACAACCTGAATTTATATGTATATGGAAATGGAAAGGTACCAGAATTGCCAACACAGCCTGAAGGAAAAGCAAAAAGTTGTAGAACTCATATAACCCAATTGCAAGACTTACTGTAAACTACAGTTATGGAGTAGGCATGGTACTGGCAAAAGAAGAGATACATAGGTAAATGGAAAAGAGCCAGAAATAGACCAACACAGATACAGCCAACTTATTTCTGACACATGATGCTGGAATAATTGGACATTCATGTGAAATGACACTGACATAATTCGTTACCCAAAATGAACCCAAAATGGATCATAGACCTAAGTGTAAATAAAACACAAAACTATAAAACTACCAGAAGATAACACAGGAGAAACTGAAACCTTGGGCTTCGTGATAAGTTTTGGCTACAAAATCAACAATTCTTGAAGGAAAAAAATAAATTTAACTTTTTTAAAGAAAAAAATTCTTTGAAAGACACTGTTAAGGGGCCACATTTCTAATAAAGGACTCATATCCAGAATATATAAGGAACTCTCAAAACTCAACAGTAAGAAAATAACTCAATTAAAAAATGGGGAAACTATCTGAACAGATAAATCATCAAAGAAGATACGGAGATAGCAAATGAACATATGCAAAGATGTTTGCATCACTTGTCACTAGGGAAATATAAATTAAAACATCAATGGGATGCTAGTAAACACTAGAATGGAGAGGGGTTTAACTGGATGAAGCACATGGGGTTATTTTAGGGCTGTGCACTATTTCGTACATTACCGTAGTAATGAATACATGATATATCTCTTTGTCAAAGCTCACAGACTTTTGAAACACAAATATTAAGATTATGTATAGAATGTTTATATATGGCCGGGCGCGGTGGCTCAAGCCTGTAATCCCAGCACTTTGGGAAGTCGAGACGGACGGATCATGAGGTCAGGAGATCGAGACCATCCTGGCTAACATGGTGACACCCCGTCTCTACTTTAAAAATATAAAAAACTAGCCAGGTGAGGTGGCGGGTGCCTGTAGTCCCAGCTACTTGGGAGGCTGAGGCAGGAGAATGGCATAAACCCGGGAGGCAGAGCTTGTAGTGAGCTGAGATCCGACCACTGCACTCCAGCCTGGGCAACAGAGGGAGACTCTGTCTCAAAAAAAAAAAAAAAAAAGAAAAGAATGTTTATATATATATAAGGTTTACATATATAATGTTTTTATGTGTGTGTGTGTGTGTGTAAACTGATGCAAAGTTAGTTTGCGTGTGTTAAAGACGGTGACAAAAGAATCTAACTGTGTTTAAATACATGTCATAATTCACCATGGAATAGGAAAAAAGAGGTGCAGACCCAATTAACTTAGGAAATGATTAGAAACTCTAAGACTAAAGGAAAAGACCTGTACATAAGCACTATACTGTAGTTAATAAAGTGTATCTCACAGAGGTCAGGCTAACAATTCTGAAACTGCTGTACATCTATACAGGATTGGACAAATACGTAAACGGATGGCTGATGATGGGAGGCAGGTTTCTCACTGTTGGAGTGGGGGGCTACAATTAAAGGGGAAGGGCCAGAAAGTGCCATGTGATACTCAGTGAGAGTCAGAGACATCAGTATAAACTCCCACTTAGTATTATAGAAATACTATGGATAGAGAAATATGCGCACAAATGGATGAGTATAAATATTATTTTTCCTAGTGCTGTCCACTGAGATGGTCTAGAATCAATTACACTGCAATAACAAGGAACAAACCCAGCTCTCACATTGTGGTTTTTAATGCTATTTCCCAATAAAAGTAACCAGGGGTCCCTGGAGAAATGGCTAATTCTAGGACTGGATTGTGGAATATAAAAAATGAGCCTGGAATATTTGTAGTGTAAGAAAGTAAGAAAGTGCTTAAAAAAGAATGAGGTTAGGTCAAAGGGACTGTGGAGCCAAACTGACAGAGCTCTCAAGGGCCAAATTTGGAAAAACGTGAGCAACCAAAGAAATAATCCAATATTGGATTTAGATCAAACATAAAACGAATAGCCCCAATTTCATACTGATATTAATAAATAATTGAATAAGTCAACTAACAGGAAAGAAAAAAAAAAACATTTCCATACAGAAGAACTGCAAAAAATATTGCAGATACTCCCCACTAAATGAGGTGAGAAATAATACTCTATCCTTAATTGCGGGTCTTGCTGACCTGCTTTCCTGGTCAGTGCAGAACGAACAGAAAAAAGTAATTTTGCAGTGGAGAAATTTGGCAAGCACTGCCTCAGCTAGGTGGTGGAGGCTTACCTAATCACTGATACGTCTTGTTGATAGCATGTCCACTTTGTATAATGTACTGTGATCCTTCTCCAAAACTCATAACCCCAGTCTAACAATGAGAAAAATATCAGACAGACCCAAACTGAAGAACATTCTACAAAATAGCTGACCAGTACTCCTTAACACCGTCAAGGTCATCATCAATAACAAGGAAAATCTGAGACACTGTCACAGCCCAGAAGGAGGCTATGGAGACATGATGACTAAATGTAGTGCCATATCCTGGATGGGATCCTGGAACAGAAGAAGGACATTCGAGAAACTAATGAAATCTGAATAAAGTATGGAATTTACCTAATTATAACATATCAATATTGGTTCATTAGCTGCGACAAATGTACACATTTGGGGAAAAAAATTAGTTTTGCCTGTGAAAAAAGAGAGGTTTTCCACAAAGGAAGTGACATTTGACTAGAGTATTGAACAGAAGGACTTCACCTAGCAGGCAAGTATTAGAAGAAACCCACAGGAGATGGAATAAGATCAACAAAGACTGAGAGGCAACGGAAAAGAAACTGTGTCTTTGGGAAACGGAGAGTAGTTTGGTTTGGCTGAGATGTGTGGTGCATAATAAGGAGTTAGAGGAGAAAGGAAAGGTGGGTTGGAAGAAGAACCCAAGAGAAAAAGAAGTCACATATTAAACACTCGGGCTTTATACTTGCTCCTGGAGGTAGTGGATGTACGTGTTGATTTTAAGCAAGGAAGTAAAACTCTTTTCAGCCAAGCAAAACTGGCAGGTAGGAAATTTCTAAGTAGACAATGATTATTCTGCTAGATTCTCACTCTTCTTTCACCTCATTCTCGTTCTTTTATTTCCACTTTCCCGCAGTAGCTCAGTAGTGATCCTCATCCCCTCCCGGCAAATCCGTCCCCTACACCTGCTAGAAGAGGCAAGATTCCCTATGATCTTTTTCACATTTTTTCACCAGAATTACCTATTTTGTGTTCCTTTCTCAAGATATCCATACTTAGTAAGGAAACGAATTAATGAAATAAACAAATTCAACATAAAAGTATTCATTGAATACCTAGAATATGCCTTACAGATAAGCCAATACTGAGAGATAAGGTTGTTCTGTACATCAGTAATAAAAATATCATGCTTCCAAAGCATATCTCATTTAACACATTTTAAAACGGATTTTGTATTCCCATTTCATAGGTGAAAAAGTAGAAATTAGACAAGTTCAGGGATTTTCCCGTGATGGCAGAGCCAGATGTGGAAGTTCCTCAATGTAAATTCCGATTCCTGAGTACAAATCTTGTGTTTACTCAAAAAGATGCCACGGCCAGGTGCGGTGGCTCACACCTGTAATCCCAGCACTTTGCGAGGCCAAGGCAGGCGAATCATGAGGTCAGGAGTTCGAGACTAGCCTGGCCAACATGGTGAAACCCCATCTCTACTAAAAAACCAAAAATGTATCTGGGCATAGTGGCGGGCACCCGTAATCCCATCTACTCATGAGGCTGAGGCAGGAGAATTGCTTGAACTCGGGAGGCAGAGGTTGCAGTGAGCCAAGATCGTGCCACTGCACCCCAGCCTGGGCGACAGAGTGAGACTCCATCTCTGAAAAAGAAGGAAGGAAGGAAGGAAGGAAGGAAGGAAGGAAGGAAGGAAGGAAGGAAGGAAGGAAGGAAGGAAAAGAAAGGAAAGAAAGGAAAGAAAAAGGAAAGAAAGGAAAGAAAGGAAAGAAAGGAAAGAAAAAGGAAAGAAAGGAAAGAGAAAGAAAGAAGCCGCGACTGAAAAGTTAATTACAGGTTAAATTAATGTTGAAAATGAAGGGCAGCTAACCCTGCAAATGCATAGGAGAAATCGCTCAGAAAGATATTTAAACCAATGCATTATGGTCCTGTTAAGAAATAGTATATGAATAAAATGATCTATGCCTTAAGTATGTATGGAAAAGGAGGAAGAGGGAGGAAGAAAAGGGGAAGGGAAAAAAAGAAATGGAAGGTCATGAAATTTTAGCATGTTGTCACTTATTTGGAAGCAAACTGCCCATATTTAAAGGGTACAATTGGTGAGTTTTAGCATGTACCTATACCCATTAAACCATTACTACAATCAAGATAGTCATTACATCTCTCACCAAGAGTTTCTTTGTGACTCCTGGTGCCTACCTATCCCTTCTCCCCAGCATACCACAGACCTGCTTTCTGTCACCACAGATTGAACTGCAATTTCTAGAATTTTTTAAATAGGTGAAATCCTACACTGTGTACATTTTTGTCCCACTTCTTCCACATAGCATGATTATTTTGAGATCCATCCAGGTTGTATGCATCAATAGTTCACTTTTTTTACTTCTGAGTAGTAGTCAAGCACTATATGTATAGACACATGTCAATTTGTTTATGCATTTGTCTGTTGATACACAATTGGATTGTTTCCAGTTTTTCTATATTGCAAATAAAGCTATTATTTATAAATGTTCTTTATAAAGAATATTCATGTATAAGTCTTCAAGTAGACATATGCTTTTATTTCTCTTAGGTAAATACCCAGGAATGGAATGGCTTAATCATATGGTAGAAATATTGCTCATATGGTATATCAATAAGCACATACTTTATAAGAAACTGTAATCCAGTTTTTTAATGATTATGCCCCTTCTTATTCCTATCAGCAGTATATATGAGAATCCCAGTTCCTCCATATCCTGGTGAAGACTTTCTATGATTAATCTTTTTAATCTTAGGTATTCTAATAGAATGTGTAATGGGATCTCCTTGTGGTTATAATTTGCATTTCCCTAAGGCATAATGATGTTGAGCATCTTTTCATTTGCTTTTATACCATCCATACACCTTTAGGGAAGTATCTATTCAATATTTTTCCCCCTTTCAAAAACCGGGCTGTTACAGAGTCATAAAAGGTCTTTACATTTTCCAGATAAAATTCCTTGCTATATTCCATGTATTTTGCAAATATTTTCTCCCAGTCTGTAACTTTCTTTTTATTTTGGTGAGTCCCATGTTAAGACTTATTTTTATATTTGAGCTTCTTGAATCATATTTAAGAAATCTTTGCTAATCTCAAAATCACTAAGACTTTTACCTTTATTATCTTTTAGGGGTTTTATAAATTTAGCTTTTACGTTAAAGTACATCATAAATCTAGAGTTAATTTCCACATGTGGCATTCAATCCAGCAAAAATTTCATTTATTTTTAATTATAAAATTTCTTTTTTATTTTCATTTTATAGCTCTTTCAGATTTTTTAAAAAAATTATCCCTAAGTATTTAACGTAATTTCATGCTATTGGTGGTGGTATTAAGCATTTTTTAACATTTCACCTTGAAATAATTGTAGGCTCACATATAGTTGGAAGAAATGATACAAATGACCTCACAACTTCTTGCAAAACCATAATACAGTATCACAACCAGAAGGTTGATATTGATGCGTTTAGGATACAGAACAATTCCATCATCACAAGGCTTATTCTTCTTGTTCTCATACAGCCACAGCTACTGCTCTACCATATTGCCTCGCCATTCCCCAGCAACCATCTCCATTTTATATTTTGATCATTTCAAGAATGTTATGTAAATGGAATTATATTGTATGTAACTTTGTGGGACTGCCATTTTTCTCTCAGCATAATTTTCTGGAGCTATATTTGGTTGTTGCATGTATCAATTTTACTACTGAGTGTGCCATGGTATAGATGTACCACAGTTTGTTTAACCATTTACCCATTGAACGACATCTGTGCTCTTTCTATTCCTTTGCTTTAAAAATAAAGCAACCATAAACATAAATGGACATGTTTGGGGGTGAACACAACTTTTCATTTCTCTGGCATAAATTGTCAAATGTGCAATTATAGGGCTTTTTGGTAGTTGTGTGCTTACATTTATAAGAAATTGCCAAATATTTTCCATAGTAGCTACATCATTAAACTCTTACTGACAATTGTTTAGTTTCTCTACATACTTCAAGTCATTTGGTGATGTCTGTATGTATTTTATGTTAGCTATTCTGATAAGTATGTAATGATATCTCACTGTGATTTTAATTTGTACTTCTCTAATGGCTAATCATGTTACATAGTAATGTCTTTTCAGGCTTTTTGCCCATTTTGTAATTCAATTAATCCATATGCCTTTATGGATCTTGATTTTACTGTCCAGCCTTTGACTCACCCTAGACGTAAGATATTTTATCTGCTTTTATTGAAAACTTTTATGATTTTATGATTTATATTAAAATGGTACATTTTGAGTCAATTTTGATATAAAGTATGAGATTTAGACTGAGGTTTCTTTTTTTTAAAACTATGAATGTCTAACTTTCCAATGGCATTTATTGAATGACTATTCTAACTTCATTGAATTATTTTGGTGCCTTTATTAAAAAGTTAGTGAGAAATATGTAATGGGTCTATTTCTGGGCTATAAATGCTGTTTATTTGACACACGTGTCTATCTTTTCACTAATACCACACAGTCTTGATTACTGTGATATATAATATCTTAAAATTAAGTAAACTGATGCCTCATACTTTTTCTTTTTTCAAAATTGATTTAGCTAGTCTAGTGCCTTTGCTTTTCAATGTTTTAAAACTCATACTGTTTTCAGATTAATCTTGTAAAAATGTACGAAGAAGTTTTCTGGGTTATTGATAAGAACTGCATTACACATGCACATCAATGTAGAAAAAAAATGGACTTTTTTTTTTACTATGCTGAGTTTTGTAATCCATTAATATATTATGTCTCTATTTATTTAGATCTGATTGATTTCATAAATATTTTCTACTTTTTAGCACTGACTTCCGCAACATATTCTATCATATTTACCCCAAAGTATTTCATTTTCTACTGAGAAATTTTAAATATTTTTAGTTTTAGTGTCCTCATGATCTTTAGCAGTATATAAATATACAACTCATTTTTGCATATTTACTTAACAACTTTCAAACTTGCTGGACTCAGTTTATTTGCTACGAGCAACTGTGTGTGTGTGTGACAGTGTGTGTGTGCACGTGTGTGTGTGCATGTGTGTGTGTGCGTGTGTGTGTGCATGTGTGTGTGTGTACATGTGTGTAGATTTCTTGGAAATTTCTACATAGACAATTAAGAATAATCTTATTCTTATTAAGAATAATCTGCAAATAAGAATAGTCTTATCTCTCTGTTTCCAACATGTATATCTTTATTTTTTTTCTCGCCTTATTTCACTGGTCAGGACTTCCAGTCCTATGTTGAATGAGAGTGTTTAGAGCGGGTGTCCTTGCTTTGTTCCTGGGTAGGGGAGTAAGTATCATGTTAGCTGTAGGTTTTTTGTAGATGACTTTTAACAAGTTGAAGAAAGACATCAATATTCTTACTCTTCTGAATGTTTTTATTATAAGTGGGTGATGAACTTTGTCAAATGACTTCTCTGCCTTAATTTTTATAATTATGTGGGGTTTTTTTTTGAAGTATGTTATTATCATTGATTACATTGACTGATTGAAACCAGTCTTTCATTACTGGAATAAACTCCGCTTAGTCATGATATATAATTCTATTTATTACTGAATTCTATTTGCCAATATTTTGTTAAGGATTTTTACATATATATTCTTGAGAGATTTTTGATCCACAATTTTTTTTTACTTTGGTTTTGGTAGCAGGTTAATACTAGCCTCATGAAATGAACTGAGAAGTATTCTCTTAAGTTTTCTGGAAGAGATTGTATAGAATTGGTGTTCATTCCTAAAATGTATGATAGAATTTCCCAGTAAAACAATTTGGCAGTGGAGATTTCTTTTTAAGAAGTTTTCTAACTATGAATTCAATGTCCTCCCTAGTTCTAAGATTATTTAAATTGTCTAGTTCATGTTGGATGAGTTCTGGTGGTCTGTGCCTCTTGAGAAATCGGTCCATTTCATCTAATAAGCTTATTTAACTCGCGGCCCACAGGCTGAATGCGGCCCAGGAAGGCTTTGAATGCAACCCAACACAAATTTGTAAATGTTTTTAAAACATTATTAGTTTTTTTACAATTTTTTTTTTTTTTTTAGTTCATCAGCTGTCGTTAGTGTTAGTGTGTTTTATGTGTGGCCCAAGATCATTCTTCTTTCAATGTGGCTCAGGGAAGCCAAAAGATTGGACACCCATGATCTGAGTGATGAAATATATATGCCAAGAATGTTTTCATAGTACAGTTATATGTACCGCATACTGATGTTTTAATCAGTTACAAACCACATGCATGAGAACTGTCCCAGAATATTATAATAAAGCTGAAAAATGTCTACTATTTAGTGATGTCGTAGCCTTCATACCATCCTAGTGCAATGCATTACTCATGTATTTGTGGTGATGCTGGAGTAAAGAAATCTACTGTGCTGCCAGTCATATAAAAGTCTAACACATACAGCTATGTATAGTACATAATACTTGATAATAAATGATAATAATAATAACAAATAACAATAAATGACTAGGTTAGTGGTTTCTGTATTTACCATACCATATATTTTTTGTTATTTTAGAGTATACTACTATTTATTTGCAAAAAAAGCTAAGTGTAAAACAGGCAGTTTCTTCAGGAGGTATTCCTGAAAAAGGCACTGTTATCAAAAGAGACGACAGTTCCGTGGGTGATATTGCCCCTGAAGACCCCCTAATGGGACAAGATGTGGAGGTGGAAGACAGTGATATTGAAGATCTTGACCTTGTGTAGGCCTAGGCTAATGTGTATGCTTGTGTCTTACTTTTTAAGTTTCAAAATAAAAACATTGAAATAGATAAAAGCTTATAGTATAAGGATATAAAGAAAATATTTTTGCACAGCTGTACAAAGTGTATTTTAAGCTAAGTCTTTTTACAAAACAGCCAAAAAGTTTTTGAAATTTTTGAAGTTTATGAAGTACAAAAGTTACAGTAAGCTAAGGTTAATTTATTATTGAAAAAGAAAAATTTTATTTTTATAAATTTAATGTAGCCTAAGTGTACCGTTCAGTATTTATAAACTCTACAGCAGTGTACAGCAATGTCCTAGGCCTTCACTTTCTCTATGATTTTTATTATACATCCATACCTATGACAAAGTTTAATTTATGAATTAGACACAGATTAACAAAAATAGCTAGCCCTAAAATAGAACAATTATTACAATGTACTATCATAAAAGCCATATGAGTGTGCTTTCTCTCTGTCTCTCTTTCAGAATACCTTATTGTACTGTACTGAGGGTAACTGACGCTGTGGATGGTGAGACTGCAAGTAAGTGGGGAATACTGTATTCCTTTAGGTTTGTCAGGTTTTCTTGGTGGACTGACTTTTATCAGTAAGTAATGCCTCTCTCAGTCTCTTGTATTTTCTTTGCTCTGAAGTTTACTTTCTCTGACATTGATGTAAATGCTTTTTAAAGAATTAATGTTTCTGTCCTTTTACTTTCAATCTATCTATATCATTATATTCTAACTGAATGTCTTATAGACAACATATAATTAATTTGTCTCAATTTACTCTGCCAAATTATTTGAATTGATGTAATTAGATCATTTACACTTAATGTGATTGTTCATATGTTAAGATTTAAACCTTTTGTTTGTTCTTTCAGGTATTTTTGTTTCTCTGTTTTCTTTTTCTGCCTTCCTGTAAGTTACTTGAACTTTTATTTGAATATCGCTTTGATTTATCTGTAATAGTTTTTACTGTGCCTCATTTTTATTGCGGTTTTGTCTTGTATCCTTTTGTTTTTTTGAGATGGAGTATCTCTCTATAGCCCAGGCTGGAGTGCAGTGGCGCGATCTCGGCTCAGTGCAACCTCTGCCTCCAACGTCCAAACAATTCTCCCGCCTCAGCCTCCCTAGTAGCTGGGATTACAAGAATATGCCACCATGTCTGGCTATTTTTTTTTTCTTTTTTAAGTAGACACAGGGTTTCACCATATTGGACAGGCTGGTCTCAAACTACTGACCTCCAGTGATCCACCCACCTGGGCCGCCCAAAGTGCTGGGATTACAGGCTTGAGCCACCGGGCATGGCCTCTGTGCCTCTTTGTATAGTCTTTTTAGTGGCTTTACTATATTACATTCAACTATTTATACTTTAAGTTAATTATACATAATATATAACAATCTACTGGTGTCAACAATGATCAATTTGGTGTGTAGAAAGTTTACATTTGCATCTATTTACCTTCCTCTGTTTATGATTATCTTCAATATTTCCTGTATATGCATTTAGAATCAAATCAGGAGGCAGTGTTATAATTTTTACTTTAAATGGCAAAAATAATATAGAAAATTCAAGAGGAGAGAGAAAATGTGTTGTATTTTTTCATATTTGTACCATTTCTGGTTTTTCTTCTTTCTTGCTGATGGTACAAGCTTCCTTCTTTTTTCATTTCCTTTTTACTTTCAGAAACACCTTTATACATTTTTAAAGGTAATTTTGCTGATGATAAATTTCTAAGTTTTGCTTTCTCTGAGAGTACCATGATTTTCTCTTTACTCCTGAAAGATATTTTCACTGGATAAGAATTCTGAGTTGACAGTTCTTTTCTTTAAACATTTGCAAAAAATTGTGCCTCTTTCTTCTGGTATCCAAGTTTTCTGATGAGAAATCTGCTCTCACTCAAATTATATTGTCCCGGTAAGCAGAGTTTTGTTTCTCTCTGGTTGTTATCAAAATGTTTTTCTTTGTCTTTCGTTTTTCTCAGAATTTTGACAATGATATATTAGTATAAATTTTGTGGGATTTATTCAGTTTAAATTGCACTCAGCTTCTTGAACCTGTAAGTTTGTCTTTTTCCAAACTTGGAAAATTTCAGTTTTTTTTTTTTTTTTTCAAGCACTCTTTCTAGCCCTGCCCTCTTTTTCTGCTCTTTTGAGACCCTGGTGGCAGCCATCTTAGATTTTTCACTATAATGCCTTTGGTCCTTGGGACTATTTTCAATTTTTTTTTTAACCAGTCTATTTTCCCTTAGTTGTTTAGATTGCATAATTTTTAATTCTTTCATCTTCTAATTTACTGATTCCTTGATTCCTTCTTCTGTCTTCTGTTCCTTTTTTTCTGACGTTGAGCCTATTCAGCAAGAGATGTGTGTGTGTGTTGGTGTGTGTCTGTGTGTGCGTGTGCACATGTGCATCTCTTTTTAAGTTATAAAATTACCATGTAGTTGTTCTTTACATCTTCTGCTTCTTTGCTGTGACATTTTATTTCTTTGTGGAGACTTTTTTTTTCTTGTTTCAAGAGAAATTATAATTCTTGTTGAGTTTTGTTTTTTTTTTTAATAATGGCTACCCTAAGTCTTTGTTAGATAATTCTAATATTTCTCAACTCAGTGTTGGTAGCTGTTGGTTGTCTTTTGAATCGCATTAAGATATTTCCAGTCTATGTGTGTGTGTTTTTTGACAGTACAATGCTGTTTTGGTGGTAACAGTTTGTAGTATATTTTGAGGTCTGCTAGTCTGGATTTAAACTGCACTCCAGAACAAATGAACCTAATAGATATTTATAGAACATTCTATCCAATAACTTCAGAACATAAATTCTCCTCATCAGCACATGGAACATTGTCCAAGATCGACCATACAATGGGCTACAAAACAACAATAAATTTTTTTACATCAAAATTGTATCAAGTATTTTCTCAGACCACAATGTAATGAAACTAAAAAGCAACCCCAAAAGGAACCCTCAAAGCTACAGAAATATATGGAAATTAAACTATCTGCTCCTGAATGATTGTGTGGGTTAAAAATGAAATCAGGATGGAAATTTTATAATTCTTCAAAATGATGAAAATAGTGACACAAGTTATCAAAACCTCTGGGATATGGCAAAAGCAGTACTAAGAGGAAAGTTTATAGTGCTATATGCCTGCATTAAAAAGTCTCATTTAGACTCCTTCAGATCAAAAATTGACAAACTAACATTATACTTCAGGGACTAGAAAAAAAGATCAAATTCAAACCAAAACTAGCAAAAGAAAAGAAATAACAAAGATCAGAGCAGTGCTTAATGAAATTAAAACAAAAACAAATACAAAAGATCAATGAAACCAAAAGCTGGCTCTTTGAAATATAAACAAAATTGATAGACCATTAGTTAGATTAACCAAAAAAAGAAGACAGAAGATTCAAGTAAGTTAAATTAGAAATGAAAATGGAGACATTATAACTGGCACTACAGAAATACAAAAGATTATTCAAAAGTCTACTAGAAACACCTCTATGCATACGTGTTCCCAGAAAGATACAACTTCCTAGCTTAAATCAGGAAGAAATAGAAATCCTTAATAGATCAGTAACAAAAAGTGAGATTGAATCAGTAACTTAAAAGTTGCCAACAAAAAATTCCCAGGGCTGGATAGATTCACAGTTGAATTCTACTAGATATTTGCAGAAGATTTGGTACCAATCAACTAAAACTATTCCAAAAGGTTGAAAAATAAGTAATCCTCTGTAACTCATTCTATGAAGCCAGTATCACCTTTAATAGCAAAGCCAGGAAAGGAGAGGAAGGAAGGAAAGAAAAGAAAAGAAAAGAAAAGAAAAGAAAAGAAAAGAAAAGAAAAGGAAAGGAAAGGAAAGGAAAGAAAAGAAAAGAAAAAGAAAAAGAAAAGAACATTACAGACCAATATCCCTGATGAACATAGACAACAAAATCTTGAATAAAATACTAGGAAACTGAATTCAATGCACATCAAAAAGATAATTCACCATGATCAGGTGGATTTCATCCCAGGGAAGCAGGCATGGTTGAACATATGCAAGTCAATAAATGTGATTCACCACATAAACAGAATTAAAAACAAAAACAATACAATAATCACAATAAGTGAAAAAAGTAGTCAATAACATCCAGTATCCTTTATGATAAAAACTCTCAACAAACTAGTAACAGAAGTAATATACTTCAAAATAGCAAAAGCCATATATGACAAACCCACAGCCAACAACATATTAAATGGGAAAAAGTTGAAAGCATTCCCCCTAAAAACTGGTACAAGAAAAGGATGCTCATTTTCACCACTTCTTTTCAACATAGTGTCAGAAATTCAAGCCAGAGCAACAAGAAAAGAGAAAGAAAAAAAGGCATCCAAATTGGAAAAAAGGAGGTCAAACTATCTCTCTTCATTAGTGGTATTATCATATACAGAGAAAACCCTAAAGACTCTTCTAAAAACTCCTAGATTTGATAAATAAATTCAGTGAAGTCTCAGTTTAGAAAATCAATGTACACAAATCAGTAGCACTGCTATACACCACCAACAACCAAGCTGAGAATCAAATTAGCCACTCAATTTCTGTTGTAATAGCTGCACAAAATAAAATACCTAAGACTATACTTAACAAAAGAGGTGAAGGATCTCTATAAGGAGAACTACAAAACGCTGCTGAAAGGTATTGTAGATGACACAAACAAATGAAAATACATTTTATGCTCATGCATTGGAAGAATCAATATTATGAAAATGACTATACTTCCCAAAGCAATCTACAGATTCAATCAATTTCTATAAAAATACCAACATTATTTAATACAGAATTAGAGAAAATAACCCTAAAATTCATACAGAACCAAAAAGAGAACCCGAATAGGCAAAGCAATCCTAAGCAAGAACCAATCTGGAGGCATCACATTACCTGACTTCAAATTATACTACAAAGCTGTAGTAAACAAAACAACATGATACTAGTGTAAAAGTAACTACATAGACAATGGAAGAGAATGAAGAACCCAGAAACAAAGCCAAATAGTTACCACCAACTGATCTTTGACCTGCAGTCCAGGGAGGGTAGAACCCCAAACCCACTGGACTGGTTCTGCAACCCGTCACAGATGTGGGTACTTGTGTGAGCAATGGGACGCCTGCTGGGCAGATTTGGACCATCCACCCCTGCCTGTTAGCTTCTGTTTTCACGCATTTCAGGTGTGCAATTTTCTGTTGAATTTAACAGCATACTAGAGGCTATACCTGCTGGTATTTCCCAGTTGTGTATTCTGTGGCAGGGGGAGGGTCCTGCATGCCTCCTACTTCTGAAAGACAAAGGTCACTGCCAGGAAGCCCAACAGTGATGTGTTTTCCCCTCCAGCCTCCAGTGGGGTATGTGGGGTGATAGTGTGAGCAGCCCTCGGATGTCTGGCTGCTAGGGAGGCAAAGAACAGGGGGATCTAAAGTCTGGGCCAGCTTTCTCTGTGAAAGGACTTTCCTTGAATCTTCTCATCTCTGGGATTCTTAAGATTCCTTCTCCAATCCTAAAATGGGCAGGCCTATATATAAGCCTTGTTTCTAGAATGGACAAAGCTGGATTTAAAACCCATCTAGCCATTTAATAGTTAAGACCTTGTGTGAGTGGCACAGTCTCTGAACCCCAGTTTCTCTACCTACTAAAAGAGGGCTAGATCAGTGATTCTTATTCTGGAGCCAGCATCAGAATCACATGGGAGGGGGGTTCTTTAAAACTGACTATTGGGCCTAGTCCCACAGTGTCTGATTCAGTGGCTGGAGCCTTAGGACTTGGATTTCTAACGAGTTCCCAGGTGATGCTGATGCAGTGGTTTGGGAACAGATTTTGAGGCCCCTCCCCACCCCGCCACTCCACCCCCCCCACACAAACCCCTGCAAGGCTTGGTAACACTTGGGGTTTTGAGGCAGAGATGCCACACTCAGGGCTTGGCACATAGTAATTAATGTTATTTTAATGCTAGCTGACCGCACATAGATTCCCATATTTGGTGTCTCAGAAGCTCTGCAGCTGGAGACGATGCGGCCTTTGGTCTCTGATTGCCTCTCCGCCATGTGATCCCTGGTTTGTTATTGCTTTGATGAACCATTTGGGTCCAGGTGCTACTGATCATGCTACCTCCCCTATTTGGGAGTTTTGCCCCACCCCCAGTGAGGGATACACTGAGCTTTGGGGGCCTGTGGGCTTAACAGGGAGATTTTGACCTTTATATCTTTCTCTTCTCTGATTCTCTAGCTAGGTCTTCCAGTACTATGCTGAACAACAGTGGTGACAGTGAGTATCCTTGTTCATTCTGGATTTTTAGAGGAAAGGCTTTCAGTTTTTTTCCATTCAGTATGATAATAGCTGTATATCCATCATATATGCCTTTTATTATGTCAAAGTATGTTCCTTCTATATCTTTTTTTCTCTTTTTAGAATTTTTGGTGTGAAGGATTGTTGAATTTTACCAAATGGCTTTTCAGCATCAATTGAAATGAATGGATGGTTTTTGTCCTCCATTATGTTCATATTATGTGTCACTTTGGTTACTTTACATATGTTGGATCATCCTTGCATCCCTGAGATAAATTCTATTTGTTCACAATGAATGATCTTTTTAATGTATTATTGAATCTGGTTTGTTGTTTTTTTGTTAAGAAGTTTTGTATCAGTATTCATCATGGATAGTGGCCTGTAGCTTCCTTTTGTAAAATGAGTCTTTGTCTGATTTGGTATCAGGGTAATTCTGAGCTCATAGAATGAATTTGGAAGTATTCCCTCCGGTATTTTTCCGAATAGTTTGAGTAGGATTGGTGTTAGTTATTCCTTAAATGTTTAGTGGAATTCAGCAGTAAAGCCATTAGGTCTGGGCTTTTCTTGGCTGGGAGAATTTTTTATTATGGCTTCAACCTCATTACTTGTTATTGGTCTGTTCAGGTTTTGGATTTCTTATGGTTCAATCTTGGTAGATTATAAGTGTCTAAGAAATTATCTATTTATTTTAGATTTTCTAATTTATTGGCATGTAATTGCCTATAATAACCACTAATGATCTTTTGAATTTCTGCAGTATCAGTTTTATGGTCTCCTGTTTCATCTCTGATTTTGTTTATTGAATTTGTCTCTTTTTTATTCTTACTCTAGCTAAAGGTTTGTCAATTTTGTTTATCTTTCTTAAAAAACACAACTTTTTATTTCATTGATCTTTTGTATTATTGTCTTCATTTCAAACTTGGTTTGAAATCTATTTCTTCTCTGATCTTATTTATTTTCTTCTACTAACTTTGGATTTGGTTTGCTCTTGCTTTCCCAGTTCTTTAGGAGGCATTGTTAGGTTATTTATTTGTAGCTTTTCTTTTTTATTTTTTTATGTAGGCAATTAGAGCTATAAATTTCCCTCTTAGTCTTGCTTTCACTGTATCCCATAGGTTTTGGTATGTTGTATTCCCATTATCATTTGTTTTAAAAAAATTTTAAATTTCCTTCTTAACTTCTTCACTGACCCACTGGTCATTCAGGAGTGTATACTTTAATTTTCATATTTTTGTATAGATTCCAAAATTCCTCTTGTTATTAATTTCTAGTTTTATTCCATTGTGGTCAGAGAAGATGCCTGATATTATTTCAATTTTTTTAAATGTTTTAAGATTTGTTATGTGAGCTAATATATGCTCTATCCTTGAGAATAATCCATGTTCTGGGGAGAAAAATATGCATTTTTCCAGCCATTGGATGATGTATTCTGTAAATATCAATTATATGCATTTGGTCTATACTGCAGATTAAGTCCAATGTTTCTTTGTTGATTTTCTGTCTGGGAGATCTGTCCAATGCTAAGAGTGGAGTGTTGAAGTCTCCAACTATTATAGTATTGGAGTGTATCTCTCTTTAGCTCTAAATATTTGCTTTTTATATTTGGGTGCTCCTGTATTGGGTGTATATATATTCACAATTGCTTAATTGATTCCTTTATCATTACATAATGACCATTTTTGTTTCTTCTTAAGGTTTTGTCTTGAAATCTATTTTGTGTGATGTAAATATAGATACCTCGGCTCTATTTTTTGTTTCCATTGACATGGAATATCCTTTTCCATCCCTTTATTTTCAGTCTATGTGTGCTTTATGGATTAAGTGTTTTTCTTGTAGGCAACAGATCCTTGGGTCTTGTTTTCTCATTTATTCAGTCACTCTATGCTCTTGTATTAGAGAGTTTAGTCCATTTACATTCAATGTTATTATTGATAAGTATGGGCTTATTCCTGCCATTTTGTTATTTGATTTCTGGTTGTTTTGTGGCCTTTTTTTCCTTTTCTTTTTTCCTGTCTTCCTTTTAGTGAAAGTGATTTTCTCTGGTGTTATAATGTAACTTCTTGCTTTTTTTTTATGTATCCATTGTATGTTTTTTGACTTGTGGTTACTGTGAGGTTTGCAAATACTGCCTTATAACTCATTATTTTAAACTGATGGTAAATTAACACTGATTGCAGAAACAAACAAAAATAACTAGTGAACACTCTATATAAACCTGGCCAACTTTGAAAATGATGTTTTGAAGCTCCTCAATACTGTTACATTAATCAGATTCTCTTTATATTTCTTGTTGTTGTTCTTCATGTAACTGATATGTTTTTGTGACATACTAGCTTGTGATTTTGTGTCTTCTTTTTTTTTTTTCTCTCAAACGTAAGGTCCAGGTGAAAAGGACATTTTATCTATTTTAATTCCAGAATCTGTTTTTAGCACACAGAAATGTTTCAAAAATATTTCTTGAACGGAAGTTGGTGGGATGAATCAATGAATTTTCAAGATAAATGTCCCCATGTTAGACTTGCCATATATGAATAGCATTGCACAATGTTGGGGTCTATGAAACAGCTGGTCTGATGTATCTTTTTAATGTTTTAGATTATTTAAGTTTAAACTCATTGTGTTTGATATAACAATGCCATTCTGCCTTTTTTGTTGGAATTGTATAAGTCCTACATGCTTATAATTTTATTTTTAACCACAAGTATCATTTATTTTTGTGTGTCTTACAAGTAGAATACAACTAAATTTATTAAAACCAGTTCTAGCAGTTTCTGCTTCTCCCATTTTCATATCATTATCCTTACATTTGCTTGCTTGATCACATTTCTGTTCATTCCACTTTCTCCTTTTTAATTTTGAAATTTCATATATTTTTCATTTAACTGTTGTATTTCCTTTACCTGTTTTTATAATTAACACATATATCTCTACTGTTTGAGTACTACGTGTGAAGTATTTCCCCTATAAAGATATACTATTCACCAATGAAGGTGCTCTTCTTCCTTAATCCCAACACTTTTTGGAGAATTCTAAAGAATAATTACTTCCTAAGAAATGAGACATTTAGCTGCTTTCATTTCTCCTGCCCTGTCTCCAACTCCTCGAAAAGAGGAAAACTCAGATGATTTAGCACACTTTCTTCTGTACTATTAGAATTTTTTCTTAAAGGATAGCTGGTCTATTTTAAGAATTCTTATTGAGCACTAATTTTTCAAAATCCCTGACAGCTTGTTCTTATCTATTGGGATAAAATACTTGAGCAAGTCTGTATCATGGTTCATTTGCTGTTTAATTAGTATTCTTTCTTGAGTATTTTTCTCAAATTTGTTACAAGTGTAACACATTTACTGATATCTAATATGTTCTCTAATATTTTTCCTTCTTGCAAGATATCAGCTGGTAAAAAAAATTCTTAGGTCACATTCTCTTTATTCTGTTGTCTACTTACACCATCTAGCATTGTATAAAGTCTGATAATAAACCTATCTCCCATGACTAATACTTCATATTTTTGCTGGGTATCTTGATTCATTTCTTACAGTTTGTGTCCCAGATAATTAATTCAGGTAAAAAATAATTCATCCTCACCTTCTGTTCATTGCTGATTTTTGTGGTAAGGAAGTCATATTATTTAATTCCTAAAAATTATTCTTTGTGTTAAAATTCAAGTGTTCTGTTTCAACTCTTTCAGAATGGTCTTTATTATATGAGCATTGTGTTCTGTTTCATGCCTTGTCATGTTTTTGTTTATTTTTTTTTTGTTCATGAGGGCTCATGTCAGATTGCTAGAATGCCTACCTACAGCAATCCCATAGGTGAAAAAGAAGGCAGAGGCTCTGCCAGATAGAAGGCACTGGCTGTCCAGTGAGAAGTCCATGGAAAGCCTCTTTGCTCCTTGATCTCTTCATCCCTCTCAGGAACTGATATAACTCAAACCCAGTAATATTAGTCATCCTCATTTTTTTGAGTCAGGATCTAATGTTGAGCTATACTTCACTTCACATCCCTTCCCATCATTTGATGCTTACTATTAATTGCCCAGAGCTCGCAGAACTAATATTGCAGTGTTTGCCCAACTTGCAGGACTCCAGATTTGAAAGCACAAACCTCCCTGTGTGCAGTCACCATTAGGAAGCCCATGCTTCTAGTTGCATCTCTGCCACATTTGGCTGGGGAGAAACACATAGGTTATACTCAAGGATCAAATGACAGGAAATAGCCATTTTTAGAATTGTTCAAATTCAAAACCAGGGACTGAGTTTTAATAGGCAAAATGTGGCTGTTTAGCAATTAACAAAAAGTATAAGACTTGGGGGAAAATCATAGTTTTACAATTTCATAAATAAAAGCAGTTACTAGAAAACATATCTATTTTATGCTTATGATTTCAGAATTCACTGAATCAAGCATTGTTATTTACCAAAAAATGGAGGGTCTAGAAGGTAGAAGGAAAGAGGAAAGGAGGGAGGGAGATGAGAGAGGGAGGGAAGAAGGGAAGGAGTGAGGAAGAAGGAAGGAGGAAGGAAGGGAGGAAGGAAGGAAGGGAGGGAGGAAGGAAGGAAGGAAGGAAGGAAGGAAGAAGGAAGGAAGAAAGAGAGGGAGGGAAGGAAGGGATAAAGAGAGAAAAAGAGAAAGAGGAAGGAAGGAAGGAAAGAAGGAGGAAGGAAGGAAGGAAGAAGGAAGGGAGGGAGGGAGGGAGTTAAACAGGGATCTTCTAATAATGAAAGTCCCTTTTCCTGCTTGAATCAAAGGTGACTAAAACTTATCATTTATCTATGAGAAGAATTTGAAGAGCCCTGCAAACACTGCCAAATCAAGTTAAAAGATCTGATAAGCAAAAGAAAGACTAGATGGCATAAAACACAACCAAGTTCATGCCATTGTAGCAATCAAATTAGAAAGTTGCCACTGGCCTGGCATTCTTGGCTTCAAGAATCTTGACTCTGGTATCATGAATAAATTTAAACTGTCTCCATAGCCTTGGGCCAGTACCTAAAATTTCATATCTGTGGGTAGAAGTAAAATGCCCACGTGCTGCCTGGGCCACTAGGGGTTTGGAAAAATGGGCATCTCTGAGTGCTTATCCTGCAGTGAAGTGGGCCTGAATTCCATCATTACCGCCTATAATAAGAGTTTGTGTGCTGAGTGGCCACAAGAATGGAAAATGTGCACAAAGCGTTTCTTTTGTGACCTAATGTTTGCAACCTTCTTCCATTAGTAACTTATGCAAACAAAAGCATTCCCACCCAACATAATGTAGCTCTCCCTTATAAAAATGGAAATACAATCATCCTCTCCTCGAAGAAAGACCTCCAAAATGTGACCAGCTATCTAGCACCAAACCCAGGATTCCTGGTGATGTTTATTTCTCATTTTATTGAGATAAAAATCAAGTCTTAAAATTCTGTCATCTTTGGACAAAAATTTGAAATTTAATTACCACCAACGCACTCAAGTTGAAACCACAAGTGTGTGTATCAGTGAGTGTGTGTGTGTGTGATATGAAAGAAAGAAACTATAGACAGACACTAAAGTATTTAGTTCCCAGATGGCCATGGTTGATATATATGACTTTTCTAAGGGGATCCGTTGTTTCATTGTTTCATTTCTGAGTTAGGTGACTCCTTAGTGATCTTTCTGCTGTGGAGTAACCACTAACTTTATCTCTGAATAATGTTAGTTCAAGTGAAAATGCCAGGAGTTCAATTGTACTCCATCCTCAACTCACCCTACCCCTACAGCACAGCAGCAGCCCTAGTTCCTCATTGATCACTCAGGTCTCTATAGTTTATTTCTGTCATTATGGACAATTGAGCAAATACTGCATTGTCTGTTGAAAGAGACTCTCAGGCATCCACAGCTGGGCTAACATGTCCATGGCTACTGATGAGCCTCTTTTGCAGCAGGAGCCTTGTGATGAGCAGTCTCAAAAGGCACAAAGGTTCTCACACTTGGAGACTGCTCCTAGCCTTCATCCTCATACCTCTTGCCCCTCCTCTTCATCATCAATCCACCAATGTTGCCCCTTCTAAATCCCTAAATTGTCTGACCACACTCTTTGCCACATTTTGTGAATTCCTGTAGCTCTATACTTCAGCTATCTCCTTACAATATAATATAAACTATAAGACATGATAGAAGTTGATATTCTGCCCAGGAGGAGAATCTCCATCCTACCTCGTTTTTCATAAATAAATGGGGTTATAACACAACACCCCTGCATCGTCTCCTAGTAATGCCAATCACCTATAACTCATGTCAGATATTTTTACTCCTTATTCAGAGAGTTTATATGGAACTCCTGATGAACCTAGATATGTACATTGGAAGAGAATGGTCAGGAGGCAAGAATAGGCACAATGGGAATGTGGTCCAATTGCTCTTGCACACTTCATGTGCTTTTAAGATTGGCCCCAACCTCATCCCCTATATAACATTTCATGTACTTGATGAGTGAGTGCTCCTGGACATGCCAGACCTATGGTAACATGAATCAAGTTAACATTCTTTTACTGATAAACAGCATGGTTGGTATGGCTGCTGGGAGTTCCACGGTCAATTTTTTTTTTTTTTTTTTTTTTTGCCAGGGCCCTAGTCACCAGCCAAGAAGCATTACTTAGAAGGAGTCTAGTGATTCTATCCATAGAGGCTTCCATCGTGAATGTCCCTATGAGGACATGGCAAAGTCTCCACACAACATTCGCAATGCAGGCTATAAAACCTAAGTTGCAGACAAAAGAAACAATGCTTTAATAAAACAATAAATTAAACTTAAATGGACACGCAGATTTCACGTGGTTCTTTACCCAAACCTTACTCTCATCTGACAACCTAAGCTAGGGGTAATTTGATTCAGTTTACTCCTATAGAACTCTCATAACTAATGTATCAGGTGTTTCTGATGCTGTCAGATCAAAGCAGCTAAATTGATCTAATGCTAAAGCTCATTTCCTTAGCAAAGACCATCCCCTAACTTTAAAAGCATCTTCTCCTAAAACAATAGAAACCTTCTCATTGAAATCTGCATTTGACAAAAATAATATTTAATTTTTAATAACATTTAATTTTACTCCATTTGCACGGTGTGGGTTAATTTCAAAATCTTGCAGAAAATGGTCAATAATTTGTCAAGAAATTCAAAAGTAAAGATTATTCTAATATTCGGAATGTAAAGAGAATCAATTTCCAGAAATAAAATCTTACACAATAAAGTGTGTTGATTTATCTTAGGGGGAGATAGTTTAATAAGATTGTTAAATAGCTCATGTTACTAAAACGTTAACAAAATTGATTTGAAGATTATATATTAGTAGAGTTTTCACACCTTTTAAGCAACAGCATCTGTCACAATTTCTTATTTCATGACTTTTATTATTTTTGTAATTATATTTTTGAATGTTTATGTTATTTGTATCTCATTTATAAATATAGTTAAATTGCCTTAAATTATGGAAACTTCAAGAGTCAAATAGAACATTTTGCTACTTAAATTAGAGATTAAAGAGACAAATGATAACCTGACAAGGTGATAATTGAAAGTTCAGATTTGATCAAAAGAGCATCTTTTGTGTGTCTTTTAGTTGGCACAGATTTAGCTATTTCTCATATATCAATTCCATTGATACATTTTTCTAGGTAACAACCATTGGTAAATGTGATCGCAACAAAGTATTTTAGAACATTTAATAATTTAAAACAGATTTTGTTATGTTAATTACAGTTCTTACTAATGTTTATTAAAATTTCACATTGTTTTATATACCAATTCACTAGAGTGAAACAAAAGTGGGATTTGGCTTGACCTTAATCAAAGTTCCAGCCTGTAGAGATGCTGATGCTAAATGCTTCAGGATAGTATTAATGAGAATGCATCTATATTGGCAGAGTCTAGTCAACACTATGGCTGAAGAGTATACTAAACCTAGACAAGTTGCTAGACTTGAGAAAGAAAAGGCAGAATAGGTTTGGTTTTATGCTGAGTAAGGGGTGTTTAGATTTTTTTTTTTTTTTTTTGGTCATTTTTTTTAACTCTCTGTGGAACATATAGTTAATCCCTAAGCATACTCAGTTATATTCTCATTCAGGTATCTTGTTATAGAGTTGTCTACTCATGGGTGATTCCTTCAAGACACATAAAAAAGTAGAACCTCCCTCACCCCAGCACCACCAGGCTGGGATAGCCTTGAAAGCCTCTTTATTCTCAAACCATTGGTATTTTTGGCTAATCTTTCCATCATTCAGATGCTGGACAGTATTGTAACCAGATGCATGGTGATATATTCTAACAAGACTTTGGATCAGCCTTAGATTTACAGTACAGCAATACTGTTACTATACTAAAACAGAAGACCTTTTATAATATCAAAAATTTCCTTCTCTTACACACACACACACACAGACACACATAATTAGTATATGATATGCAGCCTTCCTAGAGGACTATATTAAGCCATGTTTTCTGTCAATGTGATATAAAGAAACAAGAGATCTCCTTGTAATTTGGATTTTTCCAGGTATCTAATTTCAATCTAATGTACTGCTATGAAATGAAGCCAGTAAATTTATATGGCTATTCCATCTGAGGACTTGGTCTTTTATTTTTAGTCCGTGACAATTTGTGGTTTCCATTCCTTGTTCAGGAATGATAACAGTGTGATTTACAGGTATAACTAACAAATGAGATTAATTAAAATGTCTAAAAGTGGCACCTGTCTGAGTATAGAGTTGCACTAAATGATTCTTTCAGCTTCGTTTCCTGTAGTCCTTACCATTTACAAGCCCTTCCCTCATGCAAAGTAACAATGAAGGGTTGTTTTCTAATGGGCATGAACTAAGAAAGCAGGCCTTATCCTATGGCCTAGATATACGATTATTATCACGGACTGGAAACAACAGGTGTATTTTTCAACCTCATTTACACAAATGATCCCTGTGTTTCACAGCATTCATTAATGTAGCTTCTTGAATTGCCCAATTTGTTACAAATTTTTGCTATCAGCTGCCTTTGTGATTGAATTGAATTTGTAATGAAATAGAAGCTATCTTTCATTTGTGAACATCACTGAACACTTTGATCATTACAAGACAAACTTGATACTTTTAAAGTATCTTAGGTTGTGGAAAAGGGAAAAATGGTTACTTCTGAGGATAAAAGTACCAATTGGATAAAACACTCCAGTGTTTTGTATTTGCATTTCTTCTATGAAAAAAAATTGCAAATAAATAAATAAATGGCAATTTGCCAAACTTTATGATCATAAAGCATTATGTAAAATTGTATGCAGAAATTCTGAAACCTCAGGTGTATACTATTAGTAGTAGTTTTGATTACAGTTGAAATGTTGAATTGAATTTTGTCAACATGCCTATCAGTTATGTCCCCATTTGGGGACAACAGGAGCTATATTGCATAATGAAAGATTTTCATTCTAAACTATACCTCTGAAATCAGCAATTGTGTTTATGAAATAAATGGATATTATTAACATACTTGAAATTGCAAATTAATGGAATTTTCAAAAGATAACTGGAGTCTCCATTCCTAAGTGACCTAAATACCAAAATCAGAATGCATCAGAGAGTATGTAAGCAGAGAGATTTTGCGCACTAAAACAATCTCAACTCAAGCCACTTATAAGTAAGATAGTCACACTGCTAGTCTGGCTGGGATGGTCCATGGTTAATGTCTGTCATTCTTGCATGTTTTAAAATAGTGACTCTTTCCATCTTCATGAGTGAGTCTGAACAGCTAATCATGTAGACAGTCAACTTGTAAGTCTAGCAAAATAACATTGTAAAAGTTACATCTTATTTAAGCAAAATAATATTGCATTTATAAAAGTGTAATTAAAAGTACTCATCCAAATAAGCCACAGTTTGATACAAGTGATTCCTTTTTTCTACTAAAGACAGTCAGAGATAGGCCGGGCGCGGTGGCTCACGCCTGTAATCCCAGCACTTTGGGAGGCCGAGGCGGGCGGATCACAAAGTCAGGAGATCGAGACCAGGGTGAAACCCTGTCTCTACTTAAAATACAAAAAAACTAGCCGGGCGCGGTGGCGGGCGCCTGTAGTCCCAGCTACTCAGGAGGCTGAGGCAGGAGAATGGCGTGAACCAGGGAGGCGGAGCTTGCAGTTAGCCGAGATCGTGCCACTGCACTCCAGCCTGGGTGACAGAGCGAGACTCCATCTCAAAAAAAAAAAAAAAAAAAAAAAAAAAAAAAAAAAAAAAAAAAAAAAGACAGTCAGAGCACCCTTGCTGTACAGACTGTGGCTCCAGAGATGCCAGTTACAATATGATTCTGATGTGCTAATGTTCAACTGGTTTAGTACTTTAAAAATTTTTACACAGAACTGCCATGTCTTATTCTGCAACAAATAATAAAATGCATCAGGAGAAAATCTAATTATACCTTATCTCTTATACCATTTCTGTTCTGTAGGTTATATACAATAGAAATTCAAACTGCAAAATCAAAGCTACTCTAATAATTTATAGCATGAAGAGTGGCATCATCAACAAAGTTTACATCATGATGAAAGAAAACACTCACACATTTAAATTTTTTAAAACATAGAACTCTGTTACTATTCACTAAAAATATTCTAGAGGTCATTTAAAACTAAGAAAAGGTGTTCCTAGGTGGCAGTACTATGCATTTATAATCTTCTTTTATATACTGTTTAATTCTGCTTTTAAAAACTGTATTTCCAAAGTTGCTGGAAGCTCTCAGAATCTTTGCCAATAGTTTGTGGTGGTAGATATAGTCTGAGAAATAATATACCTCAATATCTTCCAATCAACCTAAGAAAGAAATTCAGGAAGATAGACTAATTTATCAAGGCCATGGAGAAAGAGAATTTTGGAGTTTAGGCTAATTTATCAAGGTCATGGAGAAAGAGAACTTTGGAGTTTGAGTTCTGGCTGTTTCTTCTTCCTTTTCTTTTCCTTCCTTCCTTCTTTCCTTTCTAAATTTTAGTGGCTTTATCACACAACTAGGCACCACAATCTCCGCTGCTGTTGTTAGAGAATTCAGGGTGCATAATGATGTTCCATGTTTATGAGTAGGGGATGCCATCAACCCGTAAGACCTGATAAATTTCACACCAAAATTGTTCACTACATGTTTGGCAAGTTCAGAAGTTTTAGAGATGCCTTCAGAGATGGTGAGTGCGATACATGAAGATCTTGATATCACAATTGATTGATCCTCATTCCTAAATTCAGGAATGATGAGCCACTTAGAAACAGTTCCAATGATACTTTGAGATTAACTCCACTACTGACTTAACTGAACAAAATCTCTGGAAAAAAATATTTTTTGGCCAGATTTTTCCCAGAGATTTTGCTCAGTGGAGTGAGCAAATAAAATATCAGATATTGGGCTGGATGATTGCGAATGCCAGCATAGTTCTAAAGACAAATGTTTACCACCATATGTAATGCAATGGATAGGATTGTGTTTGTTCTCCACCCTGTCTTCTCCAAGTAGACCTTGAGCACTTTGAGAATTGCATTGTTTTATTAGTGTCAAATTTTATTTTATTAAACTTTAAGTTCTGGGGTACATGTGCAGAACATGCAGGTTTGTTACATAGGTATACACATGCCATGGTGGTTTGCTGCACCCATCAACCTGTAATCTACATTAGGTATTTTTCCTAATGCTATCCCTGCCCTAGACCCCCACCTACTAACAGGCCCCAGTGTGTAATGTTTCCCTCCTTGTGTCCATGTGTTCTAATTGTTCAACTTCCATTTATAAGTGAGAACATGTGGTGTTTGGTTTTCTGTTCTTGTGTTTGTTTGCTGAGAATGATGGTTTCCAGCTTCATCCCTGTCCCTGCAAAGGATATGAACTCATCCATTTTTATGGCTGCATGGTATTCCATGGTGTATTTGTGCCACATTTTCTTTATCTAGTCTACCATTGATGGGCATTTGGGTTGGTTCCAAGTCTTTGCTATTGTGAACAGTGCCACAATAGACATATGTATGCATGTGTCTTTACAGTAGAATGATTTATAATCATTTGGATATATATCCAGTAATGGTATTGCTGGGTTAAATGGTATTTCTGGTTCTCGCTCCTTAAGGAATTGTCACACTGTCTTCCACAATAGTTGAACTAATTTACACTCCCACCAACAGTGTAAAAGCATTCCTATTTCTCCATATCCTCTTCAGCATCTGTTGTTTCCAGACTTTTTAATGATCACCATTCTAACTGGCGTGAGATGGTATTTCATTGTGGTTTTGATTTGCATTTCTCTAATGACCAGTGATGATGAGTTCTTTTTCATGTTTGTTGGCTGCATAAATGTCTTCTTTTGAGAAGTGCCTGTTCATATCCTTCGCCCACTTTTTTATGGGGTTGTTTGTTTTTTTTCTTGCAAGTTTGTTTAAATTTCTTGTAGATTCTGGATATTAGGCCTTTGTCAAATGGATAGATTGCAAAAATTATCTCCCTTTCTGTCAGTTGCCTGCTCACTCTGGTGATAGTTTCTTTTGCTGTGCAGAAGCTCTTTAGTTTAATTATATCCCATTTGTCTATTTTGGCTTTTGTTGCCATTGTTTTTTGTGTTTTCATCATGAAGTCTTTGCCCATGCCTATGTCCTGAATGGTATTGCCTTGGCTTTCTTCTAGGGTTTTTATGGTTTTAGGTTTTATGTTTAAGTCTTTATTTCATCTTAAGTTAATTTTTGTATAAGGTGTAAGGAAGGGATCCAGTTTCAGTTTTCTGCATGTGGCTAGCCAGTTTTCCCAACATCATTTAGTAAATAGGGAATCCTTTCCCCATTGCTTGTTTTCGTCAGGTTTGTCAAAGATTAGATGGTTGTAGATGGGTGGCTTTATTTCTGAGGTCTCTGTTGTGTTCCATTGGTCTATAAATCTGTTTTGGTACCAGTACCATGCTGTTTTTGTTACTGTAGCCTTGTAGTATAGTTTGAAGTCAGGGAGCATGATGCCTGCAGCTTTGTATTTTTGTTGTTTTTGTTTGTTTGTTTTGTTTACTTAGGATTGTCTGGGCTATGTGGGCTCTTTTTTGTTTAGATATAAAATTTAAAGTAGTTTTTTTCCAATTCTGTGAAGAAAGTCAATGTAGCTTGATGGGAATAGCATTGAATCTATAAATTATCTTGGGAAGTATGGCCATTTCCACGATATTGATTCTTCCTATCCATGAGCATGGAATGTTTTTCCATTTGTTTGTGTCCTCTCTTATTTCCTTGAGCAGTGGTTTCTAGGTCTCCTTGAAGAGGTCCTTCACATCCCTTGTAAGTTGTAGTTTTAGGTATTTTATTCTCTTTGTAGCAGTTGTGAATGGAAATTCATCATGGTCCTGGTCATTACTAAAGGATTAAACACGAGAGTACCTGGCAATATCTCAAAAAGGTAAATAAAGATGATATTTACTGTGGGACTGCTTCACAGTATCTAAGACAGTAAAACTTTTATTAATGTATACATTCTACTAAAAGACCAAATTAAGCCAAAGTAAGATTACAGAGCAAAAGTAATGTCAAGATTAGCAAAGTATTATTTTCAATACGTAATTATTGAATGCTTTTATAAATGTCTTTTATGGTAAGGTTTCAGAAGTAGAGTAAGATTGTAAAATAGAAGCCTACACCACTTGTTTCCCCTAGAGGAATACCAAATTTTAACAACTATCTGCACGCAGAAAAGCACCATCACGGGAAACAAAAATCAGGTGAGCAATCACAGTGCCTGGTTTTAACTTCATATCACTAAAATAGACATTGAAGAAGGTCAGAGAGATAGCCTTGAATCACTAACACCACCTCTCCCCTCTCTCCCTGCAGCTTGGAGAGTCTGTACACTTTGGGGAGGGAGAGTGCCGTGACTAGCGGACTTTAAATTGAATTCAGTACTGTCCTATCATAGCAGAGAACAAAGCAATGCTAGGCTCAGTCAGCACCTATGCACAGAGGGAGCATTTGAACTAGATGTAGCCAGAGGGAAGGGAGTTGCCCATCTCAGTGGTGAGAACTTGAGTTTCTCAACAAACCATGCCACTGTGAGCCAAAGTGCTCTTAAATCTTATATAAACTTGAAAGACAGTCTATGACAGAAGAACTGCAATTACTAGGCAATTATTAGTGCTGGGCTGGGCTCAGAGCCAGAGAACTAGGGTGGCACGTGACTAGGAAGTCACCAGCCGGGGCACCTAAGGAAGTGCTTGTGCCGTCCTTCTCCCAACCCTATGCAGTGCAGCTTGCAGCAATGAAAATGACTCCTTCTTTCTACTTAAAGAGAGGAAAGTGAAGAGTAAAGAAGACTTTGTCTTACATCTTGGACACCAGCTCAGCTACAGTAGGACAGGGTGCTGGGCAGAGTCATGAGGCTCCCATTCCATGCCTGGCTCATGAATGAATTTCTAGACACACCCTGGGCCAAAAAGAAACACAATGCCTTGAAAGGAAGGACCCAGTTCTGGCAAGATTCATCATCTGCCAACCCAAGAGCCCTTGAATAACTAGCAGTGATACCTAGATAATACTCCCTGGACTTTGGGCTCTGGGATGTGCTGACTGCAGTATACACTCTGAGCTGTGGTGGCCACAATGAATGACTCCTTATGTTTGAGAAAAGCAGAGGGAAAAGTAAAGGGGACTTTGTCTTGTATCTCAGGTGCCAGCTTGGCCACAGTGGGGTAGAGCAATAAGCAGTCTTTTGGGGTCCCTGAGTCTGGGCCTAAGCTTTTAGACAGCATTTCTAGATCTGCCCTGGGTCAGAGGGAAGCCCATTGCCCTGAAGGGTGAATCCCACACCTTGCAGCATTCACCACAAGCTAAATGAAGAGCCCTTGAGATTTAAGTAAACATCAGCAGTGGTCTGACAGAAACACCTATAGGCCGGTGGTGGTGGCGGCCACAGGAAGAGGTTCCCCTGACTCTAGAAAGGGGAGGGAATAGTGGGAAGGACTTTGTATTATCTTTCAAGTATCAACTTAGCCATGGTAGAATAGAATATCAGGCAAACTTCTAAATTTTTTGACTCCAATCCCTGGCTCCCAGATAGCATCTCTGGACCTGCCAAAGGCATAGGGGAACTTGCTGCCATGAAGGGAAGGAAACAAACCTGGCTGACATCACCACCTACTAATGAGAGATCCCTAGAGCTTTGAGTTAACATAGGTGGTACCTAGGCCACGGTTACAGTGGGTCTTGGGTGAGACCCAGTGCTGTGCTGGCTTCAGGTCTGACCTAGCACAGTCCCAGTAGTGGTGGCCATACTAGTGCTTGCATCATCACACCCCTAGTTACAGGGGACTCATCACAGAGAGAATCTATTTGTTTGGGAGAAAGTAAAGGGAAAGAACAAGAGTCTCTTCCTGGTAATTCAGAGAATTTTTCTGGATCTTATACAAGACCACCGAGGTATTACCTCTATGAGTCTGCAAAAACCATAGCATTACTGGGCTTGAGACCAAGTCCCTTCAAATACCTGGAGAGCCTTCTCAAGAGGGACTGGCACAAACAAACCTGGGCTGTGAAGACTGCAATAAATACCTAACTCTTCAATACCCAGATTCTGATGAACATTTCCAAGCATCAAGATCCTCCAGAAAAACATGGTCTTAACAAAAGAACTAAATAAGACAGCAGGGATCAATCCTGAAGAAATTTCTATAAGTGACCTTTCAGACAGATAATACAAAACAGCTGTGTAGAGAAGACTCAAAGAAATTCAAGATAACACAGAGAAGAAATTTGGAATTCTATCAGATAAATTTAATAAGGACATTGAATAATTTAAAAGGCTCAAGCAGAAATTCTAGAGTTGAAAAATGCAATCAACATGTTGAAGAATGCATCAGTCTCTTAATAGCAGAATTGATCAAGCAGAAGAAAGAATTAGTGAGCTTGAAGACAGGCTGTTTGAAAATATACAGTCAGAGAAGACAAAAGAAAAAAAGAATTTAAAACTGAAGCACACCTAGAAAATCAAGAAAATAGATTTATACAAGTAAATCTAAAAGTTATTGGCCTTAAAGAAGAAGTAAAGAAAGAGATAGGGTAGAAAGTTCAGTAAAAAGTATAATAACAGAGAATTTACCAAACTTAGAGAAAGGTACCAACATTCAAGTACATGAAGGTTATAGAACACCAAACAGATTTAACCCAAATAAGACTAACTCAAGGCATATAATAATCAAACTCCCAAAGGTCAAGAATAAAGAAAGGATTGCAAAAGCAGCAAGAGGGAAAAAATAATAATATACAATGGGGTTCCAATACATCTGGCAGCAGACTCTTCAGTGGAAACTTTACAGGCCAGGAGAGAGTGGCATGACATGGCATGACATATTTAAGGTGCTAAAGGAAAAATACCTTTACCCTAGAATAGTATATCCCATGAAAATATTATTCAAGCATTAAGGAGAAGTAAAGACCTTCCCAGACAAATGAAAGCTGAGGGATTTCATTAACACCAGACCTGTCTTAGAAGAAATGCTAAAGGGAATTCTTCTGAAAGAAAGAAAAGGATGTTAATCAGCAAGAAGAAATCAACTGAATGTATAAAACTCACTGGTAATAATAAGCACACAGAAAAACAAAGACTATCATAACACTATAATTATGGTGTATAAACTACTTTTAATTAGAAAGACAAAATGATGAATCTATCAAAAATAATAACTACAACAACTTTTGAATAATAAAGCACTATAAGAAATAAATAAAAACAACAAGAAGTTAAAAAAGCAGGGGGACAAAGTTAAAAGTGTAGTGTTTTAACTAATTTTCTTTTCATGTGTTTGTTTATGCAATCAGTGTTAAATTACAATCAGTTTAAAGTAGTGGGCTATAAGACAGTATTTGCAAGATTCACAGTAACCTCAAATCAAAAAAAAATACAATGAATATTCAAAAAGCATATGATGTATACACAAAAAATCAAAAAGCAATAAATTAAATCATATGATCAGAGAAAATCACCTCCACTAAAAGGGGAACAGGGAGAAAGAAAAGAAAAGAGATGACCACAAAAAGCTAGAAAATAAATAACAAAATGGCAGGAGTAAATTCCTACTTGTCGATGATAACATTGAAAGTAAATAGACTGCAGCCTGGGCAACATGGTGAGGACCTATTTCTACTAAAAATACAAAAAAAAAAAAAAAAAATGCTGGGCATGGTGTTGCATGCCTATGGTTCCAGCTACTGGGGAGGCTGAAGTAGGAGGATCATTTGAGCCCGGTGGAGTTTGCAATCAGCCAAGATTTTGCCATTACACTTTAGCCTGGGTGACAGAGTGAGACCCTGTCTCATAAAAAAAAAAGTAAAGAAAGAAAGTCAATGGACTAAACTCTCCAATTAAAAAGGCAGAGTGGCTAAATAGATGATAAAACAGGACCCAATGATCTGTTGCATAAAAGAAACATACTTTGCCTATAAAGAATACACATAAACTAAAAATAAAGGGATTGAAAAAGGTATTCCATGCCAATGGTAACCAAAATAAAAGCAGAAGTAGCTATACTTAAATCAGAGAAAATAGATTTCAAGACAGAAACTGTAAGAAGAAACAACGAAGGTCATTATATAATGATAAATGGACGGACCAAAGGTAAGTATATAACAATAGTAAATACATATTCACTTAACACTAGAGCACCCAGATATATAAAGTAAATATTATTAGGGCTAAAAAGAGAGATAAACCTCAATGCAATAATAACTGGAGACATTAACAACCCACTTTCAGCATTAGACAGATCACCCAGACAGAAAAATCAGCGAAGAAACATTGATTTGATCTGCACTATAGAAGAAATTGATCTAATAGATATTTATAAAAAAATTTACTCAAGGCTGCAGAATATGCATTCTTCACTTCAGCACATGTATCATTCTCAAGAATAGATCATATGTTATGTCACCAAAGAAGACTCAAAACTTTTCAAAAACTGAAATAATATCTAACATCTTCTCTGACCACAATGGAATAAAAGTAGAAATCAACAACAAGAGAAATTTGGGAAACTCTACCAACAAATGGAAATTACAGACTATTCTCCTGAATGACCAGTGGGTCAATGAAAAAATTAGCAAGAAAATTTAAAAATCTTCAAGCAAATAATAATGGAAATACCACATACCTAAACCTAAGGGATACAGCAGAAGTAGTACTGAAAAGGAAATGTATAGCTATCAGTGTCTACATCAAAAAAGAAGAAAAACTACCAAAAAAAAAAAAAAAAACCAAAAAACAAAAACTAACAATGCGTCTTAAAGAACTAGAAATACAAGAAAAAATTGAACCTAAAATTTGTAGAAGAAAAGAAATAATAAATATCAGAGCAGAAAAAATGAATTTAAAATAAAAAAATTCAAAAGATCAATTAAAAAGTTGGTTTTTGGAAAAGGTATAAAAAACTGACAAACCTTTAGTCAGACTAATGAAGAATAAAAGGGGAGAAGACCAAAATAAAAAAAAAGAAATGTAACAGGAGACATTACAACTAACACTGCAGGAATTGAAGGGATCATTAGTGGCTATTATAAACAACTATATGCCAGTAAACTGGAAAATCTACACGAAATGGGCAAATTCCTAGACACATACAACCTACCAAGATTGAACCATGAAGAAATCCAAAACTTGAACAGACAGTAACAAGTGATGAGATCAAAGTCATAATAAAAAGTCTCTGAGCAAAGAAAAGCCTGGCACCCAATGGCTTAACTGCTGAATTCTACCAAACCTTTAAAGAACTTATATCAATACTACTCAAACTATTGCAAAAAATAGAGGAGGAGAGAATACTTCCAAACTAATTTGACTAGGTCGATATTACTCTGATACTAAAACAAGACAAAGACACATCAAAAAAGAACTCTACAGGCCAATAGAACTGATGAATATTGATGCAAAAATCCTCAACAAGATAATAGCAAACTGAATTTATCAATACATTAAAGAGATTATTCATGATGACCAAGTGGAATTTATGCCAGAGATGCAAGGATAGTTAAACATATGCGAATAAATCAATGTGATACATCATATAAACAGAATGGAGGAGAAAAACTATTATGTTCATTTCAATCGATGCTGAAAAAGCATTTTGATAAAATTCAATAGGCTTTCATGATAAAAAAAACATAAAAAATCTGGGTATAAAGAAACATACTTCAACATAATAAAAGCCATATACAACGGATACATGGCTAGTATCATACTGAATGGGGGAAAAAGTAAAGGCCTTTCCTCTAAGATCTGAAACACAACAAGATTGCCAACTTTCACCACTGTTATCCAACATAGTACTAGAAGTCCTAGCTAGAGCAATCAGTCAAGAGAAAGAAATAAAGGGCATTCAAATTGAAAAGAAAGAAGTCAAACTATCTTTGTTTCCAGATGATATGCTCTTATATTTGGAAAAACCTAAAGAATTCATCAAATAACTATTGGAACTGATGAACAAATTCAGTAAAGTTGCAGGATACAAAATCAACATACAAAAATTGGTAGCATTTATATATGTCAACAGTGAACAATCTGAAAAAGAAATAAAAGTGTAATTCCATTTACAATAGCCACAAATGAAATAAAACACCTAGGAAGGAACTTAACCAAAGCAGTGAAAGATCTCTACAATGAAAACTACAAAACACTGATAAAATAAATTGGATACAAAAATTATTTTAAAAATTCATGTTTATGGATTGAAGAAGCAATACTGTTAAAATTTCCATACTACTCAAAGCAATCTACAGATTCATTGCAATCGCTATCAAAACACCAGTGGCATTCTTTGTGGAAATAGAAATAACAATTCTACAATTTATGTGGAACCACAAAGGACCCAGAATATTCAAAGCTATCATGAGCAAAAAGAAAAAAAAAAAAAAACTGGAGGAATCACATTACCTGACTTCAAATTATACTCCAGAACTGTGGGAACAAAAACAGCATGGTACTGGCATAAAAAATAGACACACAGACCAGCAGAACAGAATAGCGAACCCAGAAATAAATCCAAACATCTACACTGAACTTCTTTTTGGCCAATGTGCAAAGAACATACACTGGGAAAGGACAGTCTCTTCAACAAATGACGCTGAGAAAACTGAATATCCATGTGCAGAAGAATGAAACTAGACTGCTATCTCTTGCCATATACAAAAAAAGAAATCAAATCAAAATGGACTACAGACTAAAATCTAAAACCTCAAACTGTGAAACAACCATAAGAAAACATTGGGAAAACTTTCCAGGACATTGGAGTGGGCAAAGATTTCTTGGGTATTATCACACAAGCACAGGGAACCAAAGCAAAAATGGATGCATGGGATCACATCAAGTTAAAAAGCTGCTCAACAGTAAAGAAAACAATCAACGAAGTGATGAGATCACCCACAGAATTGGCGAAATTATTTGCAAACTACCCATCTGACAAGGAATTAGTAACCAGAATGTATAAGGAGCTCTAACACCTCTATAGGAAAATATTAAATAATCTGATCAAAAATAGACAAAATATTTGAATAGACATTTCTCAATAGAAGACATACAAATGGCAAACCAGCAAGCACCTGGATGCTCAACACCACTGATCATCAGAGAAATGCAAATCAAAACTACAACAAAATATCATCTCACCTAGTTAAAATGGCTTTTATCTAAAAGACAGGCAATAACAAATGCTGGCAAGAATGTGGACAAAAGGGAACTCTCATACACTTTTGGTGGGAATGTGAATTAGTACAACCAGTGTGGAGAAGAGGTTGAAGTTTCTTCAAAAACTAAACATAGAACTACCATATGATCCAGCATTCTTACTACGGAGTATACGCCCAAAAGAAAGGAAATCAGCATATTGAAGAGGTATCTGCACTCCCATGTTTATTGCAACACTGTTCACAATAGTCAATATTTGGAAGTAACCTTAGTGTTTATCAACAAATAAATGGATGAAGAAAATGTGGTATGTATACACAATGGAGTACTATTCAGTCATAAATGAGAATGAGATTCAGTCATTCACAACAACATGAATGCAACTGAAGGTCATTATGTTAAGTGAAATAAGACAGACAAAATAACAAGCATCAAGTATTCTCACTTATTTGTTGGAGCTACAATTTAAAACAACTGAACTCATGGAGATAGAGAGTTAAAAAAATGCTTAGTAAAGGCTTGGCAGGGTGGTAGTGGGGAGGTGGGGATGGTTAATGGTACCAAAAAAGGTTGGAAAGAATGAATAAGACCTACTACTGGATAGCACAACAGTGTGACTATAGACAAAATAATGTAATTGTACATTTAAAAATAACTAAAAGAGTATAATTCAATTTTTGTAACACAAAGGATAAATACTTGAGGGGATAGATAGCCCATTTTCCCTGATGTGGTTATTTTGCATTGCATGCCTGCATCAAAAATTGCATGCCTGCAGAAAATATTTTGGTTAGATCACCCCATAAATGTATATACCTGGTAGGTACCCACAAAAATAAAGATTAAAAATTAAAATATATATAATTTAAAAACTAAAATTAATTTCGAATAAAATTTAATTTAAAAATCATTTTAAAGTCTGACAATAAAAAATTATTAAAGATCATAAAATTCTTTATTAAAATATGCTTTTATATAATTTCATTTAATTATTGAGATTAGTTCATTTGCAAATTTGTTGAGGTATAAGTTACACATAAAACTTATCTATATTAAGTGTATATTTTGATGAATTTTGAAAGTTGCTTTGCAGTCACATAACCACCACTACAATCAAAATACAAAACGGTTCCAGGCTGGGTGCAGTGGCTCATGTCGGATTCTCAGCACTTTGGGAGGCTGAGGCAGGAAGATCAAAGGAGACCAAGTTTGAGACCAGCTTGGGCAGCATAGTAAGACCTCATCTCAACAACAAAAACATATATACAAAAATTTAAAAGATACAAAGTGGTTTCATTGAAGAGTTTCATTAAGACCTTTTTAGTCTATTTTCTCCCCTGACTGCCAGGTTCAGGACATCACTGATCTGCTTTCTGTCACTATAGTTTTACCTTTTCTAGAATCCCACATAAGTGGAATTATATAGTATTAGTTCCTATGGCTTGAATATTTGTGTACCCTCTGGAATTCTTAGGTTGTAATCTAATTCCCAAAGTGATAGTCTTGACAAGTGGGATCTTTAAAAGGTAATTCAGTTATGAAGATGGAGCCCTCATGAATGCATAAATACCATTATTAAAAGTGTTCCCAGAAATAGTTTTGGTCTATTGGAAGTGAATGTTCCCTGTCACCTTCCACTATGTGAAGATGCAGCAAGAAGGCCTCGCCAGATTTTAGCACTTCAATTGGACTTCTTAGCCTCCAGAACTGTAAGCCAATAAATTTTTGTTCATTATAAGTTACCCAGTCTGTAGCATTCTGTTATTGCAGAACAAAAAAAAAAAAAAAAGAAACAAATGAACTAAGACAGAAATTGGTACTGGGAGTGGAAGTGTTGCTATAACAAATACCTAAAAATGTAGAAGTGGCTTTGGAACACGATAATGAGTAGAGGCTAGGACAGTTTTGAAGAGAGTGCTAAAGAAAGCCTGCATTGCCATGAGCACAACATTCTGAGCAATTCCGCTGAGAGCTCAGAAGAGAACTGTAGCAAAAATCTGAAACTTCTTAGAAATTACTTAAGTGATTGTGATCAGAACATTGGTGGAAATATAAACAGTAAAGACCATTCTGATGAGGTCTCAAATGGAATGATGAATATCTTTTTGTAAACTGAGGGAAAGATCATCCTTGTTGTAAAGTGACAAGAAACATAGCTGAATTGGGTCCATGGCTGGGGGCCTGATTGAAGGCAGATTTTAAGAGTGATGAACTAGGATATCTGGTGGAAGAAATCTTTAAGCAGAAACTCATTTAGAGTGCCGAGTGGCTTCTCTTCACTGCATATATTAAAATGTAGAACAGAGAAAAATAATTTAAAGATGGAATTTATAATTAAAAGGGAAGCAGAATGTAAGGATTTGGAAAATCCCCAGTGATTTGGTTTGGCTCTGTGTCCTCACCCAAATCTCATGTCAAATTCTAATCCCCACATGTCAGGGGAGGGATCTGGTGGGAGGTTATTGGATCATGGGGGTGGATTTCCCCTGTGCTGTTCTTGTTAAAGTGAGTGAGTTCTCACCAGATCTGATGGTTTAAAAGTGTGGCACTTCCCATCCCCCAACACTGCTTTCTCTCCTGCTGCTATGTAAAACATATCTTGCTTCCCCTAAGCCTTCCTCCATGGTTGTGAGTTTCTTGAGGCTTCCCCAACCATGTGAAACTATGAGTCCATTAAACTACTTTTCTTTTCTTTCTTTCTTTTTTTTTTTTTTTGAGACGGAGTCTGGCTCTGTCGCCCAGGCTGGAGTGCAGTGGCCGGATCTCGGCTTACTGCAAGCTCCGCCTCCCAGGTTCACACCATTCTCCTGCCTCAGTCTCCCGAGTAGCTGAGACTACAGGCGCCCGCTAGTTTTTTTGTATTTTTTAGTAGAGACGGGGTTTCACCGTGGTAGCCAGGATGGCCTCGATCTTCTGACCTTGTGATCCGCCCGTCTCGGCCTCCCAAAGTGCTGGGATTACAGGCTTGAGCCACCACACCCAGCCTAAACTACTTTTCTGTATAAATTACCCAGTCTCTGGTATTTCTTTATAGCAGTGTGAAAATGGACTACTACACCCAGCTAGCCATGAAAAGCATGAAAAAGCATGTGTTGAGGAGAGAAAATCAAGGGTTTGGCAAAGTGAATATTTGATAAGGAGATCAGTACGGACTGAGGGAAGCCAGGTGCTATCCATCAAGACAATGGGAGAATTAGCTTTTCCAATTCAATTTAAAAAGACAATGGCTGAGTAACATTGAAGGTATGTCAGAGATCTTAGAGGTTATGCTTCCCAGCAGAGGCCCAGAAGGCTATGTCCTTGAAGGCAGAAAAGTTGAGGGGGTAGGGGGCCGGGGGAGAGAGAGAGAGAGACAGAGAGAACCAGGGCACCTGCATGACCACAATACTTGTTCCCATGCATACCTCAAGTGTTTGTTCCCCACATTCCAGCACAGAACTCTAGTAGGGTTGTTGGGTGGGACTGCCCCAGAGACCTCAGAACTGTAGAACCACCAGTGTGCCACACCAGACTGGAAGAGTTTCAGGCATGAAACTCCAAAGATAAGAGCTACTATGTGGACCAAGCCAGCAAGCCATAGAGGTGTGGCTGCCTGAGGCCTTGGGGTCCCAACTTCTACCACAGTGTGTCCAGGAGGCAAGACCTGGAATCATCAAAGATTTACTCTGGAGCCCTAAGGTTTGACGTTCATCATTCTGTTGGGCTTTCTACTTATTTGGGACCAGTTACCCTTTTTTCTTGCCGGTTTCTTTCTGTTGGAATGAGAAAGTCTAATGGGGTTTTCTTTTCTCTTGCATTGTCAGGCTGCAAATTTTCCAAGGTTTTATGCTCTGCTTCCTCTTGAACATTTTGCTGCTTAGAAATTTCTTCCCTCAGATACCCTAAACCATCTCTCTCAAGTTCAGAGTTCCACAGATCTCTAGGGCAGAGGCAAAATGCCACAAATCTCCAGTTTCCAACCAGTTCATCATCTGCATCTGAGACCACCTCAGACTGAACTTTATTGTTCATATCACTCTCAGCATTTTGGTCAAAACCATTCAACAGATCTCTAGACACTTCCAAACTTTTCCACATTTTCCTATCTTCTTCTGAGCCCTCCAAACTATTCCAATCTCTGCCTGTTACCCAGTTCCAAAGTCACTTCCACATTTTTGGGTGTCTTTACAACAGCACTCCACTCTACCATTACCAACTTACTGTATTACTCGGTTTTCATGCTGCTGATAAAGACCTACCTAAGACTGGGTAATTTATAAAGAAAAAGAGGTTTAATTCACTCACAGTTTCACGTGGCTGGGAGGCCTCACAATCATGGCAGAGGGCAAAATGTATGTCTTACATGGAGGCAGGCAAGAGAGAATGAGAACCAAGCAAAAGGGGAGACCCCTTATAAAACCATCAGTTCTCATGAGATTTATTCACTACCATGATAACAGTAGAGGGGAACCACCCCCATGATTCAATTATCTCCCACAGGGTCCCTACTACAAAATGTAGGAATTATGGGAGCTACAATTCAAGATGAGATTTGAGTGAGGACACAGCCAAACCATATCAGGACCTGAACTTTTGAGTTAATACTGGAATGAGTTAAAACTTTCAGGTTTATGGAGATGGAATTAGGGTATTTTGTATGTAAGAAGGATAGAAGTTTGTGGCAACTAGAATTGAGGTTCCAAAAAATTAACATATACATCTATGGTCAATTGGTTTACAAGGAGGGTGTCAAGACCATTCAGTGGGGAAAGAATATTCTCTTCTGCATAAGTTGCTGGGACCACTGGATATACACATCCAAAACAATGAAGTTGAACCCTTTTTTTATACTCTATGCAAACTTAACTCAAAATGAGTTAATTATCTAAATATTAAAGCAAAAACTATATAATTCTTACATGAAAATATAGGGGTTAATCTTCATGGTTGTGGATTAGGCCATGGATTGTTAGATATTATACCAAAACCACAAGTAACAAAAGATATAGATGTACATATATATAAGTATTTACATATAGATACCTATATATGTATCTACATATAGATAACTATATATGTACATCTATATCTTTTGTTATAGAATAGTGGTTTTGCACACATATATATAATATGTGTGCATATGTGTATGTGTGCATATATATATGTATACTGCAGATTAGTTGTTTCTATAGCCTGAGGTTAGGGAGTTAGGGAGGAGTTGGGAGTGACTGCTTAATAGATATAAGGTTTTATTTTGGGATGATGAAAACATTTTTGAACTAGATGAAAGTAGTTGTTGCATCACATTATGAATGTACTAAATGCCACTGAGATATACATTGTTAAATGATTAATTTTATGTTATTGAAATTCATCTCCTTAAAAAAATATGGTTTATGGTAGGATAATAAATGAGATAGACAATTTGATATAAAAGTTCGTTTTAGCTGGGCATATAATTTTTAAAGATGTTTTTAAAACACAATGTGCTATTTACTATTTACTTCATTTCTGAAAACAATGGATTGACAACTCATTAAAATACTAATTTTTATCAAATAAATACTTGTATAGACCAATCTTGGAAAAATAATAAAAAAAAACTTGACACTGAAAAAAGTTAGACCAGCATCCATAGCCTCAGGCTGCATGTCCACTCCAGTGTGAGTCTGTTCCTGGCAGCACAACAGTCTCAGTTTGCTTCTGCAGACCTAGGAAATAGGTCTGTTCCTACAATCCCAGTACCTAGGCCTTCACTAGTGGATCCAGTTTCCAGGCCCATAATTGCACACCCAGGCACTGAGGAAGGTTCTGTAGTCCCAGGTACCATGTCCACCCAACTTCTGACCTAGACACCAGGTCATCCAGCCCAAACACTTTCTGGCAGCAATCTCACCTCATGGACCCCATTAGCTGGCCTCCCAAAATTTTTAAACAGGCTGATGGGTGAAGGTCTTTCCCAGTCAAAGCCAGTGTGCAAAGACTTGAAGAGGTACCTACATCTTTGAATACACAGAGACTAACGCAAGATGAAAAGAATCACAGTCAGGAAAACATGAAACCTCCTAAGGAACAAAATAACGCACCAATGACCAACTCTAAACAAATGAAGATCTATGAACTGCCTGAAAAGTACTCAAAATGATCATCATAAGTTGTGCAGTTGAGCTTCAAGAGAACAAAGATAAACAATTAAATGAAATCAGGAAAACAATAAATGAACAAAATTAGAAGTTGAACAAACAGGTTAGATATCATTAAAGAAAGAATCAAACAGGAATTATGGCACAAAGAACACAATGACTAAACTAAACATCTGCATAGAGAACTTTAACAGCAGATTCAATCAAGCAAAAGAAAGAATCAGTGAGCTTAAAGACAGATGGGTCATATGAAATTATCCAATCAAAGGAACAGAAAGGAAAAAGAATAAAAGGGTAAAAAGTTGTTTACAGGACTTTGGGAGATCATCAAGTAAACCAATATACACATTATGAGAATCCTAAGAAGAGAAGAGAAAGAGAAAGGGGGAAAAAAACTTATTTATAAACATAATTACTAAACTTCCTAAATCTGGAGAGGAAAATGAACATCTAGAATGATGAATCACAAAGAGTACCAAAGACATCTTTCCAAAGACATATTATAATCAAATTCTCAAAAGTCAAAGATGTAGAGAAAATTTAGAAAGCAGCAAGGTAAAAATGACTTATCACTTACAGAGGAACTTCTAATATATTATCAGTGGATTTCTAAGAAGAAATTTTGCAGGCCATGGGAGAGTGGAATAATATATTTATAGTTCTAAAAGAAAAAAATCTAACAACCAAGAATACTATGCAGAGAAACTTTCCTTCAAAAATGGAGGGGAGATAAAGACATTCCCAAACAAACAAAAACTGAGGGAGTTCATCAACACTATACCTGCATTGCAAGAAATAATCAAGGGAGTTCTTCAAGCTGAAACAAACAAAAAACCCCCACAAATTAGTAATACGAAGACATATGTAAATATAAAACTCACTAGCCAAAGTAAGTACACTGTCAAAATTAGAATATTCTAATACTGTAATGAAGATTTGCAAATAAGTTTTAACTCTAGTATAAAACCTAAAAGACTAATATAAAGGTATTAAAAATAATTATAGTAGTTTGTTAATGGATACACATTATATAAATATATAAACTGTGACATCAAAAACAAAATATGAGAGGAGAAGAAATTAAATCATAGAGATTTTATTCAAAGGTTATCATTTTAAAATAGAATGTTATGAATGTAAGTTATTTTATGTTAGCCTCCTGGCAACTACAAAGAAAAAAACCTGTAGTAGGTGCACAAATGATAAAGAGAAAGAAACTAAATTCTACCTCTACAAAAAAAAATTACCAAATTACAAAGGAAGACAGCAAGAGGGGATGAAAGAAACAAAGGAACTAAAAAACAGTAAGAAAACAATCAACAAATGGGTGTGGTGGCTCACACCTGTAATCACAGCACTTGGGAGACCGAGGAGGGTACATGACCTGAGGTCGGGAATTTGAGACCAGGCTGGCCAACATGGCAAAACCCCCTCTCTACTAAAAATACAGAAATTAGCCTGGCTTGGCAGTATGTGCCTGTAATCCCAGCTACTTGGGAGGCTGAGGCAGGAGAATAACTTCAACCCAGGAGGCGGAGGTTGCAGTGAGCCAAGATTGAGCCACTGTACTCTGGTCTGGGCAACAGAGTGAGGCTCTCTCAAAAAAAAAAAAAAAAAAAAGAAAGAAAGAAAAGAAAAAAGAAAATAATTAACAGAATGATGAAAGCCATAAATTTTCACCTATCAATAAGTGCTTTAAATATAAATGTACTAAATTCTCCAGTGAAAAACATGAAGTGGCTGGATAGATAAAAACCAGGATCCAACAATATGTTCCCTATGAATCACTTTAGCTTTAAGGATAAACACAGGCTGAAAATGAAGGAGTTATAAAAGCTATTTCATGCAAATGGTAACCAAAAGAGAGCATGAGTGGATATACTTACAGCAGACAAAATAGATTTTAAGTCAAAAACTATCCAAAAAGTCAAAAAATATCATTATATCAGGGTCAAATCATCAAGAAAGTATAACAATTTAAGATATATATGTACCCAACATCAAAGTACTTTATATATACACATATAATACATATATATAGTAACTATAATATATATAGCAAATGTAAATGTTAGTAGAACTAAAGGGAGAAATAAACAGCAATATAATAATAGTGGTGGAATATAGTACTCCACTTTTTACAATGCGTAGGTTATCCAGACAAAAACCAGGAGACATGAAAAACACTATAGGTGAAATAGACCTAACAGATATATACAGAACATTCCATCCAACAGCAGCAGAATATGCATTTTTTTTCAAGCTCACATGGAACATTCTGCAGGATAAGTCACATATTAGGCTGCAAAACACGTCTCAGCAAGTTTTAAAAGATTAAAATTATACCAAATATCTTTTCTGACCACAATGGTATAAGACTAGAAATCAGTGACAGGAGGAAAATTGGAAAATTGACAAATATGTATAAAATAAACAACCCACATCTGAAAAACCGCTAGGTCAAAACAGATATCAAAGAAAAATTTTAAAAAATTATGTTGAGACAAATGAAAATGGAAACACTACATACCCCAAACTTATGGGATACAAGAGTTCTAGAGGAAAGTTTTCAAAAATGCCTACATTAAGAAAAGAAGAAAACTCAAATAAGCAACCTTTCTTTACACCCAAAGGAACAAGAAAAAAAAAAGAAGAAAATAGGCCCAAGTTTAATAGAAGGAAAGCAATAATAAAAATGAGAGTCAAAATAAATATAATAGAGACAAAAATAAAAGACCCCATAAAATTAAAAAAAAAAAATTTAAATTTTTGAAAAGACCAACAAAATTGACAACCCTTTAGCTAGACTAATAAAAAAGGGAAAATATTCAAATAAATTAAATTATAAATGAAAGAGAAGACATGACAAACTCATGTCATAGGAATACAAGGGATCATGAGAGACTCCCATGAAAAACAATAGTTCAACAGATTTGAAAAACTAGAAAAATAAATTCCCAGAAACATACAATCTACCAAGTCTGAATTATGAAGAAACATAAAATCCGAACAGACCAATAATGAGTAAGAAGATTGAGTCATTAATAATTTTTATTTTTTTCCCCAAAAAACCCAAGACCTGATGCCTTCACTAGTAAACCCTATCAAACATTTAAAGAATTAATTCCATGTCATATTAAATTATTTCAAAAACTTAAAGAGTAGGAAGTATATCCAAGCTTATTTTATGAGGCAAGCATTATTCTGATACCAAAGCCAGACAGAGATACTAAAAGAAAAGGAAATCATAGGTACAAAAATTATAGATACAAAAACATTCAACAAAATACTAGCAAATTGAATTCAACAACTTATTAAAAGGATTATACACCATCGTCAAGAGGAATTTATTCCCAAGATCTAAGGATGCTTCATAATATGCAAATCAATAAATGTGGTACACCTCATTAACAGAATGTAGGATAAAATACATATGATTATCTCAATAGCTGCAGAAAAAGCATTTGACATCCTTTCATGATTAAAAACAAAGTTCTCAACAAATTGCATATAGAAGGAATCTACCTCAACACAATAAAGGCCATATTGGACAAGCCCACAGTTAACATCATACTCATTGGTGAAAAGCTGAAAATGGTTTCTGAAAGATCTGGGAACAGGAGAAAGATACATACTCTCACCACTTTTAATTTAAATAGTACTGAAAGTCCTAACTAGAGCAAGGTAAGAGAAAAATATAAAGGGCATCCACATCAAAAAGGAAGAAGTAAAGTAGTTTTTGCATATGGATGACATGATCTTACATATGAAAACCTTAGATACCTACCAAATACTGTTAGAACTAATAAACTTATTTAGTAAAGTTACAGGGTACAAAATTAACACACCAAAACCAATTGCTATACAGTAGCAATTATCTTAAAAAAAAAAAAATCCATTTACAATAGCATCCAAAAAAACTCACTTAGGAATAAATTTACCCAAGAAGGTAAAATATCTATACACTGAAAACTATAAAATATTAATGAAATAAATTGAAGAAGACACAAATAAATGGAAAGATAGCCTAAGTTCACAGATAAAAAGATTAATATTGTTAAAATGTTCACTACCCAGAGCAATTTACAGATTCAATGTAATCCCTATGAAAATTCCAATAGTATTTTTCAAAAAAAACTTTTTAAAAAATCCTAAAATTCATATGGAACCAGAAAAGACACAGAATCACCAAAGCTATCTTTGGCAAAAAAGAGCAAAGTTGGAGGCATCACATAACCTGATTTCAATATATAATATAAAACTATAGTATTTAAAATAGTATGATACCAGCATGAACAGACATACAGACCAATAGAACAGACTAGAGAACTCGAAAAGCAGCACATGCTTTTGTGGTCCACTGATTGTTGGCAAAAATACCAATAACACACATGGGGAAAGGATGGTCTCTTAAATAAACTGTGATGGACAGTTTAAAATAAAAATGAGTGTTGGGGAAGCTTAAAAGAATGAAATTGAACTCTTATTTCATACCATACACAAACATCAACTCAGAATGGATTTAAGACTTAAATATAAGATCTTTAGCTGCTAAACTACTAGAAGAAAACTTTTGAAAAAAGCTTCTTAATATTGGTCTGGGCAATGATTTTTATTTATTTATTTATTTATTTATTTATTTATTTATTTATTTATTTATTATACTTTAAGTTCTAGGGTACATGTGCACAATGTGCAAGTTTGTTACATATGTATACATGTGCCATGTTGGTGTGCTGAACCCATAAACTCTTCATTTACATTAGGTATATCTCCTAATGCTATACCTCCCCCATTCCCCTACCCCACAATAGGCCGCAGTGTGTGATGTTCCCCTTCCTGTGTCCAAGTGTTCTCATTGTTTAATTTCCACCTATGAGTGAGAACATGCAGTGTTTGGTTTTCTGTTCTTGTGATAGTTTGCTGAGAATGACGGTTTCCAGCTGGATTCATGTCCCTACAAAGGACATGAACTCATCCTTTTTTATGGCTGCATAGTATTCCATGGTGTATATGTGCCACATTTTCTTAATCCATTCTGTCATTGATGGACATTTGGGTTGGTTCCAAGTCTTTGCTATTGTGAATAGTGCCACAATAAACATATGTGTGCATGAGTCTTTAAAGGAGCATGACTTATAGTACTTTGGGTATATACCCAGTAATGGGATGGCTAGGTCAAATGGTATTTCTAGTTCTAGATCCTTGAGGAATCATCACACTGTCTTCCTCAATGGTTGAACTAGTTTACAGTCCCACCAACAGTGTAAAAGTTTTCCTATTTCTCCACATCCTCTCCAGCATTCTAATGATCGCCATTCTAACTGGTGTGAGATGGTATCTCATTGTGATTTTGATTTGCATTTCTCTGATGGCCAGTGATGATGAGCATTTTTTCATGTGTCTGTTGTCTGCATAAATGTCTACTTTTGAGAACTGTCTGTTCATATTAGTTGCCCACTTTTGGATGGGGTTGTTTTTTTCTTGTAAATTTGTTTAATTTAGGTTGTGGATATTAGCCCTTTGTCAGATGAGTAGATGGCAAAAATTTTCTCCCTTTCTGTAGGTTGCCTGTTCACTCTGATGGTAGTTTCTTTTTCTGTGCAGAAACTCTTTAGTTTAGTTAGATCCCATTTGTCAATTTTGGCATTTGTTGCCATTGCTTTTGGTGTTTTAGACATGAAGTCCTTGCCCATGCCTATGTCCTGAATGGTATTGCCTAGGTTTTCTTCTAGGGTTTTTATGATTTTAGGTCCAACATTTAAGTCTCTAATCCATCTTGAATTAATTTTTGTATAAGGTGTAAGGAAGGGATCCAGTTTCAGCTTTCTACACATGACTAGCCAGTTTTCCCAGCACCATTTATTAAATCCTTTCCCCATTTCTTGTTTTTGTCAGGTTTGTCAAAGACCAGATGGTTGTAGATGTGTGGTATTATTTCTGAGGGCTCTGTTCTGTTCCATTGGTCTATATCTCTGTTTTGTTACCAATACAATGCTGTTTTGGTTACTGTAGCCTTGTAGCATAGTTTGAAGTCAGGTAGCGTGATGACTCCAGCTTTTTTCTTTTGGCTTAGGATTGTCTTGGTAATGCGGGCTCTTTTTTGGTTCCATATGAACTTTAAAGTAGTTTTTTTCAATTCTGTAAAGAAAGTCATTGGTAGCTTAATGGGGATGGTATTGAATCTATAAATTACCTTGGGCACTATGGCAATTTTCACAGTATTGATTCTTCCTATCCATGAGTATGGAATGTTCTTCCATTTGTGTCCTCTTTTATTTCATTGAGCAGTGGTTTGTAGTTCTCCTTGAAGAGGTCCTTCACATTCCTTTTAAGTTGGATTCCTAGGTATTTTATTCTCTTTGAAGCAATTGTGAATGGGAGTTCACTCATGATTTTGCTCTCTGTTTGTCTGTTATTGATGTATAAGAATGCTTATGATTTTTGCATATTGATTTTGTATCCTGAGACTTTGCTGAAGTTGCTTATCAGCTTAAGGAGATTTTGGGAAGAGACAATGGGGTTTTCTAAATATACAATCATGTCATCTGCAAACAGGGACAATTTGACTTCCTCTTTTCCTAATTGAATACCCTTTATTTCTTTCTCCTACCTGATTGCCTGGCCAGAACTTCCAATGCTATGTTGAATAGGAGTAGTGAGAGAGGGCATCCTTGTCATGTGCCAGATTTCAAAGAGAATGTCTCCAGTTTTTGCCCATTCAGTATGATATTGGCTGTGGGTTTGTCATAAATAGCTCTTATTATTTTGAGATATGTTCCATCAATACCGAATTTATTGAGAGTTTTTAGCATGAAGGGCTGTTGAATTTTGTCAAAGGCCTTTTCTGCATCTATTGAGATAATCTTGTGGTTTTTGTCTTTGGTTCTGTTTATATGCTAGATTACATTTATTGATTTGTGTATGTTGAACCAACCTTGCATCCCAGGGATGAAGCCCACTTGATCATGGTGGATAAGCTTTCTGATGTGCTGCTGGATTTGGTTTGCCAATATTTTATTAAGGATTTTTGCATCAATGTTCATCAGGGATATTGGTCTAAAATTCTCTTTCTTTGTTGTGTCTCTGCCAGGCTTTGGTATCAGGATGATGTTGGCCTCATAAAATGAGTTAGGGAGCATTCCCTCTTTTTCTATTGATTGGATAGTTTCAGAAGGAACAGTACCAGCTCCAACTTATACCTCTGGTAGAATTCGGCTGTGAATTCGTCTGGTCCTGGACTTTTTTTGGTTGGTAGGCTATTAATTATTGCCTCAATTTCAGAGCCTGCTATTGGTCTATTCAGGGATTCAATTTCTTCCTGGTTTAGGCTTGGGAGAGTGTATGTGTCCAGGAATTTATCCATTTCTTCTAGGTTTTCTAATTTATTTGTGTAAAGGTGTTTATAGTATTCTCTAATGGTAGTTTGTATTTCTGTGGGGTCAGTGGTGATATGAACACCTAAGTGTTCATTGTCAGATAAATGGATAAATGTGCTGTATATATACATATATAAAATGGAATACTATTCAGCCTTAAAACAGAAGGAAAACTCTGTCATTTGTAACAATATGAATGAACTTGGAGGACATTATGCCGAATGAATCAAACCAGGTACAAAAAGACAAACACTGCATGATATGACTTATGTAAGGAATCTAAAAAGTCATACTTGGACCAGATGAGGTGGCTCACACTTGTAATCCCTGCACTTTGAGAGGCCGAAGCAGGTGGATCACGAGGTCAGGAGATCAAGACTATCCTGGCTAACACGGTGAAACTCCATCTCTACTAAAAATACAAAAAATTAGCTGGACATGGTGGTGGGTGCCTAGCTACCTGGGAGGCTTAGGCAAGAGAATGGCATGAACCCAGGAGGCAAAGCTTGCAGTGAGCCGAGATCACACCACTGCACTCCAGCCTGGGTGACAGAGCAAGAATGTCTCAAAAAAAAAAAAAAAATTCAAACTTGTAAAAACAGGGTAGAATGGTAGTTACAGGTGGGTAAGAAGAAGGGTAATAGTGAGATGTTGGTCAAAGTATCCAAACTTTCAGTTACAAGTACATTAGTTCTGAGGATCTGATATACAGCATGGTGATTACAATTAATAATATTGTATTGAATACTTCAAATTTCCTGAGAGGATAGATCTTAAATATTATTACCATACACACATACAAAGGCAACTCTGTGAGATGATAAATATGCTTATTAGTTTGATAGTGGTAATCATTTCACAGTATATACATATCAAAACATCATGTTGCACACCATACATACATAAAATTTTTATTTGACAATTATATCTCAAAAAAGCTGGCGAAAAGATAATGAACAAAGTTATTTTAGGAAGTGAGAAGATATTCTATATCATGGAAATATGTTATTCAATTTAATTATCAAATATTTGACTTCATATACAAGGATCTCTCATTTTGTAAAATATTAAGAATTTTTTTTTTCAGAAAAAAGTCATTGTAATGTGAAAAACATTATAGATATTTAGAATCAGACAATGTAGGAAGGTGTATCCTACTTTGATCCAAAGATAGATCCAAAGTAGGAAAAAGTTCCTTGTAGGTTTCATCAGTATTCTTTTATTTGGAAGAAAGTGGTCTAAATACTCACTCTTCTTTCAGTGTTCTTATCATTTTAAAATATATTAGAATAATGAGGCCAACCCAACTATATTTTATCCAACACACTAATCTGGAATCATATTATTTAGGGAGCCATAAGGCCCAGTGAAAGGAGGCACTACCTATGTTTTCAAGAGAGGAAAGAAGAAAGTGAGAAGTAATTCAATTAAAGCTTATATATATACATATATATATTTTACAAATGTCACACCATATACCTGACAAGTTTATGGATATTCAGCTTCAGAGATGACTGATATTTCAGTGTCAATTGAAGTCAACAGGACTAGCTTCTCTTCATTTCCCTTGATTCTGCTCTCTTGCATGTAGTGGCTATCAATTGCACCAGCCTACACCTATGCTTATTACTAGAAGAAAAACACTGTCACTCCCATTCAAGTCCGGAATTCTAGAGGCTGGAAACCCTAGGAAATAAATCCCTAGATCCTCCAGAAAAGAACACAACCTACCACCCCCTAAATTTTGGCCAAAGTCACGTGAACGTCTCACCCACAGAATGGTAAGATAATAAATTTGTTTTTTTTTTTTTTTTAATTTTATGCTTTAAAACATATCACTTTAATCTTATTTTCTTTAAGTAAGTGGTAATTTGTTGTGGCAGCAAGAAAAAAAGAAAGAAAAACCAACACAATAATATTTTAGTCATTTATAGAGATATAAATTCGTATTGACATTGGGAGTGGGTGGGTAGGTATGAATGGGAGTACTAACAGTCTGGTCATTCATACGATAAAGAGGGACTCATGGGATAGTCACCCACAGCAATCCAGGTCCCTCCCAGCATTTGAATCCTTAGACTTTACTCATATGATCTCCTTTCATCGATATTTTCCAAAAGATAACATCAAGAGAAAAAGAAATTAGTTTCAGGAAGGAATAGAAAGTTCAGGGTAAAAATGGTCACTGGTTACTAGCACAGAAAGAGAATCAATGTAAACATCATTCATTCTTACATGCTACGACATATCCAATGCCTTATCTCATTTAATATTTCCAAAAACATTCAAGAAGGTTGTATTATTCATGCTTTTACTAGTAAATACAGAAACACAGAAAGACTCTTTTACCAATGTTACAAGCTAGTAAAGATTAGAGTCAAGTTTCAAATCCAGATTTTTCTGAATTCAAAATTCTTGCCAGATCTCCTCTACTAGAGCTGCCTTCCAGGGAAACTAAAGTGATGAACTTGTGGCTACATTTGATGTGATTATGCTTTTTCCTCAGACATGCTCACACCAAACAAGGAGTTAGTATACATGGAGAGGCAGATCTTTTCTAGTGCTTTAGAAATCTCCTTTTTCTCCACTCACAAACCAATCAACTTCACATACTCTCAGCACCATGCTAAGTGCTAAAGACAGGCATCTGAGAGAAAAACAAGGCACATTTTCTTCTTTAAGAGACCCGAAAATATTTGGAGAGACAAGAAAGGGGGGAACTTGAAGAATGTAATTGAACACTAAATAATAGTGTGCTATCACCAATATGGCAGATGTATACATATGTAACAAACCTGCACGTTGTGCACATGTACCCTAGAACTTACAAAGTATTAAAAAAAAATGAAAAATAAGATAAAAACAAATCAGTACTATGAAAAATAATAATAATAATACTGTGCTATATGTTCCTAGAAGGAAGAAATTAGTGTGATCTGAGAGTATCAAGAAAGCCTGCACAGGGTGGGAAGGACTCCGCCGACTCAAGGTGAGGCTGATTCCCTGTGGTGCCTTCAGACAAGTGTGGAGCACACTTGCCTGAGAATCAGATGGATACCAAGCACTTGCTAAGTGCAGGGAGGCATTCCCTTGCCCTCAGGGCACTCAAGACACTCACAAACATTGTATGAGTTTGTGACAAACCAGAATTCATCTTGGGATGTGATATGTTTACATCAAATAATTTACATAAAAATTGGGGAAGAGAGAGTATTATCAATCCTGACGTTGCAGGACAGGTTCATTAGACTCAATATTATGTCATGGTTTGTCCTTTGTTTTTTAATAGGTTCATGCCTGCAATATTTCAAACTTTGTCAGTTTCATTGTGTTGTTCAAAAAGCACCGACTTGACAATTTCTATGTAAGCTGAAGCCCGGAGGCAGGCACTCCTGGGGTTCTGATGACTGAGAAGTAGTGCTTGTTGGCAGAAATGAAGGGAATTGGCTGACCTTTGTGCCATTCCAGTTTCACTTCCACATCCAGAGGATAATCCTTTGATGGTATGAAATCGATTTTGAATTTGTTCATTTGTAAATTCCTCTGTATAAACATTCAGAAACATCCTCATTGAATTTTACTCACCTAACTTGTGTATATTGGATATATTTAGCATCCTAATCTGAGAGTAGTTAATTGAACATGAAATGTATTTCAGAAAATTGGTCTCTTCCTGCCTGTGGCCCTTACAGACTTCTGTCCATTTCTTGATGGGTTTGATTCTTTTTTTTTTTTCCTAGGGGAACCAACCTTGTTTGTCTGTCATTTGCCTCTCTTTTCTACACAGCATCAAATCTAACATCTTCTGCTTTCTCTCATTTGGGATAATTTCACTGAAATACAGCTCCAGCTCATGCTTATTTTTTCATTACCTTGAAAAAAAAAAAAAAAAAAAAAAAAAACCTGTTGCCCAAGAAGCTCAGCCTGCCCTCCTGAGCCAGCCTTCCCCATGCACTCAGACTCAGAATACATGACATAAGAATGGAAGGTGCCAGTGACATGATGTATTCCCTGTGGGCAGCTATTCTACTTAATTTCTTTATCTAGAAAGACAAGTTTGCAGAAATTTTAGATCAGTCACAGCTAAAGCAGTTTATAGGCAGCCAAAGCCAGAAGGGGTTAAGAACAATCTCTGAAGTCTGGTTGGTCAATGGTGCAGGAAAATAAAATAAAATAAAATAAAAAACTTACAAAATGTTGAAGGTGTTTAAATTTGTTTAATACATGTCTTCTTCTTTAAGGGAACTGCTTTATATGTGGTTGATGTTTTGAAATTATGCCTATTGAAATGTAAAATAATCAGAATTTTCCTGCCCTATTCTTATTTGAATAAATCTTATTACACATTGCTTTTACCCATGACTAGGTTATTGCAGCGCCGAGTCAATATCATTCACATGATTTGGATTAAATTATAGCAGTGCAGGTCTCTTTTCTTTCTTTTCCTTCTCTCCTGAATATAAACTCACTGTGATTTTTCTTTGGCTGGCATTTGCTCCTTTGACTTTCCCCCATATTCAAGAGATGGTGTATGCTCCAAACACATAACATTATCAACTTTAAGGGCTGCAATTGATTGAATATTTTGACAAATATACCTCTCTAATTCCTGAAGCCATATGGACATGCAGGATGCCATATGGAATAAAGTACTCTGCCTCATGAAATGATCCAAAAGCATTTTTTTTATTAGCGGTTATTTCCTTGAACTGAAAACTGATTAAATTTTGAATATTCCATCACTGGGGATAGTAATCTAGCCAACTCTGTATTCTTAGCAGCATCCCTGGTGATGGAAGTATACTGCTGAAGTAAAAGTCCTTGACAGGGGTCGCCACATTTTTTAAAATGTCAGGGGAAAGGTTACTTCTGTTTTATTTGTATATCCATTAAGATGTTTGCTGTAGGAAGCAACAGAAAACCCTCCATTAGCTGTCTTAAAAGTAGGAGGAAATGTGGTTATTTTGTATAACAGGAAGTCTCAGGCATGGCAGTGAAAGGGTTGGTGAAATCTGAGGCTCCAGAATGCCAAGAACCAGCACTCTGTCTGCCATGACTCTGTCCTCCCTGCCTGCCGGCTTCATTCTCCAGCTGGCTGCCCTCATGGTTGTGGGGAGGCTACAGCAATCTGGGCAGGACGCACACATGTGGCAGTGTCCAGGGGAAGCTAATTCATCAGCTCCTGCCGACAGTCTCTTTTATAAGAAGAAATTCTCAGAAATCATTCAACAGGAACACCCTCACAATTCATTCTGTGTGTGTCACATGCCTGTTCTGACCGTTAGTATGTCCAAGGGAGGTGGCATTCCCTTGGCTAGCCTAATGTAGCATGTGGATGCAGAAGAAAGACGTTAGACAATGCCCCCCCCCCCCCCCCCCCCC